>NC_139221.1:97005699-97474166 GCF_055691185.1 Crinia signifera
GGTATATATATATATAAAAAATACCCTGCGCCCCCAAAAAGTTGCTGATCAGTTAATTTATACTGATCAGCACAAAAGGGGGGCAGCAGTCAGTTATATAAAAAATATATAGCACGATCTGTCACTATCTCTCTATCTCTCTCTATCTCTCTCTATCTCTCTATCTATAACTCTATTACACTGCAGCAGCACAAAATATAGCACTCTCTGTCACTAGGCCTCTCTATCTCTCTCTCTCTATCTCTCTCTCTCTCTAACTCGATGACACTGCAGCAGCACAACACAGCACAACACAGCACAGGATGTCACAAGATGAAGCAAGATCCCAAGCAGTGATCAGGTAAGTATTGAGCAAGGTTCTGGTCAGTAAATGGCGACAGCTGGGCACGGTGACCGCACTGCACGCTATTCCAGACCGGAATGGCGTCTGCAGTGTAGTCCCCGTTAGTTTAAACCCCCCTCCATGGCTGTGATTGGTCCGTCGGTCCGACGGACCAATCACGGCCTTTGGGGGCGGGCGGGGTGAGGTGGGGTGACACCAGTGTCACCCTTACACCCCGCGGTGATTGGTGCTGTACTTTACAGCACCAATCACCTCCGATCCCGTGTCACCGGCGAACGTTATTCGCCGGTGACACAGAAAACGCTGTAATTGGCTGTTCACACTAAACAGCCAATCACAGCGATCGCCGTCGGGGGGGCGGCATCGCAGCCCCCCCTGGGCATGCAGGGACATGTCTGCTGTCAGGGACAGCAGACATCGTCCCTCTGTCACTGCGTCTCTAGACGCAGTGACAGTTAGAAGTCATGACGTATATATACGTCATGTGTCGGGAAGTACTTCCCGGCCATGACGTATATATACGTCAAATGTCGGGAAGGGGTTAAACAGTTTTTTACTAGAGATGACAAAAGGAGGCATTTGTTTAGTGGGAGGGGGTAGGTCTACATATTTGCTGGCCTGGCTTGTTAATACTTTGATTACGTTAATGTATGATGTTTAAATCACTGTATTTAATTCTACGGCTTCGTTTAACCCTCCTGGGTGTATGGAATCCATTTTGTACATCCAGTACACTTCTTGTCTACATAGGGTTTTGTACCTATCCCCTCCACGTGCAGTTCTTGAGACATGTTCCAAACCCACCAGCTTCAGGCTCTTAGGATCACCTCCATGATGTTCATGGAAGTGACGAGAGACACTGTGTGTTTGAACATGTTTCATTATATTCCGCCTATGTTCAAGGAAACGGACTTTGATTTTCCTTGTGGTGCGTCCTATGTATGTAAGTTTGCACTCACAAGTTAACATGTAAATGGTGTAGCTGGTGTTACAGTTAATAAAACTATTGATTGTTATATTGGTGCCCTCTTTATCCTTTATGGAGTGGCACATCCTGAGTTCTATGTATTGGCATGTTGTGCATCTCGATGAACCGCATCTGAGGAAACCTTTTGGTTGGTCTCCAAGCCAAGTGCTTGGACCAGTCTCTTCAGATGGGGTTGTTAACGGTCTCAAGAAGCTGGGGGCTAGGGAATTTTTTATAGATTTGTTTTTCTTGAACACAAATAAAGGTTTGGGGGGAATTACATCCACTAAGAGATGATCTTGTATCAATATTTTGTAGTTTTTCCCTATTATTCTCTTGATTTCATCCGAATGGCTATTATAAGTTGATATAAATGTAATATGTTGGTTCTTTTCTATAGGCTTTTTTGGTTTGTTTTCTAGTAGTGTCTCCCTATCTAGGGATAACACCTCCTCATAAGCTTTTGTAGTTATTTCTTTCGGATAACCTCTCTGCGAAAATGAATTGAGCATGTCTTTTGCTTGGTTTTCAAATGTTTCTCTGTTGGTACAATTGCGATATAATCGCATTATTTGACCTTTTGGGATCCCTTTTTTCCAAGGTGGATAGTGGGCACTATCGTAATGCAGATAAGCGTTAGTGCCCACTTCCTTTATGAAGTTGGATGTAATTATGTTGGATCCTTCTGCTTCAATGGTCAGATCCAGGAAGGTAGTCCGTTTCCTGTCTAAGTGGTGAGTGAACTGTAAATTATAAGTGTTGGAATTAAGGTGATCAACAAATAAAAGTGCGGAAGTGTGGTCACCGTCCCAAATAATAAATAGGTCATCGATATAACGGCCATAGAGGACCAGGTTCGCCCCGAACTCGCCCCCCCAGATGTATTGCTGTTCTACCTCCCCATGTATAGGTTTGCGTAGCTCGGAGCGAATCTGGTCCCCATGGCCGTCCCCATTACCTGTAAATAAAAAGTGTCTTGAAATAAAAAATAATTGTGGCGTAATATATAGGAAATAGAGTCCGTGATAAACCGTTGGTGTCTCTCCCCCAGGTCACCATCCTCAACGAGTCTTCGTGCAATTACCTGTATTCCAGTTTCATGCGGAATATTCGAATAAAGACTGGTGACGTCTAACGTTAGGAAGGAATATGTGTCCTTCCATTGTATATCTTTTATTAGTTGTAAAAAATGGATGGTATCTTTTACATGGGACCTGAGGGTAGAGGCACGTGGTTGCAGGTGTGAATCAACGTAAAATGATAAATTGGATGAAAGTACAGTCACTTGGCTTGGAGACCAACCAAAAGGTTTCTTTAGATGCGGTTCATCGAGATGCACAACATGCCAATACATAGAACTCAGGATGTGCCACTCCATAAAGGATAAAGAGGGCACCAATATAACAATCAATAGTTTTATTAACTGTAACACCAGCTACACCATTTACATGTTAACTTGTGAGTGCAAACTTACATACATAGGACGCACCACAAGGAAAATCAAAGTCCGTTTCCTTGAACATAGGCGGAATATAATGAAACATGTTCAAACGCACAGTGTCTCTCGTCACTTCCATGAACATCATGGAGGTGATCCTAAGAGCCTGAAGCTGGTGGGTTTGGAACATGTCTCAAGAACTGCACGTGGAGGGGATAGGTACAAAACCCTATGTAGACAAGAAGTGTACTGGATGTACAAAATGGATTCCATACACCCAGGAGGGTTAAACGAAGCCGTAGAATTAAATACAGTGATTTAAACATCATACATTAATGTAATCAAAGTATTAACAAGCCAGGCCAGCAAATATGTAGACCTACCCCCTCCCACTAAACAAATGCCTCCTTTTGTCATCTCTAGTAAAAAACTGTTTAAGCAATTGTAGAAATAGAGTTTAAATCCCTGACAACCTCCCGATAGCGCCATCCTGATCATTTATTCTCCCTTTCTTCTTTTTTTGTCCACCCTCCAGCTCCCTCCCCTTCAACCCCAATGTGATACCCCCAGATTTGAGAAATATCTGAGGAATAACATTTTGTGTAAAACATAATAACCAAGGATCATCACAACAAAGTCTCTTTTTAAAATGCTGAACCGGGTATAAATTTGAATGCCTAAACACTACACCTTATAAATGATAAATTAAGTATCCATATGTCTTCTCAGTAGATAATGCAAACATAAATCAGGAAAAAATAAAAAATAAATTAAATTCTTTATTTATGTATATGTCGACATTAGGGACTCCCCAGTGTCGTCTTTTTCTCATTATGCACTATGTAACAGCAATTAATGTTGCTCATATCCTAATATCATATGTATATTGTCCTGTATTTATCATCTAAATTTGTTCAATATATGTCCTTTTGTTCATATTTTTATTTATATTTTTCTTTTTGTTCATATCTCTGCCCCTCTGTATATAAAATAATACAGTCATCTAAAGTGACGAAAAATACATAGAAAACACCCTTACAGATATTAATCTCATGTTATAAATATATTCTGATGTGCTGACACTATTTTGAATGTTATTGTAAAACTCCATGTGCGCTCCAGGAATGAGAATAATAACAACACCAAAAAAAAGCGCAACCATATTTAATGTAGGAACTATGTTATACAAGCAATAAATTCCCAGTAACAGAGTCTGCATAAGCAGTAACACCCGGGGAAATAGCCAGCTACGATGTAGTAAACCCGGAAGTACCATTTCGGCCATCTTTAAAATGGGCAAAAATCGCCCTCCTACTGATATCCTATGTACAACATTGGTGGAGCGCACATGCGGTTCACCAACCGGAAATGACGATAGCGGACATCCGGAAACGGACCTGCATAGGAATTTATGTATTTTCTTAAATTTCTACACTTTATAGCACTCGTTTTTCAAACTAAAAGGTATAGGAAAATCTAGTTTTGTCTCCTATTCTCAGCAATATGCATGGCATTAGATAATGGTATATTAACAGCCAACTTCCAATTAACATGCAACAGGTGCAAATTGTTTCCCCTCCCATTGAGGGTATATAACACTGACAGTGAACATCATAGTTATCACCTTGAAAAAGCTTACAGCGAAACGCGTTGGTGAAGGGGAGCAGGGACACCCCTACTTTGCAGACGCCCCACGCACCAATACCCTGTAACCGGACCAGCCTCCAGAACCTCCTTCCTTCCAGGAACCAAGTGGCAATACCATCAAGCCCACCAGGTAGAGCACCGCACACCATCAGGAGCTCCCTGGTCAGGAGATAGACATCCTCCCTACAAGGAATCCAAGTGGCAATATCACCAAGCCCACCAGGTAGAGCACCTCGCACCATCAGGAGCTCCCTGGTCAGGAGACCAACATCCTCCTCCATAAGGAACCCAAGTGGCGATAACATCAAGCCCACCAGGTAGAGCACCTCCCAACATCAGGAGCTCCCTGGTTTGGAGATAACCACTTCTCCTAACCAACATCCCCTTAATCGATATCCTTATACAGGACGCTAACCTGGAGGCAACATAGGAACGGATACAGGACAATTCCCTAACCGGACTGTGGGTGAATATCCCTGCTCTCTATATTTATCTGTGATAATTCCAATTTCTTTTATTGATATTTTATTATACAGTTTTATATGCAATTTTTCCAAAATAAATGTTTTAACCACACCTGTTGCATGCCTCTTTAGCGAGTGCGGTCTCAAATCCCCTTTTTCCAGTAAACCATTTCCTTGGGTCAGACTTCCCAAGTCCTGAGACCGCAGCTCCAGCAAAACAACCCTTCTCAGGCGCCCCTTGGGCCACTTCCGGTGACCCTTCCACTTTTTTCCTGTGTATGGATTCAGGCTAGTTGCAGGGCTGCAATATTTTTGCAGGCTTTTCACAATCAATGCACATTAATTTGCAGGCTTGCACATGGCAGGATTTCACTCTTGCTTGGTCACAATTACTTGATTGCAGGGCTAAGCAAATTAGCAGCCCAGCGATCAGGTCTGAATAACCCCCAAAATGACATGTTTTTTGCTCTTCTTACATTACAAACATGAATTAAGCACATCATGTTTACCACAAAAATTAGTTCCATAGTTTCACAGTCACAACATAACTAGCTGGTTGATTTGACTTTTATTGCGGGTTGTATTTTAAAAGGGGCAATCACTTACAAGGCATGGTTTTAACTTGTAAGAGATTGCCCCTTTAACGGCTTGGGATCATTTGGTCTACAGCATGATGGTCGACAGTCAGTAGGTCGACACCATTAGGTCGACATGGGAAAAGGTCAACATGGGAGAAGGTCGACATGTTTCTAGGTCAAAAGGTAATTAGTTCGACAGGTCGTCAGTTCGACAATGTTTAGGTCGACAGTCAAAAGGTCGACATCGGGTTTTTCACTTTTTTTACCTGAATGTCAACACAGTCGACATGGACACAGTTTAAAGTGCACCGCATTCCCTCGCATCGCTCGCTGTGCTCGCAGTGCGTCAGGCACGGTGCCTCGCTGCGCTTGGCACACTATTTTATTCTCCCGCCAAGTCCTAATGGATGGTAGGGCATGAAATACTGCCTGTCGGCACATGTCGGCTCAAAAAAAAACCCCCATGTTGACCTTTTGACTGTTGACCTAGACAATGTCGAACTAATGACCTGTCATACTAATGACCTTTCTACCTAGAACCATGTCGACCTTTCCCTATGTTGACATAGACATCGACATAATGGTGTTGACCTAATGACTGTCGACCATCATGCTGTAGACCAAATGACCGCATCCCCCTTTAACAAACGTCTGGAATCCCACGTGGCTGCTTAACTCGGGTGGCATTACATTCCGCCACTTGTGTTTTATTACTAGTAGACCCTAATAACAGTGGCAGATGACTACTATTTATGGTTGTTAATAAGACAGATACTTATCTTAGCCTTAATTCATTTTTATATGTGAGAATGTTCCTCATATTCAGATAAGTTCAGGGTTTGTATAACAAACATATATATACAGAATGGAAATTGCTCAATCAATTTATAAATTAGGTAAATCTGTACAAAAAAAAAAGACTGCTTAATGAAAATCGCTGCTGAATGAGCAGTGAAACGCTACCGCAACGAACGCCCGCCGCCCGCCACCAAATCCCCTCGGTACCATGCAAGGGGATGTGTTTGCTAACCCTTCCTATTTTAGGCCTCTGTTAGCAGCAGGAGAAATCATTCCCTGGTCTCCAACCAGGGAATGATTTCTCCTGACCTCAGAAATAAAAGTCAGTCTCAACTGACTTTTATTTTCTTCGGTGTCCGGCGAAGAGGGGGCGGGCGCTGATGTCCTGTGACATCAGCCGTCCGACCCAGCAGACATTGGTCCGTCTGCGTTCCCATGGGAATAACCAGAATTTTCATGGGGACGCCCATAAAATCCTGGGAGTTCCCATGTGTGAGCCCCGTTTCCTCCTCCCGGCCCTCCTTTCCCGCAAGGAACAGCCATGTGTAATTCACCGAAAACGTTAGTTGCCAGGGTCTGCACTTGCACATGCGCACACCCCCAACCATTGGAAGGGGGCCGAACTCGCCATATTCCGAATGGTAATGATCAGGCCCACTCTTTCCCCAGCACTCTGCCATGAGCCAGCGTGCATCCTACTTTACATGATAAAACAATGCAGCTATCTCAGTTCTATACATTTGCAAATATATAATAAGCCACCAGACACGACAAGGTGTCTCTCCTCAGTTGGTCCTACACTACAGTATAGTATAATAGCACCACTATGAGCCATATTTTTATTTACTGTATTTCTATATTGAGTGCCTGGAGGTAATATGGCACTACAAGATCAGAATACCCTCCAGCTTCTTTAAGAAACCGGTAATAAATAAATAATAATAATAATAAATAAAAGAGTGATACACAGAATGTTGCAAAATCAATTTGTTGGCCAATGTAAGGGAGGGGGTTAAATAAGATTAAGAAAAAAAGTTTCTCAAGCCCACTGCAATGAGCCATTAAAAATAGACTTACAAGCTAATAATTATAAAATGCAGTTATCTATAAAACATATGATAAGCAATTAGCCACTAAGACAAGGCATCCCTGCTCTGGTGGTCTGAATGTTATACATTGTTATATTAATTATTATTAATAATAATTAATAATAATAATAATAATAATAATAATAATAGTTTTATTTGTAAAGTGCTCTTTCTCCAATAGGAGAGAGAATGAACATAATACAGTAAAGAAACAATGAAGTACAGGAAAGCTTTTTATAAAATATACATAGCCTGGAGATACTAAAGGTACATTAAGTAAATGCTTGAGTGAAAAGGGAAGCCTTGAGTCATTAAGTTAATCTACAGAAGCAGTAATTGAGTGGGACAGGTATCTTAGGCACTGGTCATGTAGGGTTTGTAAGTCAGTCTTACAGGCAACCAGTGGATGGTGTGTAGATAATGGGTGTTATTTGGCTGGAACAGAGATGATTAGTTAACAAAGAAATTTGGTGTAAAGGTTCTTCCCTATTGGCACTAGAGCTGCCTGAATATACTCTACGACCTGATAAAATGCTGAAGAGGGTCATATCTATGCAAACAATGATGCAGAGTAAAATAGAGTTAATACTTATCAGGTTGTGTATGTAATCCAGCCTTGTCCTATTCACTGCATCAGGGAGTGCTTGACGCGCCTTTCGCCAGGTATAGGCTTGGTCACTGGGCCTAGGCTCTGTATCTATGGTACTCTCATTGTGCCTGAACAGCACCAAACCTCTGCAATGGTGTTACCATCAGGTACAAGGTGGTAGTCCATCACATGCAGTGGGCATGCAGTGCAGTCGGGGTCCGTGCTGGCACTGATGTGTTTTGCTCCATTGTGGGAGCCTTATCAAAGACTCTTTGATAAAGCTCCCACAGATCACCCATTTCTACTGACTCAGCCGGACCTAACACTTACATCACTGCCTGCCCCAGCCGGAGGTCCATAGCATAACCAGCCGCTATGTCTGCACTGCTGAGGACAGATCCTCCTGCAGTAGATTTGAGGAGAATGGCAAATAGCACTTGCTAATGAATCAGAATCCTGATTTATTGATCTTATATGAGACATGCAGTTTTATTGATTATCATGGAAGCTTCCAATTTACTTCCTTCCATATAAGATATCTTTTTATTTCATGATACACCTTGTTCACTTAATAGTTGTTCCTTTATTACCTGTCCATCTGTATTGTACATTTTTACTGTGAATTGATTGAGTAAACTATTAATTTATTTTTACCAAACTGTGGCCTTTCTATACATACCAGTCTTGCTCTATTTTTATAAAAGCAGAGTTTACATTCGGGCAAATTCCCATTATGATATACAGTGTTGGCATTTCTTATTATACCACATTCCAGTGCCCCCCCCCATTCATACTGTGTCACATTAGAGTACCCTCTATAACACTTTACAGTGCACCAGTTCATATTATGCCACACTATAGTGCCTCCATTTCATTTTGTGCCACAATAAAGTGACACTTTTCTGTTTAAGCTCTCCTCAATAATCAGTATATGACAAATCTCAGTGCCCCCCTGTAATTGTGCCCCCATTACCATTATAATATCCACTATACACTGGGTAATGGATCATAATCAGTTGCTTAGCAGGGAAATCTGAGAAATTGGCATGCAATTTTATAAATTGGATCCAGGCTCCCCACACCTCTAGGCCCAGCACATTCTAGGAGATACTAGCTAAAATCTGATTAGATGCTATCAGTAACATCTCCACTTCTATAAACCCAGCACTTTAGAAACTATCCCCCCTGGTTTCGGTAGTACTTTTGTCTTACATTTGTTAGCAAATACAATTTTTTATGTATGCAACATGCACCAAAATGTTCCGAATTGTCTACTTCTATATGAGCCCCAAAGACACAAAGTAATTTGTATTTAGTTATTTTGACATTAAGCAATATGTCTCATTTACAAATAAAATCATCCGTTTATTCAATATGGTTCTTAGCATACAATTAATGAATAACATATTTACTTTTCAGAGGGATGAAAGTGTAGACCCACTGGGGTCTTTGAAATTCGAGCTTATGGAAACAATTAAAACCTTGTGCTGATTCCTGGACAGCGACTCTTCTACCGCTTGCAGATCTAATGTGATGGTTAGAGAAACATGGCCTGAGGTTATTTAAATGCTATACGTTTGGTACATCATTAAAGTCATACAAATCACACTGCAGGTGCTGAACAGTATCTGCCACACTTCCGAAAAGCCAGGTGCACACAGTAGTATACCATCCACTTTTTATGTAATTGTTCTTAATGTTTGTTGGCTCACAATGCATAGCGTTGCTTTGCTTCTTTATCGTGTAGGCATCTGTGAAGCCAACCTAAACTTTAGACTGTTAGTCACTTGCACATAACATATATTATACAGGAGATAGATTTAAGCATCAGGAGTATTCCCTTACCACTCACTGACTCGGAATAAATAGATAATCAGAAATCTCTATGTATGGAACGGAGTTTGATTACAAAGAGGCTTGGATTAAAAAAACAAAAGCATATAAAAAATGTATTATGCCAATAAATAGTTTGTGTTGTTTATTGTCTTAACTACCATTGATTTAAATTGGCTGTATTTTTTTATTTTAATTTACTGTTATCTTTTAAATGTTTAATGAAACATTGTATGCTTATATTAAATTTTCATTTAAAATGAGCAACATTACGGCATTCTTTCTGTACTCTCTAAGCATCACATCATATGTAGTTTATCTTGAGATCTGTTGGAAATAGTTGTAGTCAAGTGAAAAATACTTTTCCAACATAGGGGGGTATTCAATCCCGGATTCCGACGGTCAGGACGTCCCGTTTCCGATGGCTTCTGACAGTACATCAACAGCCGGTATTCAATGTACTGTCAAGTTTTGGAAAGTCTGCAAATTGTCAGAAAATGTAATAGTACGTTTATTTATAAGGCACCACAAAGTGTCTGCAGCGCCGTTCATAGCAAGCAAAAAAACAAATTACAAGGTAACGTACAGGGTGTGTTGATAAAATACAGCATAAATAGGGGTATAGCTAATAGAACTAAAATCAGCATCAGTTCTGAAGTAGGAGTCGAAATTATCGAGGAGACTGAAGATGAAGTAGAGGAAGGGAAGAACAGGGCAGGAGCACTGGTGAGGTAAAGAGGTAGGGTGAGTACGTGAGGAAGGAGGGCCCGACTCATAAGAGTAAACAGACTAGAGCAGGAGAGGGTGGTCAACAGTGTCAAAGGCAGCTGACAGATCAAGCTGGATGAGGATAGAGAAGAGGTCTTTGGAATTAGCCGATAGTAGATCGTTAGTGACTTTGGTCAGGGCAGTTTCAGTGGAATGTAAAGGGCGGAACCTGGATTGGAGGGGGTCTAGAATGGAGTTAGCAGTAAGGTGGCTTAGGAGACGATTATAGGCCAGACGTTCTAGGAGCTTGGAGGCAAAAGGTAGGAGGGAGATGGGCCTGTAGTTGGACGGAGAGTTGGGGTCCAGATTAGTTTTTTTGAGAATTGGGGATACAAGAGCGTGTTTGAAGGAGTAGGGGAAGATCCCAGAGGATAGGGAAAGATTTAAAAGGTGAGCAGGTGAGAGAAAATGCCCATGAATTAGAACATCCACAGCTATTACTGGAAGCCTCTATATGTTCACTGTTCTGGGACTTGCTTTCAAGTCACACTTTTTCACCAAACTTAGCCAACTCTCATCCTAACCCTTTGTTTCACGCTTAATGTGTACCCCACCCCTGGCTGTCGGGCCACCCCTCTCCTATAGAATGTAAGCTCTTACAAGCAGGGTCCTCTTTCCTCTGCCCCATTATGTGCTTTTCCAACTTAATTAAACTATCTTCTACTCCATACCTTCTTTTGACTGCATCTAATCCCTCAGCTCTCTGCCAGCAAGATAATTATTTCAGTGCCATTCCTTGAAGTAGCTAAGTTCATATACCCTGCACTTGAACTGTAAGTCACTGTGTTCTTGTTTTGCCTAATTGTATACGTACTCCGCTTTTGGGTACTGCTGATTCCTTGTGGCAATATATCAATAAAGGATAATAATTCTACAAATATTTTTAATATTGCTACCAATTTGACTCTTCAAAAATACAAAAAAACGAAATTGAAAAAATTATTAAAAATAAAATAATTAATTATTTTAATAATACAGCATTTTTTCTTGTGTGCATCATCTCTGTGTTTGCCATTTGGAGTAGGCAGTATGTTTACTTATGTGGTTCTTGGTAAAGATTATATAACCAATTGTTGGCTTTGCTGTATGGCTTGATAAATAGTAGAGGTCTTCTTCCATTCCGTAAGCAGTGGTTCTCAATTTCAATCCTAAAGTTTATCCAATAGGTTATGCTCTGAGGATATCTGTGGAAGCATCTGGTATAATCACTGACAATGCAGATTATATTTTGTGGATTAGATATTCACAAAAGATAACCTGCTGGTGGTATATAAGACCTTAATGTGAAAATCACTGGCATACACAGAGATTTATGGAGGTATTATTTGGTACAATATATTAGGACAGTGTTTCCCAAAATAAATCCTCATAGCCTACTGAATTTAGGAAGTTAGGAACTGCTCTAAAACAGGTGGCAAGCACTGTAACTTTTTTAGAAGTATCGCCAGTACACCAAGGGGAAGATAGAACTCTGAGAATCAGAAACTTCAATGTTTGGCTAAGGAATTGGTGCAATGAGAAGAGATTTGGATATTTAGGTCAAAGTCAGTCTACCTGGCAAGACAAAGCCTTATATAAAAGTGATGGCCTGCACCCATCTTCAAGGGGAACAAGAATATTAAGTGAAAAGTTTAAAAGCTTCATCAGCAACTATTGAAACTAGCAGAGGGGGGCAGTGACCATATAAGAATGAAGAAATCTGCTCCCCCAACCTAGAGGTACTAGAAGTATTTTCTCTGCAGGCAAATGGAACAGGAAGCCTATCCACTGCAACAGAAGATAATGCCGATCAAAACCGAATAGATATAGGCAGAAAGATGAACATACTGTAGCTAGCACCAGGAGGAGCACAAACAAATTATGTGTGCAAATGCTAGGAGCTTAGGAAATAAAGTCCCAGAACTAATTGCAACAATGACAAGGGATGAACTGGATATTGTGGCTATTACAGAGACATGGTGCAATGAAAATCATGACTGGGACATAGCTATACCAGGATATACTTTATTTAGGAAGAACAGAATGGGAAGATTCAGAGGAGGGGTTGCAATATATGTGAAAAAAAGCATAAAGACTACCTTAATACAAAGTATTGAAGAAAAAACTGAGGCCCTTTGGGTGACCATAGAAACAGGGGAGAAGGCAATTCTTCATATATGGATAATCTACAGACCACCAGGTCAGGAAGAGGAATTTGACAAGAGCCTATTGCAGGACATCAATAAAAATGGCATTAAAAGGAGAGGTGATAATCATGGGAGACTTTAATCTACCTGATGTAAACTGTGAGCTGCCTGTTACAATTTCCACCAGAAGTAGGGACATTCTGAATTCCTTGCAAGGAAAATCCCTCCAGCAATTGGTGAGGGAGCCGACTCATAAGGACGCAATATTAGACTTAATTCTTACAAATGGTGACATAATATCTGATGTACAGATGGAGCGGGTCTAATCTTTGCAGGGGATGGCAGAGGATTCGCCATCCCCGCCAGCCGCCATAAGGGGACACGCGCGCACGAGATGCGCGCGCGTCGCCTTACAATGGGGCTCCCCCCGTGTCCCCGTCGCCTCACCGAGGGTCGCCCCAGGTCCCCGCCGCCTTGCCGCCCCCCCTAACACTGTCCGTCTCCCTGAAGCGGAGACGGACAGGGTTCCCGTCCCCCCCGTCATCTGGAAACTGAGACGTGCGTGTGAGATGCACACGCGTCTCAGTCAGATGGAGCGCCTCTCCGCCGGCGGCCGCCAGCGGACAGATTCAGGCACTGGCGGGACAAGAGCGAGAGGCGCTCCCATCTGTAAATGTGGGTGAAAACCTGGGATCCAGTGACCATCATTAGTATGGTTCAAAATAAAGACAGAGACCGACTCATCGCACAAAAACAAAGGTGTTAGATTTTAGGAAGGCTGATTTTGTAGAGATGGGAAACTCTGTAAGGGATTCTTTGGCAGAGTGGAGGAACTTGGAAGGAGTGCAGGAGAAGTGGGAAAAATTAAAAAGTGCAATACTGAAAGCAACAGAACTGTGTGTCAAAAAAGTTAGGAAAAACACAAGGAAAAGGAAGCCATTGTGGTTTTCGAAAGATGTAGCAAGTATTGTGAAAGCAAAAAAGTTGGCCTTTAAGAAATGTAAGCAGACGCTGCATAATGAGGACAAAGAGGGGTATCTTGTTAGACAGAAGGAGGCTAAGAAGGTAATCAGATGTGCAAAAGCACAGGCTGAAGAGAAAATGGCCCAGTCAGTTGATAAAGTGGGGAAAACTTTCTTTAGGTATATAAGTGAAAGGAGAAAAACAAAAAGTGGATTAATAAGACTAAAGACATAAAGTGGAAGTCTTCTTGAGTGGGACAATGTAATAGCAGATCATATTAATAATTATTTCTGCTCAATATTCACTGCTGAAAAAGAGGGGAAGGGGCCACAGTTAAGTTGCAAGTATAGTCATAAAACTGAGGGAGAAACAAGTACATTTACAGAGGAGAAAGTCCTCACAGAACTCTTAAAACTGAAAATGGATAAATCAATGGGGCCAGATGGGATACATCCAAGGATACTAAAAGAGCTTAAAGGGGAGCTGGTAAAACCAATAACAGAATTATTCAACCATTCACTAGCTACTGGAGTAATCCCAGAGGACTTGAAAACCGCAAATGTAGTCCCACTGCACAAAAGTGGAAGAAAGGAAGAGGTAAGCAACTATCGACCAGTGAGCCTTACATCAGTAGTAGGGAAATTGATGGAAATACTCTTAAAACAGAGTTTTAGAATATCTCAAAACCAGCAATTTACAGGATCTGAAACTGGGTGACTAAAGTAGATCAAGGTGGGTCTGTAGATGTAGCTTATTTAGACTTTAGTAAGGCTTTTGACACTGTCCCACATCACAGACTGTTAAATAAACCTGAAAGCTTGTGATTGGATTTTAAGATAGTTGAATGGATAAGAGCGTGGTTGCAGAGAGTTGTAGTAAACAAGCAAGTCAGATGCTTGGTTGCATAGGGAGAGGTATCAGCAGTAGAAAGAAAGAAGTAATAATGCCACTGTATAGGTCATTGGTACAACCTCATCTAGAGTACTGTGTTCAGTTCTGAAGGCCATATCTCCAGAAGGATATAAATATATTAGAGACTGTACAAAGAAGGGCAACTAAAATGGTGCATGGCCTACATCACAAAACGTACCAGGATAGACTAAAATATCTTAATATGTATACTTTGGAGCAGAGAAGGGAAAAGGGGGACATGATAGAAACTTTCAAATATAACAAGGGTTTTAACAAGGTACAGGTGGGAGACATTCTTCACAGGAAGAGGAGCAGCAGAACAAGAGGACATGCACTGAAACTAGAGGGAGGAAGATTCAGGGCATATTTGAGGAAGAATTACTTCACAGAAAGAGTAGTAGATAAGTGGAATAGCCTCCCATCAGAGGTGGTAGAGGCAAATATAGTAGTACAATTTAAACATGCTTGGGATAGGCATATTGATATCCTTACAAAAAAATAAGGATCAAATATGGTTTGAGGTAACATGTTTAAAAAAAGGGGCAGACTAGATGGGCCAAGTGGTTCTTATCTGCCATCAAATTCTATGTTTCTATGGTTCTATGTTTACTCACAGTCCATGCATGAGCACAGGTGGCCTAATTATTTAATCAGTCAGTTTGATTTATGCATCTTTGCACAAACTGGTGTCATAACCCCAAAGCCCATTCTGTCTTTAGAGACTTTACAGTTTCTTTAAACTACAGATGAGTCTTGGCTCGTCTTTGCTGGCAATCCGCCAGCAGCATGCTGCTGGCGGATCGCCAGCAACACGGCGCCGCTATCTGACTGTGACGCGCGTATCGGGGCGGGGAGGCGGACGCATTACTGTCCGCCTCCCGCTCCAGGGGCAGGGGGGGGACCCGAGGAGGCTACGACCGAGGGCAGCACCGTCGGAAGGGGACGAGCGAGCACCTCGTGCGCGCGCGTCCCCTTCCGGCATACAGATGGTGGCGGGCAGGGGATGGCGATGGCAACGCCATCGCCATCCCCTGCAAAGATGAATCCCGACCCATCTGTAGATATCAACTATAAAGGGGTGAGTATATGAAAGATTTTCCCAAATAGCTGCTGAATGACCCACCCCTTTCAGAAAGACAAGTTTTCCTACTAATCCTTGCTTCTAAGCAGGGCCATCTTAACAGCATTATGGGCCCCTGGCAAAGCAGTGCAATGGGGTCCTACCTACACAACCACTTGTAGAAATTAAAATGTAGATGTTAAAAACAATTAAGCTTATATTTATAGGTACCTGCAACAAAATCAGTGTTTATACATGTTTGGATAATACAACAATACATGAAAAACAAGAAATTCCACATGAAAATGTTCCCCAGTATATGCCGGGTCCATTAAATTAGTGTACATAGATGGACCTACTGTACATGAGATGATGGATAGATAGATTGATCAAATGCATTTTATAATAGTCATTGAGCAAATTCCATTCCAAAAATGTATTGCAAAATCACTTCTGCATAGAAATATGACAAAGCCAGGTCCTAGACCTTGAGTGTTCTAGCCAGAAGCCAGACTAGGGAAACCAATGTACAGTTGGAACACCTGAGGCTTGGACTTGCTCAGCAGCTGTGTCATGACTCAGGCTTTGAGACATACTTATCTCCATTCCAGGTGCTTGGCCAGGCTTGTTCAGGGACTATAATCCAGGTCAGCGCTGCAGTGTCACGGTGTCCGGCTGGTGCTGGGTGCACGCGGTCAGCGTCTCCTGCACCACTGAACACAGCCTGTGGCCTTGTTGCTCACAAACATACAGAACTGGGCCTTCTCTCTGTTACAGGTCTCGGGTTTTTCCACATGCACACCAAACAGCGTTTGTGTCTCCATCATGGGAGCGGCCATATTGGTTTGATTCACAGGAATTCACCAGCCAATCCGGGAATGGTTTTTTCTGACATCATCCTGCAACAGCCAATCAGTTACAGGCTTTGTCTATATATACACACTGAGACTAGAGCCAGAGTTCTGCCAGTACAATGTTGTCATATGAGAAGCAGCACTTCTAGCTCTCTTAGTACTTCTGCTTATTCAGCACCTGCAGCATTCCACTCTGCCTACATCCTGACTTCCTCAAGTGTCCAGTCCATCCTCTATCAGAATACCTGATTTTATGATTGTCTTCTACACCTGCTGGTCTATTTACTGATATTGGTAACTGCCTAACTACATCCTCACTACAGCTGTCAAGTCAATATCTGCACTAAATACAAATACCTGCTGTTGCCATTATCATCATTATTATCGGTGAACCTCTCCTGTGATGAGCATAGTGATACCCAGTGCAGATTTACCTGCAGTAACCTCATTCAGCAGTTCTCGTCATTATTTTACTCAATCTGAGCCTATTCATACATACTAGTTATTCCCTGGCTCATCTAGTCTTCCAGATACTCTACTTTCCCCAATGATGCGTTCCTCCGCAGACTTTTAGTCATATCTATGCAGTCTAAGTTTATTAAAGAATGAAGCTTTCATTATTCTTCAGCCCCAGTACAGAGTCACCCCTCAGACATGACAAGCTGGAGTGTAGTGGAAGCTGGGGGGTTTGAGTGTGTGGGCAGACCTCAGGGAGTGAGATGGTGATTAGGGCCTGAAGGCATGGCTGAGAAGATGGAGTCCAAGAGAGGTTACTTTAAATGAATAAATATGTATTGACGAAAAGTACATCAACTGTGATTCAGCAAACACTAAAATACTGACACAGGATTGGAACTGGTGGAGTTTTTGGAATCAGCTGAGGCCAAAGTGTAACTGAGGCTGGACTGGAACCAGTATACTGTAGTTCTTGGAATTGGTTGGGATCGAAGAATAATGGACATTGTACTGATAACAATTGATGGGAGATGGTTTTTGAAGTTGTCCAATGGTGACCATTAATGATGGAATGGAAATTAAGATGAGATGCACTGCAGGTAAGTAAACATTGCTCAGATCAAATTCCAATAACACAGGCACTTGAAGAAGATACACTGATGATGATAGTTTTCAATGTTGGTTCACCGATGGTGACGGATATCAATGAATACCTTATGAATGCTGACTGGTAGAAAGAGATGGCACTGTAGAGTCAAGCAGGCGGGCGATAGTAATAAGCAGTAAGTGCTGAAGAGTAATGGGGTTCGATGGTATCAATGGTGACTGGGCAGATAAGTATAACCAGGAGAGTTAGCAGAATAGTTGAGAATCATCTGGGACAGAAGAATGTGGTTGTTACGATCTAGGGAGTAACTCAAATAACTAAATGCCACCCAGACTGGACGTTGCCGCTATCTTCTAATCTAGCTCTATTGGCCTTCTCTGACAGGTGGCCATGGACTGCGGGATGCTAGGCTTCACCTGTAGCCGCCACGTCTGTAAGGGTGAGTTAAGCCTGCCCTAGCTCCGGTGAAGCCAGGTGTTAAGTTGTGACAAGTCCACGATGACTGTCAAGGATAGGTCCAAGAGGAGAATCTGGCTAAACTAATAAGCCCCAGCTATAAAAGGATAATACTGAAGCATAAATCCCTATTGTTAAACAAGTATGAGAAAGAGGATAAATTAACACAGGTATAGCAAAATAACGGTAACATAAATACAGTGACCCCATTGCAACCAAAACCAAGCGACCTCGTTGCAAATGGTACAGTTGTGCTCTACACAACTTTAAGGGGTATATTTCCTACACAAACCAAAAGAAGGAATAATGCCCAACCTCCGCTAGGGCAAATGACATGCAAGTAAGGCAACCTAACCATAACCTCAGGCTACTCATGACACCGGATGGAAGAAGGGAGATGGTCGTCCAAAGGTGTTCACATGGAAAGCAGGTTCACGCAGAAAGGAAGCACCATGCACGTCACTGCAGCAATCCTGCATAAGGCACAGGAGAACTATCACCGGCGTCTGGCTTCCTGTCAGGGCTCCTTAAAAAGTTGTCCCTGACCAACGGGAATAGGAGCCACAGCCCTGCAATCACTGAATTACTGTAGGGGCGGCTGTGTGAACAATAACAGTGGTGTCCTGGTTGTTTAGAAACAGCCAGGACACATCGCTGTGCTGCCCGGCATCTAGAGGTTGCTTAGCAAGCAGCCGGGAGATCCTGTGAACTCCCGGAAGCTGCACGCCGGACTGGTTGCTTAGCAACCCTAACTGTCCAGCGCACAGACGCTGTTGTACTGGAAGCGTGTCCGCCTGCCCTGGACCGCCGGGGGACCCCACTGCCAGGTACTCCCACTGCCAGGTGCTGGACGCTGGATATCCCGTGCAGTCACTGATGGCTGCAGTCCTCACCTCATATGGCACACTTTGCAGCACACATGGAATTATACGGCACACATGACAGCAATCCTGCAATTAATAAAAATAAAAAGTTTTTTTTATTCTTTTAATAAAAAGGGCAGCTCCCCCGGAACTGTACGGTTGATTTAGCAGCACCCCAGAAATTAAATTACACACTTGGCTAACCCCAAGAATTATACAGCACACTTGGCTGACCCCTGGACTGATACAACACCCCTGGTATAATATGGCACACTTACAGCCCTTGCAGTTTTAAAAAATAGTTAAAAAAGATATATACTTTTTATATTAATAAAAAAAATGGGGACGCAGCTTCCCTGGACTAATACGGGACTCTGAGCATCACAGCTGGACTGATAGGGGACACTGGACAGAACAGATGGACTGATATTGTACACTTAACACCCCTTGTGTGTAAAAAAACAATAACAAAATTGTCCCCCATCAGCAGCCCCAAAGTTAGGCAGCCCATTAGTCCCCCTGTTAGTTCCCCTATTTGTTTGCCCCCTTTAGTTTGTGCACCCCCCCTGCAGCCCCCATTGCGTTCCCCTCTGCATTTCACATTTAGAGTGAAGATTGCGCAGGAAGACGATACTTATATAGAGTTCAGGTCTCGAGAGAATCCGACGTGGGAGGATGACATTTGAGCCTTGTTTTGGTTTGGAATATTGGCGAACAGCTCGCGACCGCCTCGGAACAGGTACATTCAGGGTTGTTTGGATCACTAGGATCCAAATGCGCTCATCTCTAATATATATATTTTACCAATAGTGTTAGCAGCGCCCCATATTAAAAATGGAAATCATTCCATATTGACAAATACAGCCATTATACACATTTTTTAAATATTTATTAAAGTAGATACATATATGAATTCTCCTTGTGGCTGGAGTACATCTTGGTGTATACCGTTGTTTTTTAATCAAAAATGCAGCATACCCAACTCGTTTCGTCACAAAGACTTCATCGGGGTAAAAGATCTCTTGAAAACATTTTATTTGAAGTATCAGGAGATAGAGAGAGAGAGACAGTTCCCCAATCTGCGCTCAACCTAGTATACAGCAGCACCTCTGAAGGATTCTCTGTTAGGCAGAATCCAATGTGTAGATATGAAAAGAAAAATAAAGTTTCAGAGGGCGCTAAGAAATTACTGAACCACTGTACTCAATAGGTATTTAATACATAGAGTTTAAAAAATGACATAAAAGTTGCCCTTTTGGCATATAAAGTCAAGTACACTTGACCGATTAAACACCTGTCGCCAATCCACCAAAGTGATTGCTATATTGACATATTATGGATATGTATATGTGAAGTGTAGTTGACTTTATTTGCCCAAAGGGCAACTTTTATGTAATTTTTTACACTCTATGTCAGGGGTTCCCAAACTTTTTTGAATCACGGCACCCTAGAGCATCAAAATATTTTGAAGGCACCCCTAGGCCAAATGCTTCTTATCGTGAAATTCAGAAAATAAATATTCAATTAAGTGCATTGTGTTTATGTCACAGTTATCTGGTGAGGGACAGGATTTGCTTCTGTTTGTCCACATATATTATGATTGGCAGCAACAAGCACTGGTTTTACCTGTTACATCGACCATAAATAATATGAATTGATCCTGGTCCACCAACCCAAGGCACCCCTGCAAGTGTCCTGAGGCACCCCAGGGAGCCTAGGCACACAGTTTGGGAACCACTGCTCTATGTATTAAATACCTATTGAATACTGTGGTTCAGTAATTCCTTAGCGCCCTCTGAAACTTTATTTTTCTTTTCATATATATATATATATATATATATATATATATATATATATATATAGTTCGCGAGCAGAAGCTGCACACACCGGACTTCTCAGCAAAATAACTCAGCCAACCACGTAGGTTATCAGCGACGTTTCGGGAGTTTATTTCCCGTCCTCAGGCTTATACAAGTAAACAATAACATATACATACAGCTTACCTTAAATACCTCCATGGTATCTGCTCGGCCGGCGTGCCCCTCCTCCGTCCTGCTTCACAGGAACTTCCTGTTAGTACACCGCACTATTCTTTCCCCAAAAACTTGGTGATGACACAGGAGAGTTCCGCTGCCGTGCAGATAACCATGTTACAAATACACCACACTAAAACAACAAAAGAGTGAAATATGAATACATATAAACATTACAGTACATTAATAGACATAAGAAACATTACTTTATCTTTATTAAAAACAAGTATAGATTGGTGCAGGATATGCCCTACGTATTGCCTCCTAACATTATTTTCCTGTTTTTTATCTTACAATTACGGCAATTCTTATTATTTCAGTTGCGTGGGTGAGATCTTTAAAGAAAAATGTTAAAATTCAGGTGGTCATTTAACCCCCGTGGCTTCATGGTCCCTAAAAGGTGAATCCACTTTGTTTCACACTGGAGTAACCTCCTGTTTCTATCTCCTCCCCTTCCATCATCTGGAATATGATCTATAATCATATGTCTAAAGTTGGCCATATTGTGTTTCGCTTCCACAAAATGTCTCGGAATAGGTTGGTCAACTGGTTTCCCATTCAGGGCAGCTCTTATTACCGACCTATGCATGGCCATCCTCTCCTTGAATGCTCTAATCGTCTTACCCACATAGGCCAATCCGCATGGACATTTTATTAAATATACAACATGAGATGTAGAGCAAGTTAAGTTGTAATTGATGTTATATTTTTGTCCGCTGTATGGATGGTAAAAACATTTCCCAGTTATCATATGGCCACATGTGGTGCATCCTGTACATTTATGGCAACCAAGTATTCTTCTGTTAGGTCTTTTTAAATTCTGTAATTGTTTGGCTATATCGGTGTGCACCACCCAGTCCCTAATATTTTTACCCCTACGATAACAGTGTCTTACTCTGGTCTGTTTGAGACTTTTGAATTCATTTTGTATAGCTGGCCAATTGTCTCTCACCACCATTTTTGCAGTCCCTGATTCCACATTATATTTTTGAACCCAGTTTAATACTGGTGTTAGTGTATTTTCACTTTCTTTGGGTTCCAGGGTTTTGCTGCGGGGTATTAGATCTACCTTATCCCTAGCTTTTTTAAGGGTTTCTGCATTGTACCCTCGTTCTGCAAATTTTGAGGACATAATATCAAGAGTGGTATTAAGGGCTTCAGGATCACTGGTAATTCTTTTGGCTCGTAGGAACTGGGAAAAGGGGAGACTTTGAGTTGTTGAAATGGGGTGAAAACTATCTGCTCTCAAGATAGTATTTTTATCTGTAGGTTTGGTATAAACAAATGTGCTGATTTTCCCATCATTTAATCTGATGTTAACATCAAGATATGCAATCTCCTCTAAACTCATGTTGTAGGTATATTTGATGGGACAGTCAGCTGCATTGACCCCCTGTATTAGTGTGGCAAACTCATCAAAGCTCCCCCGCCAAAACAGTATCACGTCATCTATATAACGACGGTAAAAGAAAATCTTATCTCTTACATCACGATTCAAAAAGAACATCAAATCAATTTGTGCCATGAAACCATTGGCGTACGTAGGTGAGACATGTGACCCCATAGATACGCCTGTCTTCTGCAGGTAATATTTACCGTTAAAAATGAAAAAGTTTCTTCTCAAAATAAATTCAAGTAATAACATGAAAAAATCCACATCAGGCCCCACATATAGTGGGTTATCATTAATCAATTTGCGGATGGCTACCAGCCCCTCCGCATGTGGTATGTTTGTGTAGAGGCTGGTGATGTCCAGTGTCACCAACCAGATGTTTGCTGGAACATCACCCAGCCCCCCCAATAACACCAACAGTTCTGTAGTATCCCTCAAGTATGTTGCACCCGCCTGTACACACGGCTGCAAATAGTAATCGAGAAATTTAGAGATATTGCTGCACATCGAATCCCTTGCCGATACAATCGGTCTGCCAGGCGGATGCAACATACTCTTGTGGATCTTTGGAAGGGTATATAATACCGGCACTCTAGGTGCTTCAACCCTGAGAAAATTGAACGTATCTTGGTCAATAACATTATTTTTTAATGCATCAGAGAGAAGTGAAAATATTTCTTTTTTAAAGATTTCAGTGGGATTTGATTTCAACAGTTGATACACTTCCGTGTTGTTCAACTGACTATATATCTCAGTACAATATGCGTCCGTGTCCATGACAACGACTGCCCCTCCTTTGTCTGCAGGTCTAATGCAGATGTCATCATATTTGCTCAAATTCTGCAGGGCTGTCCATTCTTCATGTGTCAAGTTGTTCTTGCGATCTTTCTTTTCGGTCACGGATTTTTCCACACGGGCATCCAAAATTTTCATGAACCCTGCTACGGTCACATTATTGGACCCTGGATCAAAGTCCGATTTGTTTTTAAATTTCTTTGATGTTGGTAGCGTTTTTGAAGGTTCCATGCGGTCGTCAAAAAACTCTCTGCGGTGTAACTGTCTGGATAGGAATTGTTGATCTATTTTCCAGTCTAATGAATTGAAGCTTACTGTAGGGACGTATCCGAGACCTTTGTTTAGGACAGCATTTTCTGCTGATGTTAAAGTCCTTTTAGAAAGGTTGTAAACTACTTGTTCCCTCTGCGCCCTCGTGTCGTCTTTTTGCCGGCGACCTTTGAGGCTTCTTCTGACCCGTCTGCTTTTGCGCCATATCTCGCCCGGGTCTTGACCCCTAAAGGGGGCTTATTTCTTGAAGAGGGTCCTGGTTGTGTATCACTGGTATCTTCTCCAGATGTTGTCTGGGCATCACTCGAATATCTGTTGTTTCTGCTTCTGTATCTGCCTCTATTCCATCTGGGTTTCTCAGTGTTTCCTGACAGCCATCGATAAACACTATGGCTCTCATAGTCCCTATTCACCGTTTCAAATTTTTGTTTTTTGAAAATAATAAGTTCATTTTTATAGCTTTGAACTTGAGCTTCTAATTTTTCCATCCACTTGGGTGGCATCACCTGGGCAATTTGGTTAGCATTAGTTTTTTCAAACTCTGCTCTTTTTTCTTGTAGTTTTTTCAATTCTTTAGCAGATTCCTGTACGGAACTGTACGGTTGATTTAGCAGCACCCCAGAAATTAAATTACACACTTGGCTAACCCCAAGAATTATACAGCACACTTGGCTGACCCCTGGACTGATACAACACCCCTGGTATAATATGGCACACTTACAGCCCTTGCAGTTTTAAAAAATAGTTAAAAAAGATATATACTTTTTATATTAATAAAAAAAATGGGGACGCAGCTTCCCTGGACTAATACGGGACTCTGAGCATCACAGCTGGACTGATAGGGGACACTGGACAGAACAGATGGACTGATATTGTACACTTAACACCCCTTGTGTGTAAAAAAACAATAACAAAATTGTCCCCCATCAGCAGCCCCAAAGTTAGGCAGCCCATTAGTCCCCCTGTTAGTTCCCCTATTTGTTTGCCCCCTTTAGTTTGTGCACCCCCCCTGCAGCCCCCATTGCGTTCCCCTCTGCATTTCACATTTAGAGTGAAGATTGCGCAGGAAGACGATACTTATATAGAGTTCAGGTCTCGAGAGAATCCGACGCGGGAGGATGACATTTGAGCCTTGTTTTGGTTTGGAATATTGGCGAACAGCTCGCGACCGCCTCGGAACAGGTACATTCAGGGTTGTTTGGATCACTAGGATCCAAATGCGCTCATCTCTAATATATATATTTTACCAATAGTGTTAGCAGCGCCCCATATTAAAAATGGAAATCATTCCATATTGACAAATACAGCCATTATACACATTTTTTAAATATTTATTAAAGTAGATACATATATGAATTCTCCTTGTGGCTGGAGTACATCTTGGTGTATACCGTTGTTTTTTAATCAAAAATGCAGCATACCCAACTCGTTTCGTCACAAAGACTTCATCGGGGTAAAAGATCTCTTGAAAACATTTTATTTAAGGTATCAGGAGATAGAGAGAGAGAGACAGTTCCCCAATCTGCGCTCAACCTAGTATACAGCAGCACCTCTGAAGGATTCTCTGTTAGGCAGAATCCAATGTGTAGATATGAAAAGAAAAATAAAGTTTCAGAGGGCGCTAAGAAATTACTGAACCACTGTACTCAATAGGTATTTAATACATAGAGTTTAAAAAATGACATAAAAGTTGCCCTTTTGGCATATAAAGTCAAGTACACTTGACCGATTAAACACCTGTCGCCAATCCACCAAAGTGATTGCTATATTGACATATTATGGATATGTATATGTGAAGTGTAGTTGACTTTATTTGCCCAAAGGGCAACTTTTATGTAATTTTTTACACTCTATGTCAGGGGTTCCCAAACTTTTTTGAATCACGGCACCCTAGAGCATCAAAATATTTTGAAGGCACCCCTAGGCCAAATGCTTCTTATCGTGAAATTCAGAAAATAAATATTCAATTAAGTGCATTGTGTTTATGTCACAGTTATCTGGTGAGGGACAGGATTTGCTTCTGTTTGTCCACATATATTATGATTGGCAGCAACAAGCACTGGTTTTACCTGTTACATCGACCATAAATAATATGAATTGATCCTGGTCCACCAACCCAAGGCACCCCTGCAAGTGTCCTGAGGCACCCCAGGGAGCCTAGGCACACAGTTTGGGAACCACTGCTCTATGTATTAAATACCTATTGAATACTGTGGTTCAGTAATTCCTTAGCGCCCTCTGAAACTTTATTTTTCTTTTCATATATATATATATATATATATATATATATATATAGTTCGCGAGCAGAAGCTGCACACACCGGACTTCTCAGCAAAATAACTCAGCCAACCACGTAGGTTATCAGCGACGTTTCGGGAGTTTATTTCCCGTCCTCAGGCTTATACAAGTAAACAATAACATATACATACAGCTTACCTTAAATACCTCCATGGTATCTGCTCGGCCGGCGTGCCCCTCCTCCGTCCTGCTTCACAGGAACTTCCTGTTAGTACACCGCACTATTCTTTCCCCAAAAACTTGGTGATGACACAGGAGAGTTCCGCTGCCGTGTAGATAACCATGTTACAAATACACCACACTAAAACAACAAAAGAGTGAAATATGAATACATATAAACATTACAGTACATTAATAGACATAAGAAACATTACTTTATCTTTATTAAAAACAAGTATAGATTGGTGCAGGATATGCCCTACGTATTGCCTCCTAACATTATTTTCCTGTTTTTTATCTTACAATTACGGCAATTCTTATTATTTCAGTTGCGTGGGTGAGATCTTTAAAGAAAAATGTTAAAATTCAGGTGGTCATTTAACCCCCGTGGCTTCATGGTCCCTAAAAGGTGAATCCACTTTGTTTCACACTGGAGTAACCTCCTGTTTCTATCTCCTCCCCTTCCATCATCTGGAATATGATCTATAATCATATGTCTAAAGTTGGCCATATTGTGTTTCGCTTCCACAAAATGTCTCGGAATAGGTTGGTCAACTGGTTTCCCATTCAGGGCAGCTCTTATTACCGACCTATGCATGGCCATCCTCTCCTTGAATGCTCTAATCGTCTTACCCACATAGGCCAATCCGCATGGACATTTTATTAAATATACAACATGAGATGTAGAGCAAGTTAAGTTGTAATTGATGTTATATTTTTGTCCGCTGTATGGATGGTAAAAACATTTCCCAGTTATCATATGGCCACATGTGGTGCATCCTGTACATTTATGGCAACCAAGTATTCTTCTGTTAGGTCTTTTTAAATTCTGTAATTGTTTGGCTATATCGGTGTGCACCACCCAGTCCCTAATATTTTTACCCCTACGATAACAGTGTCTTACTCTGGTCTGTTTGAGACTTTTGAATTCATTTTGTATAGCTGGCCAATTGTCTCTCACCACCATTTTTGCAGTCCCTGATTCCACATTATATTTTTGAACCCAGTTTAATACTGGTGTTAGTGTATTTTCACTTTCTTTGGGTTCCAGGGTTTTGCTGCGGGGTATTAGATCTACCTTATCCCTAGCTTTTTTAAGGGTTTCTGCATTGTACCCTCGTTCTGCAAATTTTGAGGACATAATATCAAGAGTGGTATTAAGGGCTTCAGGATCACTGGTAATTCTTTTGGCTCGTAGGAACTGGGAAAAGGGGAGACTTTGAGTTGTTGAAATGGGGTGAAAACTATCTGCTCTCAAGATAGTATTTTTATCTGTAGGTTTGGTATAAACAAATGTGCTGATTTTCCCATCATTTAATCTGATGTTAACATCAAGATATGCAATCTCCTCTAAACTCATGTTGTAGGTATATTTGATGGGACAGTCAGCTGCATTGACCCCCTGTATTAGTGTGGCAAACTCATCAAAGCTCCCCCGCCAAAACAGTATCACGTCATCTATATAACGACGGTAAAATAAAATCTTATCTCTTACATCACGATTCAAAAAGAACATCAAATCAATTTGTGCCATGAAACCATTGGCGTACGTAGGTGAGACATGTGACCCCATAGATACGCCTGTCTTCTGCAGGTAATATTTACCGTTAAAAATGAAAAAGTTTCTTCTCAAAATAAATTCAAGTAATAACATGAAAAAATCCACATCAGGCCCCACATATAGTGGGTTATCATTAATCAATTTGCGGATGGCTACCAGCCCCTCCGCATGTGGTATGTTTGTGTAGAGGCTGGTGATGTCCAGTGTCACCAACCAGATGTTTGCTGGAACATCACCCAGCCCCCCCAATAACACCAACAGTTCTGTAGTATTTCTCAAGTATGTTGCACCCGCCTGTACACACGGCTGCAAATAGTAATCGAGAAATTTAGAGATATTGCTGCACATCGAATCCCTTGCCGATACAATCGGTCTGCCAGGCGGATGCAACATACTCTTGTGGATCTTTGGAAGGGTATATAATACCGGCACTCTAGGTGCTTCAACCCTGAGAAAATTGAACGTATCTTGGTCAATAACATTATTTTTTAATGCATCAGAGAGAAGTGAAAATATTTCTTTTTTAAAGATTTCAGTGGGATTTGATTTCAACAGTTGATACACTTCCGTGTTGTTCAACTGACTATATATCTCAGTACAAGATGCGTCCGTGTCCATGACAACGACTGCCCCTCCTTTGTCTGCAGGTCTAATGCAGATGTCATCATATTTGCTCAAATTCTGCAGGGCTGTCCATTCTTCATGTGTCAAGTTGTTCTTGCGATCTTTCTTTTCGGTCACGGATTTTTCCACACGGGCATCCAAAATTTTCATGAACCCTGCTACGGTCACATTATTGGACCCTGGATCAAAGTCCGATTTGTTTTTAAATTTCTTTGATGTTGGTAGCGTTTTTGAAGGTTCCATGCGGTCGTCAAAAAACTCTCTGCGGTGTAACTGTCTGGATAGGAATTGTTGATCTATTTTCCAGTCTAATGAATTGAAGCTTACTGTAGGGACGTATCCGAGACCTTTGTTTAGGACAGCATTTTCTGCTGATGTTAAAGTCCTTTTAGAAAGGTTGTAAACTACTTGTTCCCTCTGCGCCCTCGTGTTCCCTTTGAGGCTTCTTCTGACCCGTCTGCTTTTGCGCCATATCTCGCCCGGGTCTTGACCCCTAAAGGGGGCTTATTTCTTGAAGAGGGTCCTGGTTGTGTATCACTGGTATCTTCTCCAGATGTTGTCTGGGCATCACTCGAATATCTGTTGTTTCTGCTTCTGTATCTGCCTCTATTCCATCTGGGTTTCTCAGTGTTTCCTGACAGCCATCGATAAACACTATGGCTCTCATAGTCCCTATTCACCGTTTCAAATTTTTGTTTTTTGAAAATAATAAGTTCATTTTTATAGCTTTGAACTTGAGCTTCTAATTTTTCCATCCACTTGGGTGGCATCACCTGGGCAATTTGGTTAGCATTAGTTTTTTCAAACTCTGCTCTTTTTTCTTGTAGTTTTTTCAATTCTTTAGCAGATTCCTCTACCACAAGTGTCATCATATCTAGAGAACACTTGTTAAGAATGGCAATCCATCTCCTCACAAAGTCCTTGTCATATCTCCCTATTGTTGGGGTATTCTTCACCCTAAATCCCCTCGGGATTTTCCTCTCTCTTAGATACTCTGAAAGGGTGACCCCATGTAGCAGGAAGTCTGTTTCTTTCTTCCTAAGCCGGAGAATGGTATTGTGAATCTCCTCCTCAGTGATGGCTCCCGTTGTTTCCCGCAGTCTTTCCCTAAATAGTGCAGATTCCATCTCATTTTCAGAGTAGCTAAAGATTTCTCCTGGACGCACATCCGTCCATGTGAACCCGCATATTGTACTGAGATATATAGTCAGTTGAACAACACGGAAGTGTATCAACTGTTGAAATCAAATCCCACTGAAATCTTTAAAAAAGAAATATTTTCACTTCTCTCTGATGCATTAAAAAATAATGTTATTGACCAAGATACATTCAATTTTCTCAGGGTTGAAGCACCTAGAGTGCCGGTATTATATACCCTTCCAAAGATCCACAAGAGTATGTTGCATCCGCCTGGCAGACCGATTGTATCGGCAAGGGATTCGATGTGCAGCAATATCTCTAAATTTCTCGATTACTATTTGCAGCCGTGTGTACAGGCGGGTGCAACATACTTGAGGGATACTACAGAACTGTTGGTGTTATTGGGGGGGCTGGGTGATGTTCCAGCAAACACCTGGTTGGTGACACTGGACATCACCAGCCTCTACACAAACATACCACATGCGGAGGGGCTGGTAGCCATCCGCAAATTGATTAATGATAACCCACTATATGTGGGGCCTGATGTGGATTTTTTCATGTTATTACTTGAATTTATTTTGAGAAGAAACTTTTTCATTTTTAACGGTAAATATTACCTGCAGAAGACAGGCGTATCTATGGGGTCACATGTCTCACCTACGTACGCCAATGGTTTCATGGCACAAATTGATTTGATGTTCTTTTTGAATCGTGATGTAAGAGATAAGATTTTATTTTACCGTCGTTATATAGATGACGTGATACTGTTTTGGCGGGGGAGCTTTGATGAGTTTGCCACACTAATACAGGGGGTCAATGCAGCTGACTGTCCCATCAAATATACCTACAACATGAGTTTAGAGGAGATTCATATCTTGATGTTAACATCAGATTAAATGATGGGAAAATCAGCACATTTGTTTATACCAAACCTACAGATAAAAATACTATCTTGAGAGCAGATAGTTTTCACCCCATTTCAACAACTCAAAGTCTCCCCTTTTCCCAGTTCCTACGAGCCAAAAGAATTACCAGTGATCCTGAAGCCCTTAATACCACTCTTGATATTATGTCCTCAAAATTTGCAGAACGAGGGTACAATGCAGAAACCCTTAAAAAAGCTAGGGATAAGGTAGATCTAATACCCCGCAGCAAAACCCTGGAACCCAAAGAAAGTGAAAATACACTAACACCAGTATTAAACTGGGTTCAAAAATATAATGTGGAATCAGGGACTGCAAAAATGGTGGTGAGAGACAATTGGCCAGCTATACAAAATGAATTCAAAAGTCTCAAACAGACCAGAGTAAGACACTGTTATCGTAGGGGTAAAAATATTAGGGACTGGGTGGTGCACACCGATATAGCCAAACAATTACAGAATTTAAAAAGACCTAACAGAAGAATACTTGGTTGCCATAAATGTACAGGATGCACCACATGTGGCCATATGATAACTGGGAAATGTTTTTACCATCCATACAGCGGACAAAAATATAACATCAATTACAACTTAACTTGCTCTACATCTCATGTTGTATATTTAATAAAATGTCCATGCGGATTGGCCTATGTGGGTAAGACGATTAGAGCATTCAAGGAGAGGATGGCCATGCATAGGTCGGTAATAAGAGCTGCCCTGAATGGGAAACCAGTTGACCAACCTATTCCGAGACATTTTGTGGAAGCGAAACACAATATGGCCAACTTTAGACATATGATTATAGATCATATTCCAGATGATGGAAGGGGAGGAGATAGAAACAGGAGGTTACTCCAGTGTGAAACAAAGTGGATTCACCTTTTAGGGACCATGAAGCCACGGGGGTTAAATGACCACCTGAATTTTAACATTTTTCTTTAAAGATCTCACCCACGCAACTGAAATAATAAGTATTGCCGTAATTGTAAGATAAAAAACAGGAAAATAATGTTAGGAGGCAATACGTAGGGCATATCCTGCACCAATCTATACTTGTTTTTAATAAAGATAAAGTAATGTTTCTTATGTCTATTAATGTACTGTAATGTTTATATGTATTCATATTTCACTCTTTTGTTGTTTTAGTGTGGTGTATTTGTAACATGGTTATCTGCACGGCAGCGGAACTCTCCTGTGTCATCACCAAGTTTTTGGGGAAAGAATAGTGCGGTGTACTAACAGGAAGTTCCTGTGAAGCAGGACGGAGGAGGGGCACGCCGGCCGAGCAGATACCATGGAGGTATTTAAGGTAAGCTGTATGTATATGTTATTGTTTACTTGTATAAGCCTGAGGACGGGAAATAAACTCCCGAAACGTCGCTGATAACCTACGTGGTTGGCTGAGTTATTTTGCTGAGAAGTCCGGTGTGTGCAGCTTCTGCTCGCGAACTGCATAATTCTTTCATTGAAGCGGGCACCCCGGCTATTGACGCGGAGAGTGTGTGCACGCCATATCGTCTGCTATATATATATATATATATATACTGTATGTGATATGTATGTGATTGCATCTATCATTTTTTAGTGTGAGAATCAGTATGTGAGAGATTTTGTGAGAGTTTTTTTTAAATAAACTATTAACAGGTTGATTTTGCCATGCAAATAATTGCCACTTTAAAAAAAAACAAATAACATAGAAAATAGCAATACAGAACTCTCGCAAAATCTCTCACTTTCTGATTCTGACACTTTAATACATTCCCCCCCTCAGCCTAGAACATTAGTTTGGAGCTGAAAAGCTGGGACTTTATCTCTCTCAACAGGCCAGATGTCCTTAGCTTGAAAAGTGATAAAATGGAGAGTGATAAACCACCATCAAATCAGCTCATCACTGCCATGTCAAAGGTTGTGTTTGAAAAAATGACAGTTCGGAGCTGATTGGTTTATCATATTATCCATATGATCCATATCATCCTTATCATCCTTATCATCCATATTATCACCTTTTAAGGCTTGGTACATCCCGCCCCAAGGCTTAGCAACTAGACCCCTATATGGCTTTAGTTCATATTCATTCTACAAAATATGCATTTATTACTAAATGGCTTTCAAAATATATTCAGGTATCAGACTGAAATGTGTGGAAAACATTTCCTTATTTCTTTTAGTTTAAAAAAACATTCAAATAACACAGCATCTAACTTGACACTTGTCACAATAATGGGCGCTAAAGCATTGCTATATAAAGAACATCGTAAATGTTAGAAATCAAATGTGTCATGTACAGAAAAAAGGAGACAAAATCTAATTGGAAGTTATAAATTGGGTGATACGTTTGCCATTTGGTCCCTACCCCGGTTATTGCTCTGCATGACCCTATTACAAATACAACTTCATCTTAATTGTCAGGAACGTTCTCAAGATTTTCTTCTCTCAAGATTAATTTTACTTCATTAATATGCAGTTTGGAGTGTGTCATTTCTAACCTAATACGCTGACTATTCACACCTTTATATACAAAACAATTAGCTTATTTGATTTCTTTATTTTGTGTCATTTATCTTGATTGACCTCTTTGTTTTTACAGCCTCCTATCATGTAGCAGAAGCAGTTGTAAAATAAAAAGCCTGCGGTGTGACATGAAAGGCAGACTAGAACACAGACTCCCCATGGAGTCAAGGTTAGTGGAGCTCTGTGCATACAGAGAAGCTTGAATTTTGAAGAGGGCAATCCGACTTCACTAATTGTGCTGGTTCACAGTCATACACATCAGAGTTATAGCAGTAATGACCTCTGCTAGGGATCAGGAGTTTGAAATCCGTGACTTGTTCCACCAGGCGATAATTATTATGTATGGTACTAAAGAAGACATTTCCTGCTGATTTCCTATCTACTGCTACCTGTGTCTCACTAAACACCTTAGGCTCCAGGCAACAACAACAGCGCTGGTAGAAAAATAAAATGGCCTGTCTATTAAAAATAAAAAATACAGATTCTATGCCATTGAAAATAATATTTGGTATTTCAACGATATGTATAAAACATTTTAATTCTTTTAATAGAAAAAGTGAACATAGATTGTGTTGTACAAAAAAAAAAAGCAACTGTGTTTAAAATCCTGATCTGTGGTTTGAAACGGCAATATTCGGCAGATGAGCAGTATATGTGGAACATCCGCATCTGCAAGCCTTCATTATTCTTCCCGTCAATGAGACATGGAAATTTGGCCATGTTGGTGTTGATTAAATTATGAGAATTGATCCACTTATTATTAAAAGAGGCTTAGAATGTGATTTTATTAAAAGCGACATATATATTAAAAACAACTTATTTTGAAACCATTATAGTGATATATGTTTATTCTTGTTATATTAACCAAGAAAACAATTACTTGTTTGAGGATGTGTTATTGTTTGTGAATGGCTGCCACCATTACTTGGTGATGATATATATAAATATGGACAAATTATTTCCAGCATGAGATTGCTTTTGGTATGCACAGCCTGAACAAAATCAGAGAGATGTTATAGGCATACATATTCTGCAGCGCTTTACAGAGAATATTTGAACATTCACATCAGTCCCTGCCCCAGTGGAGTTTACAATCTATATTCCCTACCACATGTACACGCACACACACACACACACACTCTAGGGTTAATTTTGTTGGAAGCCACATTGGATTGTGGGAGGAAACCGGTTTACCCAAAGTAAACCCACACAAGCACGTGGAGAATATACAAACTCTGCACAGTTAGAGCCATGGCGGGAATGGAACCCATGACCTCAGTGCTGTGAGTCAGTAATGCTAACCATTACACCATCCGTGCTGCCCATATCTAGTTAAATGTTTGTGGATGTGTTTGGGAAAGGAAGAAATTATGCATTATTCCTGCTGTACTCTTAAGTTCATGTTTAGTTGAATAATTACTGTCCTTAACCCTTTGAGTGCCAACGTTGCTGTGAGAGAAAAGCTAAAAAAGCCAGTTTCACTCACAGCGACTGGTATTTTTTGGGCACAATGTTTAACAAAACTTCAATTCATTGATTTCAGATCATGATTAATTTTCCTCGACTCCGACCCTGGCATTTTTAGTGGGTATTTTGCACATCTCTCACAGCAACATTGACAGTCAAAGGGTTATACTTTATATGATGGAAACCATGGTTACAAATTGGAACAGTGCAGCACAATGGCTTGTGAAAGTGATAATGGTACATACTGTCTTGAAAGACTGAGAGGTTTATTTACTAAGATTTGGAGTTCTATTGAAGATGGGATGTTGCCCATAGAAACCAATCAGAATCTACATATTATCTATTTAGCACATTCTAGAAGATAATAGCTAGAATCTGTTGCCCATAGCAACATCCCATTTTCAATAGAACTCTCATCTTAGTAAATAAACCTTTGACTGAAAGTAGATGTTAAAGATGTCTCCTACTGTGTGAGGTTAGTGCTGGTCAGTATCCAAACATTAGGTTGACAATAGTAAGGTCAACAGTTACCAGGCTGACCACTTTATGTCGACATGCAATCTCATTACTGTCTCGCTCTCCTCCGTTACCCAAAGCTCAGTGACACTGAAATCATGCATGCTACTCAAACCCGCAGAAATACTAATGCTATAAATTTTCACAACTTTCCACCTCTGTGCAACAACAGCTCTCACTAATTTCTAAATTTACCTCTCCTGACTCTGCTTTTTCCCACCTGTACCAAACAGACCTTGATGAAGTGGCTCCAGTTTCTCATTACACCCCACGCAGGCTTAGATGCCAGCCGTGGCACTCCAAGATAACAAGACAACTATAAAATCAGTCAAGTAGAATGTCAATGGCGTAAATCTCGTAATCTGACTGATTTCCTCACATATAAGTCTATCTACCACTACTGCAATGCTTTGGACAATGATAAACCCTGTCTTGAGTCAGCAGGGATTATACCCCAGAAGGCCCACACATTATAAATAGTAAAAGACAGATGTAAATCTTGATATATATTATTTAACAGCTGACCATAAGGAACCCACCATAGGACAGGACCACAAACAGTGTATAATGTCTGCTTCCAGGGCTCCACATTTAAAACAAGCTGATGTGTCTGCTTTGCCCATCAAAAATTTAAGCTTTGGTATAAAATATGCCCTGTGCAGAATTTCTTGGTTCATCTCTACAAATGACATAGATACTAGTTGCTTGTTCATGGTTTGATATGCTTGAAGGAGCGATTTCATAGGAATGTCAGGGAAATTTTGCTGCCACTTAGTCAGACCCTTTCTGTCTCCCTCTAAATTCAATGTCACACAGGTTTGGTTATAAATATTTGAGATGGTTAGTGGTGAACCCGGGTTACGTCGACTGGTACTATCAAGGTCAGTGGACATACCCCTATTGCTCAATATTGACACTATCGCATTAATATAGCTACAAGCTTGTAAGAAAGGAAATATTGGTATCTGTAAAGTTGGGAATTTTCTTTGAAGTTGGGACTGTGTTAGAAGGGTGAGTGATTCTGGTTTTAAGAATTGAAATACAGATGTAGCAGGCTACATCTTTGCCCAGCGCCCGCCAGATCCCTTTCACTGGTGAGTTCCGGTGATAGGGACTGGGGCGCGCGTAACAAAGACCTTGCCTATGCCATTCCCTAAAATTCGGAGAAATTAGATAAGGGTGGAACTTGGGGTTTTCCCATAAAGTTAGGAATATAGATTTGTATTGTAGTAAATGTAGTCTAGGGCGCAAAATACGCTGCACAGTGCATGTGGAGTTAAGTAAGAAATTATTTTTGAATGAGGGTGGAAGAGCCTGTGGTGGGGTATGTAACATGGAGACCAAGTTCCATCCAGGTGCAAAAGCTTGATCTAATTCACTGTTTGAGTAACTTTGGGTGCCACTAATCCAATCAGTGGCTATTTTGTAATTGGCAGCTAATGCGTATGTCCGCAAACAAGGCAGGTTGAGGCCCCCTAATTTAGGTTTTTGTTGGAGTTTAAGTAGGGAGATTCTAGGGTGTTTGTTTGCCCAGATGAATTTAGAAAGGGCTTTGTTCAAAGTTATTAGATGCTTTGAAGGGTAGATCGGTAAGGTTTAAATTATATAGAGGAATTTTGGGAAACTAATCCTCTTGAAAAGGTGGCAGTGTCAAATGTACGTTAACGGGAGATTGGCCCATTTTGAAAAATCTGAAAGGGTTTTCCGGAGAAGTGGATGATAGTTACAATCATGCAAAAGAGATAGGTGCCTTGGTATCTGTATACCTAAGTATTTTAGACAGTTATTTTGGGCCCATCGAAATGGGAAGGAATTTTTTCACCCTCGTTGTCGTTCTGGAAAGAAGGCTAAGGGCCTTATTTTAGTTCACTCTTTCTGACAAAATCCTTCTTAGATGGACAAAACCATGTGCACTGCAGGGGGACAGATGTAAAATGTGCAGAGAAAATTAGATTTGGGTGAGTTATTTTGTTTCTGTGCAGGGTAAATACTGGCTGCTTTATTTTTACACTGCAATATAGATCTCATTTTGGAGTAAAACCCCACCCAAATCTAATTCTCTCTGCACAAGTTACATCTGCCTCACCTGCAGTGCACATGGTTTTGTCCATCTAAGAAGAAATTTGTCAGAAAGAGTGAACCAAAATAATGCCCTAATGCCTCTGTTTTAAGATAATTTTGAAACCAGAAATTTTCTCAAATTTAGTCATTATGCTGAGGACCTTTGGGATCGCTACTTTAGGGTTAGAGAAATAGAGGAGAATATCATCGGCAAATGCCGAAAACTTAATCTCAACCTCCCCAACCCTTATCCCCTTCCAATGATTTTCTACAATAAACTGTCTAAGGAGTGGGTCTATGGCAAGGTTGAATAATAGAGGGGGAAGGGGACAGCCCTGTCTTGTTCCTCTGCCTAGTTTGAAACTACTGTATGTGTGTTATAAGAATTGATAGTTAAAAAGGCAGTTGGATTGCTATAGAAGGTGAAAAACACTTGAGCGAAGCGTGTACCAAAATTTTGTATCTGAAAAATTTGGTTTAGACATGTCCATGATACTCTGTCAAATGCTTTGTCAGCATCGCAGCTCACTACCAGATTGTCTACCAATTTAGAATTATGTGTTTCCATCATGGCTGCTAGAAGAGTCCTGATATTGCGTGTAGAGTGTCTATTTCATAAAAAAAACATGTTTGGGCTGGGTGTGTAAGCTTGGAAAGTATGGGTTGTAGCCGAGTAGGAATTAGTTTTGTAAATCTTTTATAGTCCTTATTGAGTAATGAGATTGGTCTGTATGAGGAGGGAAGAGTTGTGCCTTTGTTTGGTTTTAGAAGTAATATGATTCTAGCCACATCAAATAATGGTGGGGCTGGGTTGCCTGCGAGAATGGAGTTAAATAGTTGGGCAAGAAGTGGTGCAACTTGTGGTGATAAGGATTTATAACATAATGCAGATAGACCATCTGGTCCAGGTGTTTTACCTGTTGGGAGTAATTTGATAGTTTGTTTGATTTCTTGTGTCGTTATTGGGGCGAAAAGGTATTCTCTGTCATCATCTGTAATGGATGGAGGGTTTGATTGAGATATAAATTCCATACCTTCAGCTGGGCTATCTGCCAGAGCATTATAAAGGGTTTTGAAGTAAGTAAGAAATGTTGTATTAATTTCCGTTTGGGAAGTGGAAACTGTGCCATCTGGGTGTTGCATAGACAAGATTGAAGTTGTTGACTTATCGGTGTGTACCAGATTGGCCTAGAGTTTCCCTGGTCTATTTCCCCAATGAAAATAGCATTATTTCTGATAATTAAGATTTAACTGCACTCTTTCAGAACAAAGGGCATCAGAGGCATTTTTCCCCTGTTTGTAAAGAAGGCGTGAAGAGTCTGAGGGATCAGCTAGATGTGCAGAATATGCTGCTGAAACAGCCATAGAGGCTTGGGAAAATCGTTGTGCGAGTTTTTTCTTTTTGGCTGCTGTGTAGGCTATAATATGGCCTCTTAGTACTGGTTTAGAAGCAGGCCACATAAGATTTATGTCAGAATCCGCTAAATAGTCAGGGATTCTCTAGTTGTAAGAGAAGGATTTAACTTTAAATAGGGTAATAGACATTCCAATGAGAGCATGGTCGTATAATAAAATATTTCTTATTGAAACCTCTTCTACTTTATGTATAAGGATACACAGGGCTATTTTTGTGCCGGAACGCCCCGGAACGCCCCGGAACGCCGTTCCTGAAGCTCTTTTGCAAAATGATGTCATCAGGAATGGCGTTCCGGGACCTCTGCAGCCTGCCCTGCGTCCAGTCTGACTCTGTCCTCCTTGAAGTTTCACGCACCACCACTTCCCTTCTGGAGAGCGCAGCGCGTCTGTCCCTGTCATCAGCCAATCAAAGCTTGCAGGCCGGCTCCTGAACCAATCAGAGCCGGCCTGCAAACTTAGTGTTTGCAATGCATTTAGAAGGGGACTTAATGGGGATGGGGGGGGTCGCAAATCATGGAAGGCAGGGAAGTGCAGTGCCTTGCATTCTCCCATCCTCCCCTGCTCACCTCACCGTCCCTGCTCACCTCACCAGGAATGGACACGGGGGGGGGGGGTCTTGCGCGCCAGTGACCAGCACCCGTGATCGGCGGGTGGACCACGGGCAGAGGAAATCAGAGCAGACATCACTTCTGCCTGCGCCCGGATCACGCTCCGCTCTGGGCAATGGAGCAATGCACAGAAGGGACACCATCTCCCCCCATCGAACAGCCAGCGGCCAGCACCCCGTGTAGCAGGGAGGGAGAGCAACGGCACCCGCACGTGTGACATGGACAGGGAATCTGCACACACAGCCAGCCACCCATCACACCTGGTAAGTGCCATCCCATATGCACTTTATGCCTTGAGGGGGTCTTAAAGTGAAGGTAGTCACCGGGCATCTCTGTGTGGGCCTTATGTATAATGGGCATCTCTGTGTGGGCCTTATGTGTAATGGGCATCTCTGTGTGGGCCTTATGTGTAATGGGCATCTCTGTGTGGGCCTTATGTGTAATGGGCATCTCTGTGTGGGCCTTATGTATAATGGGCATCTCTGTGTGGGCCTTACGTATAAGGGGCATCTCTGTGTGGGCCTTACGTATAATGGGCATCTCTGTGTGGGCCTTACATATAATGGGCATCTCTGTGTGGGCCTTATGTATAATGGACATCTCTGTGTGGGGCATATGTATAATGGACATCATGGTGTATGGCATATGTATAATGGACATCACGGTGTGTGGCATATGTATAACAGGCGTTACGGAGTGGGGCATATGTATAATGGGCATCTCTGTGCGGGCCTTATGTATATCGGGCATCTCTGTGTGTGGCCTATGTATAATGAGCATTACGGAGTGGGGCATATGTATAATGGGCATCACGGTGTGTGGCATATGTATAATGGGCATCACGGCGTGTGGCATATGTATAATGGGCATCACGGTGTGTGGCATATGTATAATGGGCATCACGGTGTGTGGCATATGTATAATGGGCATCACGGTGTGTGGCATATGTATAATGGGCATCACGGTGTGTGGCATATGTATAATGGGCATCACGGTGTGTGGCATATGTATAATGGGCATCACGGTGTGTGGCATATGTATAATGGGCATCACGGTGTGTGGCATATGTATAATGGGCATCACGGTGTGTGGCATATGTATAATGGGCATCACAGTGTGGGGCATATGTATAATGGGCATCTCTGTGTGTGGCATATGTATAATAAGTGTTATGGTGTGTGGCATATGTATAATTGGCCAATTCTCAGCGTGCAGGTTGCAAAACGGCTGTATAAGGTAGTCTTTTCCTGCAATGCTGTGCCCCTTGCAGTAAGGCTACACCCCTATATTTTGGGCATCACGGTGTGTGGCATATGTATAATGGGCATCACGGTGTGTGGCATATGTATAATGGGCATCACGGTGTGTGGCATATGTATAATGGGCATCACGGTGTGTGGCATATGTATAATGGGCATCACGGTGTGTGGCATATGTATAATGGGCATCACAGTGTGGGGCATATGTATAATGGGCATCTCTGTGTGTGGCATATGTATAATAAGTGTTATGGTGTGTGGCATATGTATAATTGGCCAATTCTCAGCGTGCAGGTTGCAAAACGGCTGTATAAGGTAGTCTTTTCCTGCAATGCTGTGCCCCTTGCAGTAAGGCTACACCCCTATATTTTGGGCACGCACCTACGGCGCGTGCATATTGTCCCCTTTGCTGCTGGGGATTGTTATGTTACTGCCACTGTTGGGAGGAATTATATGTTTTTCTTTTTGTTTTGTTTTGTTTTTAGTTTTTTTTTATGTAATGCCCCGCCCCTTTGGTAGCTCCTCCCAGATCACTGCCTACTTTCTGCCCCGCCCACAGTTCCTGAACCTGTTTTCCTACAAAAATAGCACTGAGGATACATGATATCAGCCAGTAGTCTAAATGGGGGAAGGAATTAAGGGTATGAGAATAGAAGGTGTATTCACGGGATGTTGGGTGAAAAAATCTTCATGAGAAGTGAGATCGTAGTGGGAGGTGGATGTCTTGATATGTCTAGTTCTGGGTCCAAGACTATGTTAAGATCCCCGCCTATAATCATATGTCCCTGTGCCCATGTTTGCAGTTTAACAAAAATGTCAGTGTAGAAAACTGCATTCGGACCAGTAGGGGCGTACAAACAAACCAATGTATATAGTTCACCATCTCTTTTAACTTTTAAAAAGATAAAGCGACCTTCAGGGTCGCACCATTCTTCCTGGATAATATATTTATCAGATTTACTAAACAGTATTAAGACACCATGGGTGAGATTTAATAGGATGAGAGATTCAGAAAGTGAGAGATTTGGTAAGAAATCTCCAGTTTTTTTAAAGCGGCAATCATTTAGACCGCAAAATCAAACTGGTTTAACAGTGTAACTGATTGCTGCTTTAAAAAAAACTGGAGATTTCTCACCAAGAGCCTTATTCTAGTTCACTCTTTCTGACAAAATCCTTCTTAGATGGACAAAACCATGTGCACTGCAGGTGGGGCAGATGTAACTTGTGCAGAGAGAATTAGATTTGGGTGAGTTATGTTGTTTCTGTGCAGGGTAAATACTGGCTGCTTTATTTTTACACTGCAATATAGATCTCCCTTTGAAGTAAAACACCACCCAAATCTAATTCTCTCTGCACATTTTACATCTGCCCCCCTGCAGTGCACATGGTTTTGTCCATCTAAGAAGGATTTTGTCAGAAAGAGTGAACTAGAATAAGGCCCCAAATCTCTCACTTTCTGAATCTCTCATCCTATTAAATCTCACCCTATGTGTTTTTCTATGATAACAAGCTGATTTAAAGCCCTGGATCTACTTGTCACTTAAATGTAAATAAACCAACACAGATATATTAATAACATCTTGTAATTATCTATTGGATTAATATGCAAGTATGGAAAGTGTGAAATAAAACATGAAAAACATATTAAACTCATTCTGTCAATTTCTTTCAACATTATATGAACCCATTGCATAGGCCTGCAAGGCCAAACATAACTGTTGTCAATTGTCAAGGCAAGCTTAGAATAAATAAAAAAAAATTAAATAACAGTTGCAGAGAAGGTAGTAGAACATGTAGTGAAGAGAAAAAGTGAAAAATAAGACAGAAAAAAGAAAAGGGGTTGTGACTCCAATTCGAACAAAGATATGGAGCAACTCTTGTCTGCAATAATATTGCCAGATGTCCCCAACATCACCATATGAAATGATAACAATGCTTTTGTTATTCATAGAATGTTTTGAAACTTTTATACTTTATTTAGTTGTCAGTCTTTATCTGTAGCAGATAACCGTGGTGTAACGGTACTAATTGATGATAATACATTTTAAGTGTAAGTAAATGTGTGTGTCATTTCTGGAAGCCCAACATCGATTTTCATAGATTTTCATTGATATTGGATTGCTAAAAATCAACCTTTGCTATACAGAATATACCCTCTGTGCCTATGGTTCTGTTTCAAACCTCCAGTGACATCCTGAATACCTGCTTAGCATTGAACTACTGACCTCTTACTGAATTATCTTTTGCATTTTGTTTATTATATACCTGCTGTATGTATTTATTTCCCATTCCATTATAAGCAGCAGCAGCTTCATAGATAAGAAGACATCCAATCTGTTCTCTCAGGGTTTACCCTCTCAACCTGATGACGATTTATCTGTTCATATCTTCATCTAAATCAATCCTTTTGACACTGGTGACTACTTCTTTTCCATTCTCTTGGCTCAATCTGACTCAAGAACATGGCCCTCTCTTGGTCTTCTGACTATTGTTCCCTTTGATCCTCCTTAACCACAACCTTTACCTCTTTCATCCCTTTCCAACTCTCTATAATGGACTGCCAACGCTCAGTCCTAGGCCCCCTACTTTGTTCACTTTTTGGTCTACATTACCATATTTATGTTGATAATACCTAAATCTACTTGTCCGCATATGACCTTTCCCTCCTCTCTTCCATTTCAAATTGTTCATCTGTTATCTTCTCTTGGCTATCTCAATATATTTTGCTACTTAATATTGTCAACTCCTTTTCTAATGTCTTCCTTTCAATGACCTAGTTCCTCTACATTCTCTTCTTAATGCTACTGCTACTGTTATTTGATCTTTCCTTTTCTTGGCCCTCCTTCTGCCACCCTTGTCAGTCAATTCTTCCAATAGCGCACTATTCCATACAGAATCCAATTTAAACTCCATACCCCTAGTGCAATGTTTTAGCACTTCCCTCTCCCGCCAACATCTCCAACCTTATTTACATTCACACTCACTCCCACAATATCTGGTCAGGCTGTGACCTCTCCTCTGCACTGATTACAATCACTTCCACCATGGATCAGTTATGTGGTGAGGGACCAGATATGCTTCAGTTTGTCTACATATGTTATGATTGTAAGCCACAAGCACTGGTTTTGCCTATTGCATTGACCATAAAAAATGCACCATCAATCCAGGACACCCCTGCAAGGGTCCCAAGGGACCCCAGGATGCCACTGCACACAGTTTGTATTAATGTATACATTATACAACAAAAGTGAATCAATATTAGTTGCAATTATAATATAAACATTTTATACATACAGGCCAATATGAAATCGTAGTTTTTTTTTTTACATTATAATGTACAGGTATTTATGATTTAAAATGTTGAACAAATGATTTAATGATTTATTTCAGTTCAACAACATATGATTGTTGTGTCATTCACATTGCACAAAATAAACAAGCATTACTTCAAACATCAGACAACTATACAATGTGGCATTGCACCATTAAATGGAAATGAAATGATAACATTTAAAATTACTTGAAAAGGGTATGTATTCAACTAGAAAAGCCTTGTAAACCCTGAACTTTCACCTCTCTGTTTCTCGGGTCCTATTAAAAGACTTCACTGTAATGTGTCTATATATATGTGTAATTTTGGTTTATTTGTCACTTGAGATTTGAGAGTCACTTCTGATCTGTTTCAAAGACCATGTTGCAGGCTCAACGGCAATTATTGAAACTCTGGAAAATATTTTGGTTTACTGTCTTGGAAATAAAATGTATTGCAATATTATGGATTTCGACATTATACAGCAAGTATGAAACCATGAAAATAATGTTTACCACAAATGAGAGATGGTGGCAGAATCTAAAGAAAGAGAAGAGATGTACAAGCTGAACCTGAGACTGCAAATGCTGTGTAATAAAAACAGAATAAAATAGTTTATGTTTACTAGTTGTATTTGAATTGGACTCCTCATCTTCACAATCACAGGGACAGCAGAATAAATGATTCCTGTATGGAGCTTTTAAAATCAGGGGCCAGATAGGGTTTGTACAGTTTATTCCAGCTTGGGGTCATCGAAAAAAGGACATAGCCCAATCTCATTATAGGTAAGGGTTGAAGTGGGAATTTAGAAGTGTTGAAAAGTAATTTGAGCACAATGGCCGAGGGCTGAATGAGGTCCAGATCCAGCCATCACTGCAGTTGGCAAGGCATTGGGTGATACAGATAATAATGTAATAGTGGAGTAATACATGGGGAAATCTTGACATGTAATAGAGTCACAAGCAAAACTTTTTGTATATAGGGTGAGACAAATAAAAATCCTATATCCATAGTAAACTATAGCACCTTTTTTTGCTACTAATGGTACTTTATTTCCTATGAAAAATGTGCTTCTAAATGCATGCAAATCCATGAATGCCAGAACCTCTAAACACCTTTAGCATATGATTTAAAGTATAGGTAATAGACTCAATAAAGCTTATAGAACTTATTTTTGTATCAGTGCCGGTAACTTTATTTATTTATTTATTAACAGTTTCTTATATAGCGCACACAAATTCCGCAGCGCTTTACAGAGCATAGTTATTAGCAAAAACACATAACAAATTACATTACAAGACAATTTAGGACAAGTACATGGTTAATATGGATAGTTGCATCAGGGGACAGGACACTGAAGCAATCATCAGGGTGGCAGTGGTTTATATATTCTAAGAAAGGCACATGAGGAGAGAGGGCCCTGCTCGTGAGAGCTTACATTCTAAAGGGGAGGGTTAGACAGACAGGGGTGACACAGAAGGGAAAGAAGTGGGCATAAACAGGTTAGTATGAGAGATGGTCAGGTTTTATGCAGGAGGGTGGGAAGGGGTCAGCTTAGTCCTTGATATTTTAAGTCTAAAAAAGAGCTGGGTCATCCAAGAGTAGACAGCAGAGAGACAGTTGGAGATATGAGTGAGGATAGAGGGAAAGCGGTCAAGAAAGGAGTGGTAGATTTCAGTGTTATCAGCATAGATGTGATAGTGGAAGTCGAGTGAGCACATAAGCTCACCCAGAGAGGACGTATAGAGAAAGAGAAGAAGAGGGCCAAGAATAAAATTTTGGGGGACACCTAAAATCAATGGAAGAGCAGGAGAGGTGAGGTCATTAGAGGTACAGCTTGGCATTTTCAAAACTGACAGTGCAAATACAAGCATTAACAGTGATAGTAAAAGTTGTTTGCAGATGTAAAAATGATGATATTATGGTTGAATTGCCAGATTAAGCAGCCACAGGTAGTATGTTGTGAGAATAAATTAAACTCACTCAAAGCAGTCTTTGGTTTTCTCAGTTGTTGCTTCTGTCCTTCTGTTTCACTTCAGTGTAACGCCAGTATAACGCCACAGTTATATTTAAATTATGCCGCACTTTAAAAATGATGCACTTCAAAACTATTATGCACACAGCTAAACCATGCACACAGCCTATTCGGCCACAGCCTATGTAATGACCATTAAATGCATCTGCACTCATTAATTGGACTTTCCCCACCCAATCCCAACCCCCCTACTACAATGAATGGTAATAAAAGGGGCTTACATAAACATCCATGCATTCCAAGATAGCATGTGTCATTAAGAGTTATAAGATATTCCTCCCTTCACATAGGCAACAGAGATTTGCTTTTTAACTTGCAAAATTAAGTTTGTCAAAAACACATTTCTGATATCTAAAGCAGTGTGAAGAATGATCAATTACCAAAGCATTTAAATACATCCAGCACCTGAGGTGTAATAATCTGCAGCCCAGCCAGACCAAGTATGTAGAAAGCTGGTTACCTATGACAATATCAATCAATCTAGGACAGAGGGTAGAATCATCTGCAGCCAAGCTGGTTACCTATGACAATATCAATCAATCTAGGACAGAGGGTAGAATCATCTGCAGCCAAGCTGGTTACCTATGACAATATCAATCAATCTAGGACAGAGGGTAGAATCATCTGCAGCCAAGCTGGTTACCTATGACAATATCAATCAATCTAGGACAGAGGGTAGAATCATCTGCAGCCAAGCTGGTTACCAAAGCATTTAAATACATCCAGCACCTGAGGTGTAATAATCTGCAGCCCAGCCAGACCAAGTATGTAGAAAGCTGGTTACCTATGACAATATCAATCAATCTAGGACAGAGGGTAGAATCATCTGCAGCCAAGCTGGTTACCTATGACAATATCAATCAATCTAGGACAGAGGGTAGAATCATCTGCAGCCAAGCTGGTTACCTATGACAATATCAATCAATCTAGGACAGAGGGTAGAATCATCTGCAGCCAAGCTGGTTACCTATGACAATATCAATCAATCTAGGACAGAGGGTAGAATCATCTGCAGCCAAGCTGGTTACCTATGACAATATCAATCAATCTAGGACAGAGGGTAGAATCATCTGCAGCCAAGCTGGTTACCTATGACAATATCAATCAATCTAGGACAGAGGGTAGAATCATCTGCAGCCAAGCTGGTTACCTATGACAATATCAATCAATCTAGGACAGAGGGTAGAATCATCTGCAGCCAAGCTGGTTACCTATGACAATATCAATCAATCTAGGACAGAGGGTAGAATCATCTGCAGCCAAGCTGGTTACCTATGACAATATCAATCAATCTAGGACAGAGGGTAGAATCATCTGCAGCCAAGCTGGTTACCTATGACAATATCAATCAATCTAGGACAGAGGGTAGAATCATCTGCAGCCAAGCTGGTTACCTATGACAATATCAATCAATCTAGGACAGAGGGTAGAATCATCTGCAGCCAAGCTGGTTACCTATGACAATATCAATCAATCTAGGACAGAGGGTAGAATCATCTGCAGCCAAGCTGGTTACCTATGACAATATCAATCAATCTAGGACAGAGGGTAGAATCATCTGCAGCCAAGCTGGTTACCTTGATGAAAAGAGATGAGAAGAGAAGTCAGTTCATTCAGGATAAGCTGAACGCCACAGTTATATTTAAATTATGCCGCACTTTAAAAATGATGCACTTCAAAACTATTATGCACACAGCTAAACCATGCACACAGCCTATTCGGCCACAGCATAGGTAACTTGCTATATTGGTGGCATCATGATCTAGACCAATGGTTCCCAACCTCAGTCCTCAAACCACCAACAGGTTTTAGGGATACCCATGCTTGAGTACAGATAAATAGGTCAAAAAGTTAATAATGAATTTGCCTGTATGATTGATTTTAAATCCTGAACTTTTAGTTTTGAGAACTGGGGTTGGGAAAAACTAATCTAGGCATTGACGGTCTCTCTGTGAACTAGTTACATATTTCCAGTTCTCTATTTTAAGGCTGTTCTAACACTGTTGATATTCTTCGAGAGCCTCACATAATAAGCCAACAATATTGTAGAGGCTACACTCTAACTGACATTATAGGAAAAGGGTCACTGAAACAGATTGAGTGGAGTAATGACCAAATTATTCACTGTCTAGCAGTCTCGCATACAGTATGAATAGATTTCCCCTATATAGGTTATATATCCACTAAAATCATTTGAAATCATCTTTCCATGAAATGTTATAGTTTTCCTGTTGTGACTCTTTACATGCAGAAGCAATGTATCATAAATATTGTTTTATAACAATTAATAATACAGTAACGATGCCTCATGTACAGTAATACTGTCTATTGGGCCTGATACAGATGTGGTTGGAGGTAGTATTACTGCTGCTTACTGGAAGCTTTTGAGGAAGCAGAGTCGGGTCACTTTTCACTGGCCGACTAAGTGACCCATGAGATCATGCAAATTGCTCCTCCAGATAGGCCAGGAGCCTATCACCTACTTTGCCTCTGATGCTACTGTTGCTTGGGGTCTGTGCAAAACACATGTAACATATGCATGCAATGAAATAAGAGATACAAGCACTGTATTTTCCCATTTGTTTTATAAGTTTAAAAGTTTTTTTGATCCTGATCATACAATATACACTATTTTCCTTTACATTCCTCCACAATTAAGTTTTACACATATTTTTAACCAATATACAGATGTAGCCAGGCTCATCATTGCATGGGCATAGAAATCATGGCTATCTGCAGTGTTTACTGTGCTGATATTAGTCACAGCCAGCATTCACTCCCTAGATGCGGCTACACTACTTTTGTTGGTAAGCTGCTCAATCAGAGGTGTGTCATTCAGGTGCCAAAAGGGAGGGGTAATTCTGTCAAGGAAAAAAAAAACATTTTGTATCCCAATTGCACACTGAGTGAGAAAATAACTACATATTAATCAGATAATACACTAGTCACCCACTCCATGCTGCGATGCATTCACATTGCAACAACAATGAGTCTAGCTATGTCTGGACTTCCTGGTTTTGATGCAGATCAGTTGCCTCTCCCCTGTATTGCCCTGTGTCAGCTCCTTCCATTTTTATGTGAGGTAGGCTGTCCATGCTTCAATCTTGTCCCTGTTCCCTTCAATGATTGAATTTTGCATTGGGCAATCCATCTATCAGAGCCTTGGACTGGTACATGCCCACAAATAATGGCTTCTAGGAATTGCGATGGCTTCCTATTGGAAGTGTTCTTTCTGATAATTGCTGTCTGGGCTGGCAGTCCTAGGAGGAGAGAACACATCCCACTAGGAATGCCTGTCTGGCTGTGATTAGCATCGAGTGCTTCTAATAGGAAGCTGCTGACACTGAAAGAAAATTCACAGTTTCACTGGGAGTGGTGGATTTGCTGGTGGTTCTCTTCATTGCGAAAACCCGCCAATCGGGTTTAGTGCATTGGAAAATGTGGGAAAACCCCCTGAAAACTGTGTTTTTCCCATATTTTCCCTTTAATGCATCTCCCCCAAGTCTTAAAATAACCCCTTGCTGTAAAACATTAAAATATTTATGTAATTAAAAATAACTGTGACCTAGATAATATGTTGGATAAAGGTATGTTGGATAAAGATATGTTGGATAAGGAATTGTGGTCAGATGAGACAAATATGAACATTATAGGTCCAATTAAAAATGCTTTGAATAAAACAAACCTTAAGGGACATACATATGTAGAGATATGTGCTAAGCAATTTTGCTGAGCAATTTTGCTGGTGTCAAGATCTCCCATGGAACACTGCACATTCCTCAGCCAACACTATTTAAACAATGAAGAATATGGGTGACAGCATCATGTTGTAGGGATACTTTGCTTCGGTGAACATTGAAAGTCTTGTTTAAATTGAATGATGTTTCAAAATGCAGGGAGATACTCGAAAACAACCTGTTTTGGTCTGACAGAAAACTAAAGCTTGACATAATGTTCACTTATCAGCAGCGCAATGATCCCTAGCACATGAACAGAACAACACTACTGTAGTTTGACTGAACAACAAAAGGTGAATGTTCTACCATGTCCAGGTTAAAGTCAAGATCTCATTGCAACTGTGAATTTGTGTCACATTGCAGACCACAAATATCATCGAAACAATCTGAACAAACTGGAGAAAATCGTTAAGGATCAAAAGAAAAAAATGACTCTGAAATTTGTGTAAACCTGGTAGAAGCATACTGCAACAGACTTAAAGCTGCTATTACAGCAAAAGGTTGTTCTACCAAGTACTAGTTTGTAAGGGCCAAAATTCATATAGAGGAGCCATACCAACTGCCACTGAGATCTGGGCAACTATTTTTGGAGTGGCAACGGGTGTGGCTCTCCTATTTCAATTTTAGCCTATGCTGCAGACCCTCCTCTAGAGCCATCACTGGTTACAATAAATATGCAAGCAGACATTTTCAGTTTCTAATTTTTTCAAATCTGCAGACAAATATAAAATTATGAATTTGAAATTTTACTTTTACCTACTGGTTTGCAATAAAAATACAGACCAGTGTCTTGAATTTTAAGGGTATTTTAACATTTTGTAAGTAACTGAAGATGTATATCCATCTTTTTTAAATGTATGTACCATAGGTACTAGCTACTTACCTACCTATTACTCCTGTTCCAGTTGCTAATCTTTTGTTTATCTTGTTTTACACTTTCTTATGCATGCGCCATGTACTTACTCCATCTGCCACTCCTGCTGCTACTGGTTGATACTGATGTTCTTATCCAAATTTTTATTTTATTTTTTTGACACATATCTTTTTTACTCTCTATAGCACTCCATGCACACACAGCAAACCCACCCTTCACCTGCATACTGTATCTCAACCTTTCCCTTCCCCAACATCTCATATCTGCCATTACCTTTATAATTTCCCCTGCATTTAGCTACAAATTCTCTGCTCCCTACACCCTCTACACTTACTATCCATAACTAACTGGAACCAATGTCTCACCTCACATAGCTCTTCCTGGTCCTTTATTATATGTATTCTTCTTGTGCTGTCATCCCTTTCAGTAAATCTACTTTAGGTACCTAATATCTACCTTCATACAAGTCATACAAGTACTTCATACAAGTCATCCTTTTTGACCTCTCCCTTGGCCTTTATAGCACTGTTTTTCAGTATTTTATTTTTGAAACTTCCTCTCTGTTTCTCCCTCTGTCTGTTAGGGTTCCTCAAAATTCTCTTTATTGCATTGTTTTCTTATACTGTTTCTCGTCATGCTTGTCATGCTCCACTCTAGGTTCTCTCATGGATAACAACATCTTACTCACTCCAGTATCCCAAGTCCTGATGTCATACATGACTCCACCATCTGCTTCAGTCTACACATCCAGCTGTCTACACAGTATGCTGTACATATATGTATACACATGAGCTGTCATGCCAATTCTCTCATTACCTCCCATCTTAATTAATGCAGCCTCCTGCTATCTGGCTTTTCTCTGAACTGTTTATTCCTTTACCATACAGACAAAATTCTAGAATAAAAGTGATGTCCCTCTTTCAATGTTGCAACACCTATTATGATTCTTCAATATAGCCTATCGCACATGCAAATAGAAATGAAATTTCTCAACATATGTACTGTATATAAAGGTAATGTATGAGTACATATGGAGGCAAACGTATCAAGAGAAAATATCACAAAAATGATTCACTTAAAAAAAATCAAGTAAACATTGCTGCTAACACTCTAATCCATGCCCTCATTGATTATTGCAATATTACCCTTACTGGTCTTCCCCAGTACAGACTCTCACCATTTCAGTTAATCACAAATGCAGTTGTGAGGATACGCTTCCTCGCCAGACATTCATCATCTGCAAAACTGCTCTGTCAGTTCCTCCATTGGTTACCTGTATTCTACTGTATTCAATATAAAATACTTTGTGGAATGTGCTGGTACAGAGCTGGGTGATGGGTTTGCTGTGTCTCGGATGGTGCTGTCAAGGAATAGAGCAGAATAAGAGGCCAGTGCCGAGAGAGCAGTGACCTGTATGAGAGCTGAGCACAGACACTGGGACTGTGCAGAGGCCCCAGGTTGTGGGAGGGAGTACACACCATGGCCCATCTCCCGGGTCCTTGAGCCATTACTGCTCTGTGCGGATTATGTATGCTGCCTGTCCCCTCCTAACACTGCTGCTTCCGTGAACATGGCCCATATGTACTATATGTTCTCCTTTTTCGCGGACACAGTTACATTCCCTGGGCTGCAAATTACCCTGGCCGAGCTGGAAACGCAGATCATTATATGGGAGCAGCTGAAGGTTGTGGTATGCAAACTGCAATACCAAGGAATGTAATAGCTGCTCACTTGCAGCAGGGGGTTCTCTGTTTGCACCTTGGGATTAGCAATAACCCAGACAGGAGGTTCTGCACCGATGCCTTGTGGATATCACACTCTGGTTTGTAGCTAGAACTAGGCCAGGTAGAAACAGGGTTGGACTGGCCCACAGGGCTACACTGCCTTTGGACCCTACCCCCTCTTGGGACAATGATGCATTCTTTACAGTGCATTGCCATTATTAATCTGGTATATTATTCATAAACTAGAAGTGATTACTATGTATTCATTGATATTACACTCTATAATGATTAGCCAAACCTATGCATCAGCTGGTCACACCCCCTTTGGAGACTAGCCACACCTTTAAAGAAGGGCCCCTAACACTGTATTCCCTGATGGGCTCTTTATGTCTCAGTTCGACACTGGGAAGAAAGTTCTGTATCTGTGCCTTGTGGCTTGCACTGGTCCAAGGAGGAAAAAGGTTCAGTGTCTTTGCTTTTTGGCTAGTATCCCACCACAACAAACACCACCACCATCTAACTGTCTCCTTCTAATCTGGCCAGTGCTGCCTCATATATCACACACTGCCTCTCCCTGACACCTTCTCCTTAGCATCACCTACTGTTTCTCCTCATAACCCTATATCTCACCCTCTGCCTCTCCAAGTCATTGCCCTTACTACATTATCCACTGCCTCTCCATGGCAACGACTGCCTATCCCCATCACTGAATATCTCACACTATGCCTCTCCCTTGCCTCACTATCTCCCCATCACCCTCCCTCTTCTGTCACCTTCTGCCTCTCCAAGTCATCATCTCTACCTCCCAGGATCAACCTTTACTATGACACACTGACTCTGCACCTCCCACTATCCCCATCACCTATCTCTACTGTCACCCTCTCCCTGTCACCTACTGCACCCCCTGTTATTATCTATGTAACCCACTGCCTCTCCCTGGCATCATATACTTCCTCTCCAACTAATACTTGAGGATACGGCAATCCCTTTGAGGCCACATCCACTTTCCCAGGAGTGTGAGAAAATAAAGCCACCCCCTTTGTGGTGCCCCCTGTCATTCTGTTCTGGATCTCCCCATGTTGCCACACATATTATAATTCCCATGATCATTAATTACATAAACAGTGCAAAATATCTAAATGATCATTAATGAAACTGAGATGTTTATATGGACTGTGTTCATTGATATTATTGTTATTACTTTTTAACATCAAATTGCTATGGCTTAAATAGTTAATTTGTATTCAGAAACTATTTAAGATTAATTGCAATTTAGTTAAACTATATCAAACAATATATGCATACAGTGGAATGTACTCAGATTGCGCAAAAATAGCTATATTTAGATATATCTTAAAAGATAAAATATTTGAGCAGAAAAAATAATAATTTACATATAGGTTATCTTTTCATAATAAGCACATTTCAGTGTTTACACAATTCATGCTGTATTATATTTTTGAAAAAAGGGAGATATAAGAAACTAATTTTACAACCTTGATAGACTCTTTGCTTCTTCGTAAATGCTTTATTTATATTCAAGAGCCTAAAATGTGCTACATTGTATTACAACATGCCACATAATGTCATATTAATGGCTCATTAAAAATGATCTGTGTGAAGTGGTTGCATTGTTATGACAGGATAAAGCAACAAGAGAAACATAATTGTTTTATTAGTTTAATGCATGTACTGTATGCCAGCTAAATTAGAGCTCAAATATATTTTTATAGATATTAGATATCTTCCACAGTTTCAGTGTCTTTTCATAAACTTTGCCTTCAGTTTGTGTACACTTAGTGACTTTAGTCCAAAATGTTATTATTTCTTAATAATGCAAGCAATCAAGGCACGCATTAATGGGATTCAGTAGGTGATATATTCAACAATGTGTTACTTACAATGATTAAATTAACACTAGAGAGGAAAACTGAAAATAAGCAGATTAAAGAGCACATTAAGAATACCCTCGTAAACATTTTTCCTGAGCATTGTTTATACTCGAACTCCCTCACTGCCTTCCAACAGAATCCTTTGTATTGTATCCCTGACCACTGATTTTACTATATATTAGAAACATTTCATTCCATTCTATTCCTGGCGGGGGCTGGTGATAGTTTTGCCAGCCCCTGCAAAGACAAGGCTGGCTCGATCTGTAAATAGCACATGAGTTAGCAAAGATTGCATAGCAATTGAATCTTATGGTATGTAAACACAATGAGATTCCCTTGCTATTTGTCTTAAGATTTGAGTGCTATGTGATCTTTGCTAACGCCGTACATTCCATGTGCACTATATAGTCATTGCTGCCCTGTCTATCTGGGTTTCGATTTGTAAAGCGCAACAGAATATGCAGTAGGGTAAAGTTTTGTCTAGGGTGCTGAGAAGCCTTACATCGCCCCTGTATATACCCTAAAATACATTTGTTGGGCTTTTAATCTCTTTTTAGGATAAACATTTTAGGGATAAGTTTTTTTTCTTCTTTTGTTGCATTTACCTTGATTGTCAGCACATACTCTATGTAACTACTGTATATTATGATATATATTCATTGAATAATGATCAAGATTATAATGAGGTGTTTAGTGGAATTCTCCATATATCTTAGCAACAACAAACAATACTTGCCAAATAAGGTGTTGAAAGAAAATAAAACCATCACTATTGTAGAAACTATAATTAATCACCTAAGTATTTGTGACAATGCCAGGCTTATGGATAGCTCTTTACTTATTCAGCACTGGCTTGCCATCTGGTGGTACCTTACTGTATGTGCAATAAGAGGGTACAAAGTTTAGGCTAAGTGCCTATACACACTGGGTGATTTTGAGCTGAAAGCAGCTCAGTTTTGCTGTATAAGCTTCTTCCAGATTAAAGCCTCCCAGTGTGTATGGCACGGGGATGAGTGGTGAGTGCTGATGCGCACTCCTGCATCATCTCTGATCACCGTTGCTCATCTGCTGGTATTACCAGCATATGAGTGACAGGGTGGATGGCTTTCCATAGAATCCTGCTATGAAAGCCTTCACCCCTGGGAAAATTGGGAAACACACTGAGTGGCTTTTGAGCTAAAAGAAGCTATTCTGTCATAAGTCGTAAGAACATAAACCAAGTCCCAATGTAATAGGTCATTTCAGATGTGTTTTGCCTATTCTGGGTCTGCATTGATGGGCTTCCTCTTTTAAGACCAATTCATTTACAATGGGGATGTATACCCAGCTTGGCAAAACTTCTCATGGACTCTAGATGAACATGTAAAGAACAAAGGGCAATCACATGTTGGGCCATGAAGAATATTATAGTTAAACTCTTGTCACACCCACTGTTAACAAATGGCGAAACCAATATGAGCATAAAGAAGGTAAAAAAGTGTGTTGAGAAGATGACAATTGTGGGAAATATTACCATTGGTAATACAAGGTGTTTCCAATAAACTGAGTTGCTCTGATGAAAAAAAAAAATATTATTTTATTCAGAATGTAATACACTTGGTCAAATATCATGTATTTAGATTTGGATTCATTTAGAATAATTTTTTTGTCTCAATGCAGATTTTTGTTTTACTCTCCTAATAATTGTCACACTTTTTAGTCAGACAGAAACAGCACCAATACAGTAAAAATATAGGAAAACAAATTCTTACACAAGTCTCCACCAGAGTTCATCGCTACCTTTGTAGGTAGCTTGTTTGTTCACACATCTTAGTAAGTCATACTTTTCTTTTCATGTTTTTTGCTTTTTGCTAAATAATTACATTTCTTGAATTTACCACCCATAAATAATAATATTTGTTACTGAAGTTGCAATGAAAACTTTCTCAAAAGAAAACAAAATGTTGAAGAGTTAGAATATATGCATACAGCTTGGCTTTCAGAGATGGGACTCACTTAATTCCAAGATCTGTTATCTTACCCAATTGCTTTATTCTTTGGTATCTGTATCCACCCCAAATGGGTATTTTTTTAAATTCTCAGGTCTTACACATTCTTAATTGGAGATGGTTAAAACAGATCAACATTATTTCCAAAACAGCACAGTTGTTTAAAAATGTACTAGTATTCAGAATAAATTTTAATAGTATTCACCTAAGTTAAAGCTTAATACTGCCATGATTCTGGGTTTACAAGCACCCTGGGAAGTTCTAAGTGCCTGCTTATCAGGAGTGTCGATGGGCTGGAAGCAAGGTGGCCAGATATACCTCTTCTTCGTAGTGCTTACGCTCTGTAGTAGGATCAAGAGCGGAACTGGATAATATACTCGTACTTTATGCATGTACTGTCTTATGTTTTGCATTGGCTTGTGTCTTATCAGGTTGAGGTCTTGAAATTTAGACCCTCAGTCAAACAGGTGGATTTCAAAGTGATTATGTATTTGACATAATTTTATCTAATTGTTTTATCAACTAAGTGCCCATGTATACATGGCCAATAAAGTTGATTCTGATTCTGATCTAGGTCTCTGCCACCTTAATAATTACTCCTGTGTTTTGCTTATTTATGTATGTATTGTTAGGCACTGTGGAACTTCTATGTCAGGTGTGGGTGCTACATAGTGTGCCATACTCACCATGATACTGTAGCTTACAATAATCAATAGAGGGGTTTGGTTCTCATGAATTCATATTGACAAAATTATGAACCAAAACAAAGATGTATATTTTCTTGCTAGAATGCAATGGAACTTGTTTTTTTATTTCAGCAAAACACGTTTCCTTTCCAATGGTTATTATAAAAGTTTCCTACAATTGTACCATAATACAAAAATAGATTTCATGTAGTTTTGATCAAAGGCAGAGTTTGTAGTAGATTTATGTTAGTAATTAGATATTTGGAAACATTTTATATACCTAAGAATTTATATTTTTGGGATGTACAAATACCAGTTTGGATTCCAAAATCAAGTTTCATTCCATAAATAATTGTAAAGGTTTTTCTTTATATCCAATGATCTGCAGCCAGTAATGGTAAGTGGTGTAATGTGTGTTCAGAAATAGTTTATAGTCATTACCAAAGCATTGCCAGATTTAACATGAATAACAACTGCCGCATTTTAAAATGGAAATCCAGCATGAAACAGCTGAGGCACCACTTCATCTATAGATAAACACATGAGTGCAGTAAAATATCAATAAAACAGAATGTATATATCTATATACTTTTTGAAAAGCATGATCGCAAAACAAGTCAACCACAGTGTTATTTCAAATTATGCAGTTTCTATAAACAAGTATGAGTTTATATTATTGATATGTATTATATATTGAAGCATTAGTGAAAAGTGGTTTTATTTTATTTTAAACATATCAACTGAAATCACTTGTAAACTCTTAAGAGTATATTGGTGCATTATGTAAACAAAAATTTGTACTATACTGTATGTATAAAAATGATTTGTTTTATCTTGACCAACATTTTTTTGGAACATTTGATTATAGCTATATTGAGTCATTTTAATTACACTGTGTAAAATGTTTTATTTTTCTTAGCTGGTTTTAAAATCAAGCTGATTTTAGGTGATTCTCTTTTCCTAGTCTGTCTTTGCATAGTAATATTATTCAAATAAATAGGAAAACAAATTATATTTCTAATTGGTCTTTTATAAGGGTTGGCTCACATTTACAAAGAAAATGCCAATGATTATGATGTGGGGAAGAAGGTTATAAAACACTATTGTTTTCACAAAAATCTGAAAGCAATATATTTAGGCTGAAATTGCAGATTAATTAATGGTATTGTTATCTTCACAAATTACTCTTTTTCCGAAAATTGACTTTCAAAGGTATTTTAAAAAGTTTAGTAAAGTGGAAGCTGGATTATCAATTACCTTAAAGTACAGATGGAGCAGCACTCAATGGAGCTGCTCCTGGCGATAGAATTGCCTATCACTACCTGGCACCAGCTGATGGAAGGGGGCACGTGTGCACGAGACACGCGCGTTCCGCCTTCCGTCGGAGCCCTCCGTTGCTGGTCCCCTGCACCTCCATGCAGCCCCCACCATCCGCGTGTGCTCGCCACGCTTCGGGCACTTTATAAGATCAACTCCACGCCGACGTGGATAGTGGGGGTGTGAACAAGTCGGGAGGATGCGTAACGCATCCGCTCGCCACACTTCGGGCTGGCGTGGATAGCAGGGGTGTTTCAGGAACACATTCACACCAGCCATATCATACATATGAGACAGTAATGACAACATGTGTTCTGCAGCCATTACGCAGTCACTTCACCTTCACCTCTGACTGACTACGGAAACTGCGTAACGCTGACTGACTACGCTGACTATGCTGGCCGTGGGAACACTACGCCGAATCTGACAGATACGCTGACTACGCTGGGTGTACGAACACTACGATGATTCTGACAGCGCATCTACGCTAACTACACGTAATGGGCGCTGTGCTATTACACAAGTACCCAAACTTGACTTCACAAAAAGATGTGACAACTTTCAGAAATCGGTATAGAACTCACCAGTCAACTCAACTCTCCTACCACCAATTTCCTCAAACCATCTCAATAGGCCCTCACATTCTGCACAGGCAGTTTAGAGCTTTTTTAGTAAGGGTTTCTGATGTAGAATACAGTAGCTTGATGCATGTTTTGGACAATAGAGAAACACTAGGAAGTGCTCATTTGCTTTTGTATGGTTTTCGTTTGCTTTTGAGACTGAAAACTGACTGCACTTGTAAACCAAATCTGTGATTTTCTATGCTTACTGATAAACCAGATATTTATCTGATAAGCTTAGATATGATAAATAACCCAAACCAAATTTGTTTACTTTATTACCTTTAAATATAACGGCAACGCTGAAATGATTGCACACCCACACAACCTTGTTATAAAAGGTATGACAATGCTTTACTTAAAGAATAGCTTCATTACAGGTATTTGCAAATGCAGACTAACACAAGAAACATAAAATTGATTAGCTAATACTTAAACAGTAATTCTAAATCAAATCAAAATGGACACCTTTCAAGGACAGTGATCAGCCATGATTAAACCTCCTTCATAGTTACCTCCAGCCCCCTGTGCTTCCTTGTTCTTTTTCAACTGCCTTCTCCCTCCTTCTATCACTCTGATATTTAAACCTTTATCACATTAATTAATTAATTACTCATAAGCATTGAGTCTTATTGGAAAGCTCTGCTTTCAATCATGATGTCATAATTAACCCAACACCCAACTTCAGTGGCCTTGTGGGTCTACGCATGTGTGGCCTTGTTCCCATCTTATTCAGTTTGTGGAGACTAGCTTCCTGTCCTTGCTACATTATACTGTCAACATCACATTCTTAAGCTTCTAAAACCAAAAACAATATTCTATAAGAAATCACTTTTACAGCTCTGTTCTGAATGATCAGCCATTTTATAATATTTATGCAAGTCATGGTTCAACAAAATGGCTGCTGCTTCTAACATATTAAAACTGTTTAGCGCAAAGGGAAGGCCTCATACGCAGTGAATAGTACAGTGTGCAACAAGCTAAAGTCATCTGCAGCAATAATAGCGGCAGTCAGGAAAACAGAATATAATAAAAGCATAGATTTATTGATTAGTTGATTTTCTGTATTATCAGTCCATCCTCAACTTTTTTCATATCTCCGAAAAAAAGTTCATATCTCTCGTACTGTGCATCATTTGTTTCTCTCTTAATACATCGGAAAACCTTCTTGAAGCATTTCACTAGTATACAGAAAAATCAATAATATTATCTTGGCAAAAACATCAAACTTCTTAAAGCATATATAACATTGACTTATGCGAACCAGTTATTGGGGTTCAACCAAATAAACCAACTGTAGGGAATCACATCACTCACACCTGTTCAATAAACTAATTTTTAACCCAAATAATTTCATTCAACTTTCCTTTCAATGTCACCATCAGTTTTGTACCATATTTTAATTATATTCACAAATTCAAATACAATTTTATAAACTTGGGATAATGTAAATAAGTGTGTTTCTTTAATATACCATGTGTTACTTTCAAATCTTCATGTTGAATCACCACTGTATTAATTAGTAAAAGTAAAATTGTATTACAATAGATCTTGTTTGTAACCATTTAGAAACCTTGTGTGTAAATATAATATAATCCTTGTGGTAATGTCCATGGCTTATGAGACAGTATGTTTGAGAAAACATCATAAGAAACAATTCAATGAGTACCCCTTTTTTTTTTCTAGATGTTATACTAGCACACCCAACTCTGTCACATAACTACATGTTTTGTTGTACTCCAAAATATCTCCTGTTATTACACTTTACCAATTTAAAACCTAGGGAGAGTCAGTAACCTTATAAGATTCACTTGTGTAAATCCTACAAGAAAATGAAGTGTTGTTTGATTTGACTGCAAATATAAGTAGCCATTAACCCAACATTACCGGAGTGATACCGTAGATGACAATATAACCAACAATCAGTTTACCTTATTGTTCTTTTTATCAGCTCATGATGAGCGTCTAAGGAAGAAATGTCAGTTTGCATATAGATATTATGTTTGCACCATTGTTACCATCCTTACTTAGACTGCCTCTTCTTTACTGATACCTTACTAGATGTATTCTATCAATGGTTCTGGTGTGGATGTTCTTAGTTACTTTTATGTTATTACTCATATATTTATTTTAAACCTTCTAATTAGTTTAACATATTGGCTATCAGTATTTTATTACCATCCTCTGATGCATACCGAAACCTGGGAGCATCAGTAGTATGATGTATATGTGTGTCTGTTATGATTATTACTATACTTGTGGGATTAAAATTTAAAAGCAGAAGTAGAATACACCACCATGACTATAGCAATACCTCTTTGATAACTATACACACTGTCCTTGCCAGCAACCAATCCCTGGTAACCCTCATTCACTATAAAAATATGAAAACTTAAAAAAACAAAAATGACTTCTTCAGTTAGTAAGTGTATGGGAAACTTGGTCACTCATGGGGATCATTGTTTTACACCTTGTCCACAACCCGCAGGGACACCACTAAGGGTATCCCCCGATTCCGTGGACCTCTTCTTGCCCACAACCCGCAGGGACACCACTAAGGATGCCCCCCGATTCCGTGGACCTTGTCTTGGTCTGTGTGGGGGCCCTGGACAGGCCCATCATCAAATAAGTTTATTAAGTTAGAATCACAGTCACAATATTTATCTGCATCAGTTTCTATTTCTTTCAACTGATATCACCACCAGGTCGGAAACCTTCTTGCAGTGAGACGCATTAATTCAATCGGTTTGTTTCACAGGGACGGGTCTTGCCTTTGATCTACGAGACCTTTAATTGTAAGAATTTTCTCACCATTGCATAGTCTCCAAGCTGGACCTTATAACAACATCCCTTCATAAGCTTGTTTGCTTTTCTGGCAAAGTATTTAGATGATGTGAGAATTAGAGTGACAAGTCTGCTGCTGGATGTTGAATAGGGATTGATGGTCTCCCAAAAAAATGTATATATCAATTAAAATAATGATCTTATAAGGGGACAGGTTCAGTGGCTGCTGAGGAGTAGTGTGAATGTCATACAAAACCGAAGACAAAACTTCAAGTCAACTCATGGTAATTTCCACACCCACCCTAAATAATGTGTTCTCAATGTGCATTTGTTAACATGTTCAATTTTGACTAACACCTTTTAGTGTGTGGTGAGTGCAACCAAATTTTCATACCCATATTTTGACTTATTCCTTAGAATACCTTTCCTGTCAAATATGTACCTCTATGATTTCTTTAATAGCATATACCTTATGGGATAACATATCTGAACACAAATTTCTCAAAACATTTCTTTGCTGTAAAGGATGCTGTACATGGGACAGCTGGGATGTTCCTTATAATCAAGATAACATATCAGATACCATTTAAATATAATGACAATTTTAAATGCATGTAAATTCCCAAAAAAATGATTTTAACCTTAGGAATGGACCAGTGGTAGGAGAAATGTTAGATGGTTCTATAGGAATAATTTTCCTGAGTTCATTCTTCTGCAGATGCGTTTGGGCCTCTGCATAAGATGAAATCAACATACATGCCCTCTCTCTCCTTACATGGGTCATCCCATGGGCAGCTTCCGCATATGCCAGGAGGAGGGGTTTGGGGAGCTACTGGTCTGCCCCCACCATCTTTACATAGGCCATTAGCCTTTTGACTGTATCCATTCATCATCCATTGGCACATTCCTTTTAAATACACAACTCTTGATGTTTTATGAGATTCTGCTGGACAATTGTAAAAACATTAAATTGTATAGTGATGTGATTCACAACAGTGGCAATCTTATTTTTGTTACCAAGTGCAACAAGATCACTTTATAACATGTGAGCTTGACACTTAACAACTACTGCCTTTGCAGGGAGTTGCACAGCCTCAATGAGCTCCTTTACTTGCTGTGATATTAGCGTATTATATCATAGCAAAATCACGATGGAAAATGAGGATCTCTAAATCCAATACTACCGCATATCCCGTATATGGCCATCCTGAGTCTCCTTGTTGGTGACGACTACAATCTTTGTAGATGGTAGTGGCGTGTCAGAGATATCAGGTCTAATTGGAAAAATTTTGCTTTAAATATTCCTCACAATCATGTTCTAAATCCTGCCTCTCATCCATCCTCTGGGACTCCCGGGTCCCACCAGGTAGCAGAGTAGCAGGATTTAGCGTACCACACCAGACAATGGTCAGGTCATGTGGCGCTGGGAGCAAAAGTTCCCAACGAGAGAACCATGCACTGGAAATGTGTCTTGTCCGTGAAGAGTTCATTAGAAAAGATGTAGCATTAGAGACACATAGTGTGCGGTGTTCTGTAATTTCTATACAAAGGCTGCAGCAGCCGCCACAGTCCTTAAACATGTTGGTAAAGCAGATGCCACTCGGTCAAGTGTGCAACTGTAACACCTGATGGGTCTATGTGAACCCCAATGTATATGTGTTCAAACTCCCAAGGCTGCTGCTTGTTATTCATTACAGTAAAGACATATGATAAATCTGATATATCCAGTGCTGTGGCTTCTGTCAGTGCGTGTATCAGAGCCTCAAATGAAGCAATGATGTCAGTATATTGTACTTTGTCAGCTCTGTGTCAGTTAGATTTAGTAGTAGTAATAGAAAAGGTGTCAGTAAGAGAATCCTGTAAAGAATTTAAACACATCATTAGATCATAAACATATTGAATCAGCATTGTGGTAGCAATCATGCAACTCATTGTGGGACATAGTGGGACTGTCCATAAAACTTTGGCTTAATTAAGTCCACGTATATTGGACTGTGCTGTAAATAAATGTAGTAAGTCCTGACTATTTGCTATATGATTGTAAGAACTATGCAGATCATAAATCAATGATTAGATGACTGTATTACTTCCATAACTTTAAAGTGAATTGATTTACACTAAAAAAATAATAATAATAATCGCATTGGGTAGATAACCTGCAATAACAGAGTGTTGCAAATACTATGGCTATTAAATAGTATGCGTTGTTGTAAAATCTGGAAAAAAAACTATTTCTTGTGGTCCATAGATGTTTAGAAACTTCTGACATGATTAGTAATGAAAAACTCATCAAAATCCTCTAACCCCGTGAGGGTCCTCATATCGGTTAGTGCCTTCTGACAGCAATCTCTCATGGATTCCTGTTAATAATACACAATTTCTTCCAAACCACTCTGAGAAAAAAATAATCATTAAATCATTACAAATATTTGAGAGAATATCATGATTAGTTGTACAGCAAATGCGATTACTAATAGCAGTACCTAGTAGTGCTGCACCTAATTGTGACCTCCATTCCTTATTTGTGGGCTCATATGCATGACCAATGGATCTAGTAAAGTGGCAACATGCAATCAGATAAATCAGTAAGCATAAAAATGCAACTCAATATGCATCTTATAATAATCACTATAAAATCTATATTTTCCAATAAGGGCTTTGATAAGGATTCTGCAGAGGTACCTGCAGACTCAATATTTTTTCTAAATAATTTCTAGTGGCTCAGTAATAATAATAATAATAATAATAATAATAATAATATTTTTTTAAAACACTTGCTTTTTCTGTGCAAAATGAAATGCATCAATTTGTAAATTAATATTTTCTCTGGAATGGTCACACCTCTATTGGCTGGGATTTAATTTAAATAAAACAAGCAAAAGCAATAGCATTATTAAGCTCAGACATCATATTAGCATTTGTCATTTGGAAAAAAAAATGGCAATTTTTAAACAGATGTTGACAAAACAACATTATCACATGAGGGAAGCAATGGGGAGGGGGCTGGAGGTCATCCCATACAAATGCTTAAAAAGGTGTTACCTCTTTCAAAGACAAAAATGTAAATAAAATAAATGAAAAAATTCCCAAAAAAACCTAACCTTGCGTTATATGTCACCCAAATGTTATCATACCTACGCTGCGTTATATGTCACCCAAATGTTATCATACCTACGCATCCCACGTGTCCCACCCCCACCCTGTCTTCTCTTGTTATGTTTCCCCATATATTCTACCTTGTACGTAGGTGGCAGATACCCCCTGTGAATTTCGCTACCGGTCAGCACTCTTCACAGGAAAAAATCAACTCATCAAATCAGAAAAAAATTATATGCAATATGTCATTCTTTGTTACCATATCTGCACATTGTCTAAGCGATCATTACACGATTAGATCACTATCTCCCCTTGTTATCTAGCTAACTGTGGCCACAGTATTAACCCCTTAAGATACTCTATCAATTTAGTACCCTCCCCTTTCAAAACAAACAAAATTAAATTAACACAAATCAAAAACAAAACAAAAATTGGCTTAAAGAAAACCCCACACCCTTGAGTCAGTTATCACTGATTACCTTTCATTCATAAGAATAAAAATAAACCCAGGATTTATCTGCGCATTACTCAAGGTATATCTGATTCAATATATGTATCCAGATCAAACAAATAAGCAATAGAAATTGCCAACAGAAAACATGGTCTAATATATCAATATGAACCTTTAAGAATAGATGTTATATTGGACTTATATCTCATCGATATATATCACTTTTCTTATCCAAAATGTATTACTCATTAAATGAAAAAAAACATTGAATTCACATGATCATTTCCTGTTTCTTCACCTAACATGGACAACTCCTTATCTCGCATTACATCAACTGAATCCATCACTTTAGAGTTTCCAACTCACAGCTGCTTTGTTTAATAGACCAAAAAATTAAATCAAAAACCCATAGCAGAAAAACAGCAGTCCTACATTACGGACTTCATCTCCGCAAGACAAGAGACCAAAAAACTTTACAATGAGATAAACTCGATCTTACTTTCTTTGTTATAAACAATATTCCAATTAACTTTATTTATTCTGGTGGTAAAAATGAACTGTTACTTGGCTTACAATATTAGCGTCTACTCCTTTAAACTCTGTATTTTAACTGACCTCTGTCTATGGATATAAAGAAACTATCTCAAATTGTTATTGTAATCCGACTGCTTGCTAGCTCTAACAATGCAACGTATACTTAATTATTTATTAACATTTTCTTATATAAACCATATACAGTAGAAAAAATCCGAGGGTTTCCAAACAATACAGATTATGGATAAATCATGCATTCCATTTCTTCCACATGTTGCTGGCCAGACAACCAGAAAGAGACGTAAATGCACAATCTCCTCTACCTATCTCTAATCACCAAATTATAAGCACGGGAAAACCTACAACAAATATATGCAACTTCTTTAAAATTTATAGATTGGACAAACAAAGAACTCTAATTATCAAAACAACTGCTACAGATTAGTTACTTCAGCAATATCCTCAGCAGACAATATACACCAAACAATCCAACCGCGGTCAAAAAATAAAAACAAACAAAAAAAAAATACTGTCATTTAAAGAATATTATTATTTTTTTTTTTTTAAAGTAGAAAATTTATTGCCAGCATAACCTTTATACCAATATGCTTGCTATAGTCTGCATGCTTTGCAAATAAACTAAAGAAATACTCTTCCTGACCCAAGCAATGTTGTTTACAACTTCTTGCCAAGTTTCTCGCTGCTCTCCTTATCTATTCTCTGACACAGAGAAGAAATGGGCGATGCGGGGGGGTTTAGCAAGCTGACAGTCTGCAAAATACAGCGTTGTCTTTCCATGCCTTAAATTACGATCTATTTGTTTTATAATTAAATAGCGAAGTTGCTTCAAGTAATTGTGGATTACCATACCTTAACAGATGTTTGAGAAGATTAGGGTACACAAATGCACCGACTTTAAAAAAAATTCTACACATTTTTTTTTTTTTTCCAATAGCTAATTTTTTTTTCAAACTTTGATCTTCTCAATAACTGATAAAATATGGACACCAACCATCATTGAATCTCGCTGGGGCCTCCAACTGATAAACCAGATATTTATCTGATAAGCTTAGATATGATAAATAACCCAAACCAAATTTGTTTACTTTATTACCTTTAAATATAACGGCAACGCTGAAATGATTGCACACCCACACAACCTTGTTATAAAAGGTATGACAATGCTTTACTTAAAGAATAGCTTCATTACAGGTATTTGCAAATGCAGACTAACACAAGAAACATAAAATTGATTAGCTAATACTTAAACAGTAATTCTAAATCAAATCAAAATGGACACCTTTCAAGGACAGTGATCAGCCATGATTAAACCTCCTTCATAGTTACCTCCAGCCCCCTGTGCTTCCTTGTTCTTTCTCAACTGCCTTCTCCCTCCTTCTATCACTCTGATATTTAAACCTTTATCACATTAATTAATTAATTACTCATAAGCATTGAGTCTTATTGGAAAGCTCTGCTTTCAATCATGATGTCATAATTAACCCAACACCCAACTTCAGTGGCCTTGTGGGTCTACGCATGTGTGGCCTTGTTCCCATCTTATTCAGTTTGTGGAGACTAGCTTCCTGTCCTTGCTACATTATACTGTCAACATCACATTCTTAAGCTTCTAAAACCAAAAACAATATTCTATAAGAAATCACTTTTACAGCTCTGTTCTGAATGATCAGCCATTTTATAATATTTATGCAAGTCATGGTTCAACAAAATGGCTGCTGCTTCTAACATATTAAAACTGTTTAGCGCAAAGGGAAGGCCTCATACGCAGTGAATAGTACAGTGTGCAACAAGCTAAAGTCATCTGCAGCAATAATAGCGGCAGTCAGGAAAACAGAATATAATAAGATTTATTATTTATTGATAATGGAGCTAACAGATGCAGAAACCAGGGGATGCAGTGCATGCAAAAATCCCAGTTTTATGGACTGCATTTGTTGCAGCCCAAAGAAGCGGGCAGGGAGAAGCTTCCTACAGGAAGTCAGCTGTCCGTTAAACACAGCCCAATCTGGCACCCCCAGATGGTGGAAACAGGAGAATGGCCTGGTGATTGACAGGCAGGACTTCCAGTGGAGCAGTCATGGACTACAACTGTCTCACTCTGCAGTGGTGGATTTCTCTGAGGGGGGGGGGGGGGGTGCTATCTGGCAGCCCATAGTTAAAATCTACTACTAATTTTACTATACTACACAAAATGCTTTATTACTATATAGTATGCACCTTTTTTCTATTTGCTACTATTTATGTTTCCAACAAAGTATTTTGTCTTTGCTGCTGTTTGTTTTTGCCTTATAGTAATGTGTAAATATTACTAGAGTGAACTTTAAGCATGAAGAAAGGAAAATTGATTGGCAAATAAAAATACAATATTCTCTTTAAATGAAATATTCAAACGTTTTCTTAACATGGTGATAATAACTTATAAAATTTGATTAATGACCAGTTTTGTTAAGGCTATATTGAAAATACCTTTATAATATAGTTTTCATATGTAAAAAACTATCATATCATTTTTCACTTGTCACGAATAAGACATCAATCCATCTCTCTACTGTGCTTGATCTATGATAATACTTCAAGGCTCCACAACAGGGTACTTGTTATATTGAGCAATCTATGATATACTGTACAGTATATTTAAATAAGTGAACTTACATTACAACATGACAAAGAATAACTGCAGCAGAAACACTAAAAAAGATAAGTAAATGAAAAAGCACTCAGATATTTCCAGAAGTGTACAGTGTGACTGTTATTTTAACTCTTCTAATGTGTCATTTGTTTTAGCAACTTTTGTATTGTAGCTAGATTACATTATATTGAAATGTAAAACTATAGTCTTAACATTAAGTATTGTCAGTATTTATTTATAATTCTGACATTTACAATATACAGTATTCTGAATAGTTGTATAATGAAGAAGGTAAAGAGGGCACAATTCATTCTGGTAAATCTATTGTGATACTTTGTGAAACCTATCCTGAGAAAATTGGAAAAAAAAGGGGGTTTTGAGCAGCGCTGGGCTTCACTGAGAGAATCACAGATATTGAATCAATTAAACAGTTTAATGTGTACACAAATAAGAAATATGATAAAAAAGAGCAAAATTGATAAAATCAATAAAAATCAATGTTGCAACAAGTTAATCCTCCATGCTTTATGGAGGGGAGGAGAATTAGGGATCTGGTCTCCAACGAGGCCTTTGGGATCTCCAATCTCTATTGGTATATTTGGTTCATCAAAGAACTTGGAGTAAGAAAAGAAAGATAGTTCCGGAGAATGACTCAGCTTGGATGTTGGTTACCTTGGTAAGCCAATGTGCAGTCCATCTTGAGTAGTCCACAATGGGCGAATAGCACTTCGCTGGCAAAAGTTGAGATGGCAGGGTCCTGTGCTGGTTTGGAATCCAGGTGAAGGAATGGCTCAACGCGTATCATCACCCAAGTGGCACCTTCCTCAGGAGTAGTGTAATCAACATTGCTCTTTTTTATGATATTTGTTATTTGTGTACACATTAAACTGTTTCATCAATTCATTATCTGTGATTCTCTCAGTGAAGCACAGTGCTGCTCAAAACCCCCTTTTTTTCCAGTTTACCTACTGTTGGAGGGCTCCCACAATTCCCTCTAGAGCAGCAGCTAAAGACAGTTCCTACAGATACGTCATGGTCCTTTTTTCTCTCAAATATTCTAACTTAAGAAAAGCTGTTCAGAGAAAATGCACATTTCAGCTATAGCAAATACATTCTTGCTGACTTTCTAGTTCTCTCCCCTTGGAGGATCCTGGAAGAGAGATGAGATATAATTGCATCATATTGGCCCAGCCATATGCACATGACCCCCTGATTTTATTGTACTCAATTCTTTCCTTCGGTGCACCTAATAGTGACAAACCAAGTAGATCCCCGCCTTTTTTGTCTTTATTAATACCTCAGCTAGTTTATTTATACAATATGTACAAAAGGGATGCAGTTGAAATCCCGGTGGTCGGAATCCCGGCAGTCGAAATCCCGACGCCAGAATCCCGACCACTGAAATCCCGGCACTTTGTCTCTCTGTGGGGAGAATAAATTAGTGTGCTGAGTGTAGCGAGGCACCAGGCCCACTGCATGGTGAGCGCAGCGAGCCCGCAAGGAGGGGGGGATCCACGTCCCCCCCTTGTCGGGATTTCGGCAGTCGGGATTCTGGCCTTGGGATTTTGACCGCCGGGATTTTGACCGCTGGGATTTCAAACCAATCCTGTACAAAAGCATGCATATCCCTAAACCCTGGACTGTTAGTGTTCCTTGAGGAATGACTTTGGGAGTTGCTGGAATACCGTAAACTTCTGCTCCATCACACTTGCTCAAATGAAGGTATACAGTGCTACCAAAGACAGTGCTACTTAACATTGCATCTGAGTGACTTTGCACTTCATAAATGAGGTAATTTACTTTTGTTATAATGTTATATTTTATTGCCCAACATGACCCATTACAAGAAAGACAAAATTCTTTGTTCCTAGACTTCCCTCTTAATTTATGATTGCCATCACCTGTTCTAAATGGGTTAATTGGTAAGAAAGGTGTCTCAACACCAGGAAAACCAGGAATAGAGCATTCTCTCCTTATTGGAGAGAGTCATGTTGGTAAGTAAGGTCTTATCACTTTTTTTATATTATTGCTCTTTTGGATATAAAAAATAAAAATGTAGGATTATAAATTTGATTATACACTGATTGTTTCACCACCATTGGTGACAGCAATCAGGAATTAATTATATCCATATAAAATAATATTGTTTCTATTTATTTATGATAATCTTTTAAACAAATGTATTTAAGAAAAACACTAATTGTTGTAAAATGATATATAATATAGAATCTGAAAAAGGAAAAACCTGATTTAAACACATCCCTAAGAAATCATTATGCAGTTAAACAAATCAATGAATTAAGGAAATAAATGTTATAATCATCTTGCAGATTACTTCAAGCAAAAATCTTCTAGTCATGCATTATGCAGGATATACAAATAGAGATACTTGCAAAGAGAGTACTAGACTAATTCCGATTTCAAGTTTGAGCAAATTATCGGGATTATTGAGTGACAAGTTGATTAACACTACAGCAGGCACTGCTAGGAGCATTTAATTAGCTCAGGATGGAATGCTATACTATAGGTTAACATATTGATTGAAGCATGTGTACTACATATTAAAGCAAATAGACACCAGTTAAATTGGCTGCGGAACAAAATATGTTGACAGATTGATTGAAAATACATCTATTCTATACCACAAATTGCACTAGAGTAAATAAATAATAACTGGTTTTACACAAACACTATATTTATATCACAACACCTTTTAGTTTCTATAATCCACTGTTTTTTACTCTGTCACTGAAGATTGAAATACAAATAGCTTGAAGGCACTTGAACAGAACATATTTAATACACTTATGGCCTCATTAAGAGTTAAAATATAACACTTAAGCTTAAAATATTGCTTTGTTTTACTACACATTCACAGTAAAAAAAAACATGGAATTTTGAGTGAAGTATACGTAATATTGCAGACACTTGTCTAAATTGTTGGATTTAGGGTGTACATGTACAGTACCAGTTATTTTTATATTGACAAACAATGTAGATATCAAGATATCAAGAGAAAGGCACTTTGAAATGAGTGCGCTTATGACCAAGCAGCAGTTAAAATAAATGGGTAGTCACTCCCAATGTTTAGCAAGAAAAGGTCAGGAAGAGTAAACTGCGCTAAATATACATTAGAAACATATATATTAAAAATAACATTTAATTAGTAAATTACATCATGGAAACCACTATACAGTATACGATAAAAAATTGCTTATAGCAAACACTTGTAATAAAGGGAAAATGAAAATGGTAATAAAAAATATATTCGTAAAAATATGTGCGCTCAGTGCAATGACATGAGTGTTCAAATAGTCACCCTTTGTGTATCTGCCAGTACTGGGGAAGTCCAATTGATTTTGATGAAGGATTGGCATCCAGTGAGTGAGGAGGAAAGGATTTCTTCCTGGTAAGTGATAGATAACCAGGTCCTTAGGGACGTGGCGTGCCTCTCAATCTGTTGTTCGCCACGGTGGAAGAAAGAAAGGAAGGTGCTTTTTCCAAATGATGGTACACTGGAAAACCTCAGCTGGAACAGTTGACAATCTCTTCTGAGGTGGGATAGGGTGGCTATTCCGTAAGTGTGGCAAGAGCCTACGTGTTTCGCTGCTAAAATGCAGCTTTTTCAAGGATGTCTTGCTGGAGAGAGGACTGGGTTTAAATACCCTCCCTCTAGTTATGATGTCATACACCTGTGGCTAATTGATTCTCACCGTGCCCATAAATATACATAAAAACATTAGTAACTAATTTCTAGTTAAGAAGGAGGAGACAGACTTAGTTAATGATTATATTATATATCGTTTTTTGGTATGAAAACATTAGAAAACCTATTACATGAACGGCGGCTAATCATACTGATCTTTGAGAAAACCGCAGAGACACGCAGGTGGGGAAACGCGTCAGTTCCCAAACACAGCAGTGATTATCTGCACGCCGGCCGCTGCAATTCACCCAATCGCTTCACCCCACGGGAGACTGGTGTTGGATTGAACCAGAGGATCCATTGGGGTATTAACCCCGACGTCATTTGCAGATGGTCTACAATCCTCTGGACTGAGTATTTATTTCTTGGCACGTATCCCATATACGGAAGACCTAAAGCACCTCCGGGAGTGGTAACTACAGTATATACATCTGAACAATACTAACAACAAAGCTAACTAACGCTGTCCAGGCCTCTCTTAGCCTGTTGAAACCCACTCCCACTAAAATTTAATAAGACTAACTGTTTGGGGAACCTCTAAGCGAATTGTCATCTATCGCTGGGCAAAGTTCAATACAGTTGGTCTTCATAATTCAGTGAAGTTTGGAATGATCATTTTTATCTGGACTTAAGCATTTGTTCTTAAATCATTGGGTTATAGTAATTCTTGTGTTTTTATGTACAGCTGACCGGCCGGTTATTAGCTGAATCCTATTGTAAGGAGTTTTGTGTGAATATTCATTTATTCTTATAGATATTGTTTTTCTTGTTTATTACTTTGTTGTTTGTCTGTCTCATTTTTACGAATTAAATTGTAACAAATTTTAGCTAATATTGTGTCAGCTTACACTTGTTCTAGTGCAGCACTACTAGCGCTGTCTCCAATTTTCTATTGGTCTGTTTCTGTCTGGGTATGGGGATTGAGTAATTCCCCTCAGACAGCAGTTGTAGTGAATGCCCCTTAGCGCTTTGAATAAACCCCCCTTGGTACATTTCCAAAAGTTGACTGATTGACAGCTTATTAATGCCATGTGTGCTTAGGTAACACAATGTTTCCATGTGGAAGATGTAACTGCTGTGTCTAGGCTGCTTACAACTCTCTTTTGGATCCCCACAGTATACTGTACATAGCTATGTGTGTTTCTGTTTTGTGTTGAGAGGTGCAGGATTCGGTGGCGGAAAATGCTTGGCTAGTAATCCATTCTTAATGCCGCTGCTAGGCTCATCTTCGTCTCCTGCTGCTTTGCTTCCGCCTCCCCCTCTGTCTATCTCTTCACTGGCTCCCCATTCCTTTCCAAGTTCTCTATAAACTCCTCACCACCACCTACAAGGCTCACTCCTCCTCCACCGCTCCTTACCGCTCTTCACTGATCTCTATCCACACTCCCTCCCGTCCTCTTCGCTCCGCCGCCGCCCACCGCCTGACCTCTCACCTAATCACCTCCCCCCACTCCCGTGTCAAAGACTTCTCTCGCGCTGCCCCCCTGCACTGGAACAACCTCCCGCCAGCCATCAGGCTTTCTGATTCCCTTACCTCCTTCAAGCGCTCCCTCAAAACCCACTTCTTCCGACTTGTCTATCCCTCCTCCATCCATTCCCATCAATTCCTACTTATCCTATTATTTTTCGTTCGTCCACCCACCTCTTTTAGTCTTTTAACTCTTATGAGTAGGGCCCTCCTTCCTCACGTACTCACCCTACCTCTTTACCTCACAAGCTCTCCTGCCCTGTTCTTCCCTTCCTCTACTTCATCTTCAGTCTCCTCGACAATTTCGACACCTACTTCAGAACTGATGCTGATTTTAGTTCTACCAGCTATACCCCTATTTATGCTGCATTTTATCAACACACCCTGTACATTTCCTTGTAATTTGTTTTTTGTTAGCTATGTACGGCGCTGCGGACACTTTGTGTTGCCTTAAAAATAAACAAACTACTACTACTAGGTGCATCATTTGCCCTTTATGAACAGTAGGAGATCTGCCAGCACTGGGCAGTCATGATGTCCTGGGCCTCTGCGCTAGATGACACTATACACAATTATATAGATATTACACTATGTCAATCTACTTATGTTACTTAATTTGGATCACTGTAAAACAAGATTCCCTTTGGATTTTTAAAGACAACAAATAATTAATACAATTTATATTGGTATATTGCATTTGTGTACAATTACCTTTCATTGTTATATTTCTATAAATAGGGTAATGCGATGTTGCATTTATTAATAATACTCTAGCCTGACTTTGAGCCATGTGCTGACCTGTATGCATCCGCAGCTGGCATATTTTAACAAACTGCTCATGTTCTGATGCAAACATAAGCATCTTTGTGTATGAATCTGAAGTCAGATGCATATCTCCCATACTAAAATAGGTGTTTCTGGGTGCCATACAGTGGTCACAGAAGGGAAAAAATGGTGTCATGCGAGTGTTGTGGGCTTGTCGCCAGAGCAAGATCCTATTCTAGGTTCCATGCAATTAGTAATTTGGCGCCTTCATTGGGTGTAGTTATTACCATAGTAGAACCATTGCAACGGATGATTAATTTTGTTGGGAAACCCCATTTATTTTGGATCTCTACATTATGAAGGGCTTTCATAACTGTATGAAAGGTTCTGCGGTGGGCTAATGTTGTAGCGGAGAGATCCCCAAACAGCTGAAGGTCACCCAGGATTGCTAGAGAAGTTCAAGATGCCTTGATGAAGCCCCGGTGAAACGATCATTGTCTCAGAACCACTGTCTCATTGTCAATTTGTGTCATGTTCCATAAATTATATACATAGAGCTCAATAAAACTGTGTGTGAATAGTAAGCCTGCATTTACCCAGACGTGGGTCCCTCTGCTGCCTGGTGATAGCGCATAATGGATAGCGGGAGGCAGTGAGCAGAGTCAGTGTACAAACTGACTGGCCGGCTCACAGACCACCACAGATTCTAACTGTCCCTGTGATAAGGCACAGGGTTGCAGACAGTGTGATCTCCCAGACGGCTAGGCATAGCCATAAATAGTCGCAGCACCAGTGATCTTAGGGACGGATTGGTTATCAGAAGCTGGAGATCTCGGGGGTGATAATACAGTGCAGGGAGGCTGATTATATTAGGAGTGCATTGTTCCTATACATACACACAATATATGATTTCTATCAGCAGTGCTAAAAATAACTAGGCACCTTACATTAAGCCACAGCAGCTTCTACTAAAATGTGTATAAAGCTGATAGTGACAGTGAATTAACGATATTTGCTATCATTGAGGATAGTAAAATTGTATGATGTGTATCCAACAGTACAGAAACTTCAGATATAAGGGAAACAATTTGACAAACTGCTTAAGAAATTATATCACACAGACAAAAAAACAAAATGATGCAAAAACAAAATAAATCAAATTACTCTACTTGAAATAGTGGGGGAGCTAAGAGACATATAAAAGAGTCTCAAACATATATAGGAATACAGATCTATTTAGACAACTGATGCTTTATTGAAAGCCTTATAACCACTTAAAAAAAATATAAGGAACATATAAGAACACACAGGGGCACATTATCCCTGCACATCAACGATTGAAAGACAGTGGCCCTCTTCTTTTTAATGCACTTATTCTTTCTTTTTTCACACTAGTCTATAATGTTTTAATATTTCACCAACTTTTATCTAGAAATTAATGAAAGTTATATTTTATAACAGTCAAATAGGACATCCAGTGCACCCTATAGTATTTTCTTTGCTTGTGTAGTAGTGGATTATATTTAAAGTAAAGGGTAGCACCTCTGTGTATTTATGCTATTAAGGACATTAATTCCAGACATTGAAATATTGGAGAAAGGATAGTCCAAAAGATACTAACATAATCTGGTGTGAGAATCCTCCATGTATTCTAAGAGAAGTTCGAGGGCCTGGCAACTTGTTTTCCTTAATATGATGATAATGCAGTTCTTAATATGATGATAAAGGGTGTTTTTTGGTAATCGATGAATGCAGACTTGCTGGTAATTTTAAATGGTGACCTCCGGTAGTAGCTGCATAAACAGGTACGTAAGAAATTGCTCAAGGTCAGTGTTGGAGACTGTTTAGGCTATGCCCCATATTTTAATATTGTTACAGTGCAATCTGTCTTACAAATCGCAGGTTTTGTTTATCAGGGCCGTAACCTCCGCCTGAAGTCCTCGTGGAGTGTAAATAGATTAATGTGTGATTTTACCACTTCCTCTAACTAATTTTCAAGCATCTGTTCTATCACCCAGAGCATCAATTGACTGCTGGCATGTTTGTAGAGCAAAAAAAAAACCCGCTATCGCCGATTATGCAGGGATTGGCCCTGCGCTCCACCCAAGATTGCCACCATGACCTCTTAATGCCGGAGCCTCTCCATCCTTAGCTCCGATCCATGGCCCCAGGGAACTTGGCTTATAGGGGGGGCCAGTCTCCCAATCCCGCCGGGCGTTCAGGTCTGAGAGTCCCGATGCACCTCTCACTCTGCTCCTGCAACCCCCCCAAAAGTGATTTTCAGGGAGAGGGCCTATAACTGAGGTCCTGGCTTTACAAGCTGGTAAGGCCACAACCAGCAGCCATAAAAACAGCTGCCCGGCCCTTTGGTCTATCCCAGTTCAGGCTGGAAGTACCCGGCAAGATAGGGTGTCAGCCCCCACAGTTGTGCCACTTGGATCATGGTGGAAAACACACTTATAAGGAGGCAATCTCCAGGAGATCTCGTGGTGGGCTGCTACTTCCTTTCCTGGTCAAGCCACGCCCCGTAAGATCCTATTTTAATTCATGTGTGTTCCATGAGGATGACTATTTCAGATTGATCGCTTGTGCCCAGCATAGGTTAGGTATAATTACCACTGCTAATGATAACATTTCAAGCATAGAGACGTGGGTATTGTCATATTAGCATCCCATTAGCAAAATACCCACATTCTAAAAGTCTTTGCAATTGTTAATCCTGATGAACACCTGACATGCATTGGATGTGCTGTTTTTTTTTTGCTTAAATTCACTGCTTAAAGGCCCCCTTACACTTGTTCAACTTATTGATCAACAAATTGAACCTGATTGACTCGAGATTTATCCTATTTGCAGGAGGATCAATCTCTTACAATCTCTTGGTTATACCCAATGGCACGGGATTGTGCATTGGGTCCTACACATCAGGCACATAAGATTTTGTCAGACAGGCGCATCAGATCTTGTCAGATAAATTGACTCAATCCACCTGAATTGGATCAAATCTCACAAAATCATACAAGTGTAAGGGGCCCTTAACACTTTGAGTGCCAACATCTCTATGAGATGTGCAAAATATATGCTAAAAATGCCTGCATCACTCAAATTTGCTATATAAATTCAAATAAAAAATGTTTTGTAAAAAAATATTATATTTTCTTTATAAGGTAAACATTACAGGTCATTACAATGAATGAAAAATCTTTGCTTGGCAATTTTCACACCTATTTTGACAAATTCACTTGGCACTCAATGGGTTAAGCCCCTTTATATGCATTTTACGTTAACAGATTTATATAGCATTATTAAAAAAAGATAGCTTCATGTGATTTATATAGATAAAAAAAACACCACACAAAAAATACAGTTGAAATGTTTTGTAAGTGGCATAATTAAACTCATGTGAAAAGCAAGTTACTCTCTTTCACTACTTTAGCAAGCTTTCACAATTGTTGTGCTCATTAAGACAAAGCACATATTTTGGATCACATAATTTTCTCAAGGCACTGATTATTATACCTTTAAAAATAAATGCATGCCAACGTGGAACTGTTTAATAAAGAAAAGGATAATAATAAAACTCTGCCCAGTAGGAACTTCAAATATGATATAGAAATGTCTCTGATGAGACCCATAAAATATTTATGCAGAAATCAACAGCACATCGAAGAAGCACACTGGGAGCTTGACAATGATTAAATGTTCAACATATAGATTGAGAGTTTGCAATGTTCTGAGATTAATAACAGTACTAACCCAAATAGTTTGTCTCCCATGTGGAGACAGCAGCTCCCATCAGGGGAAGAAAAAAAAAAAAAAAACCATGGACATAATATTCACATCAGACTAAATGCATATGAGAAAATTACTTACAGTACATCAAATAACAAAGAACTTTATAATGGATCTTAATAAAAATAATTATCTCCAGGTTTTCTTTGCCCTATTTACAGTTAAACTTTAATACTTGGAATGTGAATGATAATCTGTATGAATTATTTAAAACACACTGAATCGTTCTGCCAGTTTAGTTTTGGAACACGGAGCGCTATGTTAGTACAGCACTGGCAATAATATCCAGTGTTGTAAGAGAGCAATAATGTACAGCTGGGCATATATAGTAATTGGTACATAAGAAGCTAGTTTAAAAATATAGAAGGTTACTTTTATTTTTTTTATAAAGAGTTGGTATTATTTGAAATATAAAGATCTTTATTTGAAATCTTTCCATATAGTATTCTAAATAACCAATGGAATATTAGATAGATGGCAAAATGACCTTAGGTGAAAAAGGAGAACATATTTTGTATGTGCTATTTATATTTTTATCCTTAGTCTTTCAGCAAACATCAATACCCTTCTGTAATGTTGGTGTTTCCGTTGAAGAACTTGACCTATGTGTTTTGGAAGGTTATCATGTATTTTGTGTTGCCTCCAACTATTATTTCGATTGTGTTACTCTATACTGGTAGTTAGGGAAGGGAAATAATTAGATCAGTTGTTGACAAACTCAGTTCTCAAGGCATGCTAACAGTATAGGTTTTAAGGAAACCCATGCTTATGCACATATGATTATACCATCTGTGCACAAGCATGCATATCTTTAAAATGTATATTAATTAATTTATATTAATTAGGTGATATTACTGTAGGCTTCTGACTAGCATGCAATATATTAAAGTTCTGTGTATCAGAACAGTTGTCATTTTTTTTCAACATGTAGGTTAAACATGATATGGTAACAACAGAGATATAAGTTCATATCAGGTGTTCAGAGGCAAAATAGTGGTATTGCCTCCAGCCAGCCCATCCCCTACTGTCTCAACAGCCCCCCAGTATCAGCCCAGCTAGCCCCCTACTTTTCCTCCAGTCCCATATATTTTCCACAGCCAGCCACTGTCTCCTCATCCAGCACCTTTTGTCTTTCCACCCATTCGCCTGTCTCCCCAACCTACACCCGCGGGTCTCCCCAACCAGCCCTTGTCTCCCTAGCCCTCACCCATCTGTCTCTCTGACCAGCTCATGTTTCCACAGTCAGACCCCTTCTTTTCTCCAGTCAGCCCCTGTCTCCTCAGCCAATAACTTTCTCTGTCCAGCGAGCCTTTTCTACAGCCAGTCCCTGTGTCTCTCCAACATGCTCCCTTCACTCCCTTCTGTCTTACCAGCCACAAGCAGTCAAACGTAATTTACGTTATCTTCCGAATGGTTGCTCCTCTTTCAGCAGTATGGCTAACTCCCCATTTAGCAGTGCTGCATGTGTCATGTCATGATGTCATAATGTCATGCTCTCTGTATCTCTACATAGATGAACAAAAGAACTGTATAGCACCAAGCAAACACCATCAAGTTGCAGTGGCTGACTGGACCCTGAACCACAGATAGATCCATAAATATCCACTGCCGGCTCTTCTGCAGTGATTAACATGGAGCAGGCAGCAGTTATGGATATATTTATCTGTGCCCCCTGACAGCTGGCAGCCAGAGGTGCCTTCATTGCCTTCAGGAACTCTGCAACTGTTTAAGAAAGTACATTAGTGGGTGTGAATGTTATTTTTAAATAAATGTTAGCATGAGGAATAATAAAGAACATCAAATTATATATAGTTGCAGAAACAATACAGACTTTGCATCTCAGTAAGATATTAGAAGTTGATAGCTGTAAGACAAACAAGTAAAACCAGGAACTATGTAAATGGTACATTGCAACAAAGGTAATGGTAAATTAAGCCACTGAGTGATTGGTGAAATAGGTAAATAATAGGGTTAACACAAATGTGCTTGGAAGTTGCAAATTCAGGTCGGTTAGCAGCAATGGCTTCTACCATGGGAAAATGTTTGGAGAAATGATTCAATCAACTGTTTAATAAGCTCATTGTACAACCCTGCAATCCCAATTAAATAAAGTTACTCCCCAATATTTTTTGTGGTCATATTAAGAGTATTCAATGTACCTAAGCACAGAATTTTTAAATCTTTCCATTTTGTTCCTTCAGACATTGTTACATTTTGTTTTTCTTCAGATGTCATGAGCTTCCTCATATACTGCTGTATTAATGCCAAAAGATACAAAATCACGCACTTGAGTCTCAAAAATCCAAAAGCTAAATATATTCATGATGGCACTATATTAGAAACTAGTAAGCAGGAAAGGAATCTATTATTTCAGATAACTTGAGGGCAGGAAAGCAAAAAAAAAAAATAGAATGGAAAATCCGATGCCTTGGTGACATAAAGAGATGAATTAGCAGCAGAAAGAAAGACGTAATATGCCATTGTATAGGTCATTGGTACTGCCTCATCTAGAATACTTTGTTCAATTCTGGAGGCCATATTTCAGGATAATAATACATTAGAGACAGTACAAAAAAATGTAGCTATAATGGTGAATGGCCTAAACCACAAAACTTACCTGGAAAGACTAAAGATCTTAACATGTATCGTTTGGAGCAGATACAGGGAAGGGAGGACACAATAGAAACTTTGAAATATATCAAGGGTTTTTAACAAGTTGCCAAAGAGAAACATTTTTTCAAAGAAAATACAAGGACATGCACTGAAAATGGAGGGAGGAGGTTTCAGGGGAAATTTACTTCACAGAAAGGATAGTAGACAAGTGTAATCCCATCATAGGTGGTAAAGGCTGACACAGTACAAAGAAAGAAGTATTCTTTTTAAATAAATGTTAGCATTGAATAATAATAAAGAACATTAAATGATATATAATGTAGTTGCAGGAACAATACAGACTTTGCATCTCATTAAAATGTTAGAAGGTGATAGCTGTAAGACAAATAAGTTAAATCGGGAACCATGTTAATGGTACATTGCAATGAAGGTAATGTAAACCAAGCTTCACATGTAAAAAATGGCACATCAAGTGCCAAATCGTATGTGAGCCTTCCCGGGGAGCTGCCGGGTGGCTCACAGGAGAATTGGGTCCTACTTGTCCTTAGGACAAGTCAGCCTAATGAATGGGGGCCATTACAAAGGACTCTTATGGGGACTATTTATCATAATGCAGTTGAAGAAAACATTTTATATTACCACAATTGAATAAGAAGAGATAACTGGGAAGTTTGTGAGGCTCAGTTCCCTGGTGATACAGGTTTGTAGTAGTAAGAGGAATTTTACCAGTTTTTTTAGTCTTGAGGCCTTGCTAGCTTATACACGCAAAATACAAATGGTCGCTCAGACTTGGACTTACATTTTCACTCTTGTGAAAGGTAACTAAAAAAGTTAGAAAACACGAAATTGAATAAATATAAATAGTTTTACTAATTAATCATTTGTTTTGCCATATTGAGCTAATGGTAGTTTCATTATAAAAGGAACACAGCTGAACATCTTCCTTATGTAATGAGAAGTACCTGGGTTTTAGAACAGGGTCATTAGCTAAACTAGGATACCTTAAGGTTTAGGATTGCACATACTGTACAAGACAATAGGTAAGATACCACTCTGTGTTTATTATATATTAGTGGTAACAGTATGATACAGTTCAGTAGTAAAACAAATTATACAAATTATACATATCACTCACTAGAATATTCTCATGTCCCCTAGTTTAGGTCTTCCTTACAAGATTCCATGGAGCTAATAGTACTCCACACCTCAGTGTTCTGACCAATGGCATCACCATTATGTGCACTAATAGGTAAGATTCTGAAGAGCTATATCCTGCAGAAATGTGTGTGAGCTTCTATGGTCAGTATTCAATGAGAAAAATTCTCCGTGTTTTATGGAGAATTTTTGCTTTTTTCGCCTTGGACGGAGCATTTTGCTCTCCAAAAGTGAACCACCCTATTCAATGTGAAATATTCGCCGTCTTTCTAAGTGATTTTCGCCGTCTTTCTCCGTGTAGAAATTCTCCATCTTTTGATGGAGAGCTGGAATGTGAACTTTTAAACTAAAAGGTTTTTTTTTAAATTTTGGTGTAAAAAAATCAGTTTTTTTTTTCTGTGAAGGGGCATGTTATTTTTATTCATGTGCTTATAGCACATGAATATATATTTAATTTAAAAAATGTAATTTAAATTTTTTATTTTTTTTACACAGTGCAGCCAGCAGGGGGCCGGAGTGCTCGAGCCGCTCATTAGATATTCATATATTCACTGCACCCGATCGTTAATATGCACGATCGGGTGCAGGGAATACTGGGTCCCCCGCTGGCTATAGGGGGGGGGGGGGGGGCAGCCTGTGCTGCCTGGGTCCCGGGGAGCCCTCCACATTCCTCTGGAGCAGCCAGGGAGACTTTAATCTCTCTGGCTGCTTCCGTCCCCCGGCTCCCTGAAAGCTCCCTGCTGCGGACGCTCGTCCGCTGCAGGGGTTAAGACTCGCCGCGAGTGGCGGCGAGTCTTAAATACATTGAATAGTGGGAGCAGGAGGCTCCGGAACAGGGAGAGTGCATGGCGAGAGAAAAAATCTCTCGCCATGCACAGAGAATTTTTTTCAATGAATACTGCCCTTAGTATTGCAGTTGCCTAGAAATCCAATGCATGAACATCTCCCCACTGCAGATTCCTGTACCACAATCCAGTATTCAGATAAACAGTATTCACATCATAACACACTCCACATCATGTTCTAGCAGGTTCTAAACATGCCAGATTATTAATTCCATATCACTAGCTCCAGTGCTTATTTCTACTATTGATATACTATTCCCTTCTAGTTATTCTGACCTGAATTTGTGACATTGACTTTACGATTATCTTATCTTCCATGAGCCATTTTTCTGGAGAATCTCTGATCAAACATAGAAAAAAGAAAACACAACAAACAATAATGTAATACTGTTTGTAAAACAAATCATACAATAAGTTAAGTCAGAAGTTATTCAAATGGAAGCTTCTTCTTAGAAATCTATAGTTCAAACCACTCTATAGTTCAAAGCCCATGCCAAATAATGCAAATAGGTGTAATTGGATTACCTCCACACGCCGCTCCCAAAACTTTGAACAGGCATGTATATGATTTTTTAAAGTTTAGGTTACAGACCACAACTATAACCAAATTCGGGGTGGCCCCCTTCAAAATACACTCACAAATTCCCTTTACTGTTATGATGTCCACCGGGACCTGGGGAGTGAACGTTGGTGGTGAGAGCAGGTGGTTTAGGCGTGAGCCCGCAGCCGGAACCGCCGGTTAGGACGGACACAGCGGATGCTACTCTAACTCTATTGAGCCCCTGAGGCCGATGGTAAACCCCTGCAGAGCTAGGCTTCACCTGTGGCCGCCGCGTCCGAAGGAGCGAGTTAAGCCCACTCCGACCCCAATTCAGCCAGGTCTTAGGAATGGACAAGGGGTAAACGATCGCCACAGGGTACTCAAGAGGACCACTGGCTAACGGGCCTAGCTGGGAGTAGACCCCTGACTGCCGGCACCTGGCCAAACCGGGATGCGACCGAGTCGCAGACACAAGGAGGACCGGTAGAGGAATCCCCAGCAGGAAGCACCACGACTCCTCAAAACACTGTAAAGTCAAGGAACACCGCCTGCCTAATGGATTGGATAATTGACTAATGGGAGGTAGAATAAGAGGGATGACAACTGGTGAGGATAACCCTGTATCCACTGCAGGGTACGACCACGGCGGGCCACGAGCAGGAACAGGACAAGGGAAAGTAAGCCCACGGAGGGGCACGGCCACGGCGGGCCACGAGAAGGAGCAGGACAGTGAAACGCAAGCCCACGGGGGGGCACGGCCACGGCGGGCCACGGGAAGAAACTAGACAATGAAAGTAAGCCCACGGAGGGGCACGGCCACGGCGGGCCACGGGATATGAGAGATAGAGACCAAAGCTCCAAAGGAGCACTTACGTGACCCACGGATGATAGGAGATGTGGGCAGAAACGCAAGCTCACACTGAAGCTGGGACACAGGCAAAAGTAGGGTACTGCAGCAGACAGGAGCAGGACGCTGGAGCTGACAGGTCACTAGGACCGAGGACCTGGGAGCCTCGGGGACCGGGAAGCAAGCTTAGGCAGTGAACAAACCAAAAGCTATAACCGGCGTCTGTGCCCAGCAGACGCCGGCTATTTATTTGATTTTCGCGCCACCTGACTGACGTCAGGTGCGCGTATCTGCGGCCGCCGCGCGAGAGCTCGGGAACGTTGCCTAGCAACGTCCCGACACTCGGCGCTAGAGTGAGGCTTGGGACGCTGCTTGGCAACGCCCCCAGCCGCGTCACTCAATGCCGCATCCGCCGTCCGTCCGGGTGCCTTGCAGCCCGGGCGGCGGCGTGCAACATTTACACATTATGGGGATCATTTAATAAAAGTGTTGGAATGCATCCTCATATTCAATGACAATTAAAAGTTTATTCATGCAAACGCAAATAGGAACAAAATAGTTTTTTATACAACTTGTGTGTGTGCTGTAGGCCCCACTGTGTTCATTTAAATAGAAACCACTCTCAGTCTGCAATGTGAGTTGGTGTTTGCAATTTAAAAAATAATAATACTTTAATTGGTTATTTTTGTATTTGTTGTAGGTGCTAGGAACTAGGTTCAAATAACTTTAAAGGATTATGGCTCTACAGGCCATATCCCATTGTAATCACATAACATACCATATAAGTATTGTGACTGAAGTGAGTGGTGATTTTTAAAAAATGTTAAACTAAATAAATAATACTATTAAACTGTAGTTAATTTTGTACAACTTGTGTGTGTGTGATCATTCGGGAGAAGAGCAAGAGCAGCAACCAACTACTAGCACAGCAGCTGTTCCCAGTCATTATAGTATAATATTTACTAAATGTATTCCTGGGTGCAGAAAATGTTGGAAAGTGCACCTACAATCAAAATCTTATGCAATGTTAAAAAGGTAACCATCAAACTGTGTGTTCAAAATCAGAAGTCCTTGAGGAGAGTCTAGGGGAATCAAGGTTAGCTAGATATGATTGTGACATTTCTCATAATGAGCTCATAGAGAAGCATCTTTCACCTCCTTCCGCCATTACTGTATTTGCACATGTGGGGAGCAGCAGAAGCAAAGGTGATGATAAAGGCTTAATATAATTGATAATGCTTTTGTAGAAATGGAACAGGATGTGGGGAATATCTCACACTGAGGATGATGATGTTGTGGCTGCAGCTCTTCTCTGTGATAAAAATAAAGTGATTCTGATGTCTGGACATAAAACAAAAAAAAACTCGGGTGTGGTATTTTTTAAACTCAAATCTTGGCAATTTTATGCTTGGGCATATGACCAAAAAAATACACCTCTTGGGTGTGGAATTATTTAAACTGAAATCCCTGCAGTTAAGGCATATACTCCAAAAAAGGTAGTAAAGGTAGGGATAGTAACCATTTAGGCACCTCCTCCATTTTATATAATTTGAGGCTAAATTTATTAAATTTATTTTTATTATAATGTAATAATCTCATAAAATAGTGATCAGAGACACTCCTTTTAAAAAATTGGTTTGTGGAGGCCCAAACAAACCAATCAGTTCAGCCACAAAGTATCTGTCAAAGAGGAGCTTGTTTAGTTAAATTGTGCATGTCCTTTTTAATATCCAACACAAACGTAAATGGGAAGACCTAAGAAAAAGTCCATCTTGTACCATTTTTTCATCATTGGCTGTATTTTTGCAGGGTATTGGTGATGGTTCATTTTGCATAAACATTAATATTGGTTAATTCTCACACATGACTTGTAACTTGTAATACGAAATTTTAATTGCTCAATCAGTAATTTTTTCATTTCATGGCATTTTTATCCCTACAGAACAGCCTCACAAATTTGAAATAACCAACTGAATGATCAATCAGTCAGCCCAGCGGCCTGACTTACCGGTGTAACTAGGCACGCAAAATGCACACCTGCAGCTATGATATAGCTACTATGAGCGTGGCTGCATCTGTAGCTTGGTGCAATCCTTTATTTATTTATTTACAGTTTCTTATATAGCGCAGCAGATTCTGTTGCACTTTACAATAGTATCCTTTGGTCTGAACTGAATGAAAATAACATTATAAGCTGTGAGGTGGCAAAACTGAGTGGAAAAAAAACCTTTAAAAGCATAAATTTGTTTGCGTGAGACAGAAACTCAGTGATTAAAAGTGGTGCGGATAACATACCACTGGTTTCGATGCCGGCAGTCAAAATCTCAGTGCTGGAATACTGACATAGCTCTCAATGCCTGTGGTGGAATCCAGACTGCTGGCATCTTTGTTGTAATTATGCTGGGGATGGTTAGGGCATGGAGGAAGGTTTAGGCACTAGGGGGTGGGTTAGAGTAAGAATACAGGGAATGATGGTTAGGCACTAGGTGGGTTAGAGTAAGAATGCAGGGAGTGAGGGTTAGGCACTAGGGGGTGGGTTAGAGTAAGAATGCAGGGAGTGAGGATTAGGCACTAGGGGGTGGGGTAGAGTAAGAATGCAGGGAGTCAGGGTTAGGCACTAGGTGGGTTAGAGCAAGAATGCAGGGAGTCAGGGTTAGGCATTAGGGGGTGGGTTAGAGTAAGAATGCAGAGAGTCAGGGTTAGGCACTAGGTGGGTTAAAATAAGAATGCAGGGAGTGAGGGTTAGGCACTAGGTGATGGGTTAGAGTAAGAATGCAGGGAGTGAGGGTTAGGCACTAGGTGATGGGTTAGAGTAAGAATGCAGGGAGTGAGGGTTAGACACTAGGTGATGGTTTAGAGTAAGAATGCAGGGAGTGAGGGTTAGGCACTAGGTGATGGGTTAGAGTAAGAATGCAGGGAGTGAGGGTTAGACAGTAGGTGGTGGGTTAGAGTAAGAATGCAGGGAGTGAGTGTAAGGCACTAGGTGATGGGTAAGAGTAAGAAAGCAGGGAGTGAATGTTAGGCACTAGGGGGTGGGTTAGAGTAAGAATGCAGGGAGTGATGGTTAGGCACTAGGGGGTGGGTTAGAGTAAGAATGTAGGTAGTCAGGGTTAGGCACTAGGGGTGGGTTAGAGTAAGAATGCAGGGAGTGAGTGTTAGGCACTAGGGGGTGGGTTAGAGTAAGAATGTAGGTAGTCAGGGTTAGGCACTAGGGGGTGGGTTAGAGTAAGAATGCAGGGAGTGAGGGTTAGGCACTAGGTGATGGATTAGAGTAAGAATGTAGGTAGTCAGGGTTAGGCACTAGGGGGTGGGTTAGAGTAAGAATGCAGGGAGTGAGGGTTAGGCACTAGGTGGGTTAGAATAAGTATGCAGGGAGTGAGGGTTAGGCAGTGGGGGTGGGTTAGAGTAAGAATGCAGGGAGTGAGGGTTAGGCACTAGGGGATGGGTTAGATTAAGAATGCATGAAGTGAGGGTCAGGCACTAGGTGGTGGGTTAGATTAAGAATGCAGGGAGTGAGGATTATGCACTAGGGCAGTGGTAGCCAACCCTAGCCCTCGAGAGCTACCAACAGTTCACATTTTCCAGACAACCTAGCTGCTGCACAGCTGCACTCATTAATCACTGACACATTTTAAAAGATCCACAGATGGAGCTAATTAGCTCACTTGTGATTCTGTGTGGAGACCTGCAAAACATGCACTGTAGGTAGCTCTCGAGGACTAGGGTTGGCTACCCCAGCACTAGGGGGTGGGTTAGAGTAAGAATGCAGGGAGTGAGGATTAGGCACTAGGTGATGGGTTAGAGTAAGAATGCAGGGAGTGAGGGTTAGGCACTAGGTGATGGGTTAGAGTAAGAATGCAGGGAGTGAGGGTTAGGCACTAGGTGATGGGATAGAGTAAGAATGCAGGGAGTGAGGGTTAGACACTAGGTGGTCGGTTAGAGTAAGAATGCAGGGAGTGAGGGTTAGGCACTAGGGGGTGGGTTAGAGTAAGAATGCAGAGAGTGAGAGTTAGGCACTAGGGGGTGGGTTAGAGTAAGAATGCAGGGAGTGAAGGTTAGGGACTAGGTGATGGGTTAGAGTAAGAATGCAGGGAGTGAGGGTTAAGCACTAGGGGATGGATTAGAGTAAGAATGTAGGTAGTGAGGGTTAGGCACTAGGGGGTGGGTTAGAGTAAGAATGCAGGGAGTAAGGGTTAGGCATTAGGGGGTGGGTTAGAGTAAGAATGCAGGGAGTGAGGGTCAGGCACTAAAAAAGGAAATTAGAATATGTGGGGAGAGTTAGGGTTCGACTGCAGAAAAAAGAGGGTTAGATTTAGACACTAATGGGGAGGGTTAGGCTGCAGAAGGAGAAGGTTACTTTTAGGCACTTAGGGGGAGGGTTCGTATTGGGGGGGTCTAAAGTTAGACATTTTTCAGGGAGTGTTAGGGATAAAAGGGACAGGCAGAAGGTAAGTATACTAACCGGACCCTTGTTGTGATTCTTAGCATTGACATGTCACTGTTGGCCTGCTGACTGAAGGGAACCTGACCGCCAGTCTCACGTATGTATTCGGATCAGAAAGGAGATTACTTTTTATAATTGAAAAACACTAATGAGATGCATGAGTATAGTAGATTTTGCAGCATAAGAATAAATTACATACTTATGGCATTAATGCAGTATGCCAGTAGTAGTGTTGGTTTGTAGTACTGTATGTTTGTTTCCCTTCAGTTAAACATCTATATTATAATAACAGCTTGACTCCACGCCGGCTTGGATAGTGGGGATATGAACAGGTCGGGAGGACGCATACCGCGTCTGCTCGCCACACTGACTTGGATAGTGTGGGTGTGCAAGGATGGAATAGCATGCAAATCGGCAGGAAATCGCGGAAAATCGGGCAAAAATTGGCCGAAAATCACTACAACAACGGACAAGAATCGGCTTCGACATCGGCAGCAAAATCGCATTGCGGATCGAATCGACCACAAATCTGCCAGAAATCGGCCGCTAAATCGTATGCGATATCGTATTCGATTTATACACAAGTACCCAAGCATTACATACCAAAATGGTAGACAACTGAAGCTTAACAAAGAAAAGGAAAAACATTTAAATTTAAATATGCAATAAACACTGCTAAGCAATACAATCCTGTTTCATTCGTATTCAAAGGGAGTAGCAATTGTTCAATTTACCCATAACACTTTGGCCAGATATCAATAAAGTTAGGTGTTTTTTTTTTAAAGAAAATATTTTGTAGCAGCTCTAGCACTGTACAGAACTCAGGAGATGCTACTTATACGCAGTGAAGAGGCAGCACGTGTCTCTGCTTTTGCCACTGGGGTGTGGGTTGAGGGGTTTGTGTGACTCTTCTTGACTCAAGATCAGAGCCAAATTGTGAAACATAAGTCACTCTCTGGTGACTTAGATCTGAGGTGCCCTTTTACGGGAAGAAGGTGGGCACCCACGTCACAGGTGCATTACTTTTGGAATGCCCAGCGTTTCATGATAACCTCATGAAACATTAGGCGTTCCCATGAGCGCAACCCATGTTTGCCAATCCATGCCCCCCCACCTCTACTGCTACGTGTGAACGGGCCGCCTAAAGATCAATACACCGCTCCCACTCGCACAAAGAGGCTGCACATGCATATAAATGTTTATGCGCATGCTCAGCTGTCCAACATCGCTCCTATGTGTGACTTCCTTGGCCCCAAGTATCTCCACCTGGTTTTCTGTCTCAGCTCTCCTGCTTTCAGCAGCAGATACCACAGTCTCTCTCTGAACTATCTAGTGAGAGCAGATTTTATTAAATAATGGAGATCATTTATATATTTTTTCTTTTAGAGAACTTCTTCAGTCCATCACAAAAATAGTAACATAATATGACTCAACCAGTTTTTTTTCATATTGTCTAACGTATTGCATAGTGTATCTAGTATATTTATATCCAAGTTTCATCTATTTTGTATGGGTAGCTTTCTGTTTGTCACTGCAACCACATGAGTGTAACCAGAAAGACAGTGATGTACCTGCCTTACAGACACAGCAACAAAACCTTTGGAAATGCGTTTACTTAGATGAGGTTACAAGACCTTGAACATTTGATAGATAGGATAACTAAACTACAGGATGGATTGTTCTGTGAGTTCCAAGGTCATGGGTGAAGTGCCTATGAATGTACATAAATTACAAACTAGGTAAATGAAAAGACAGAGGCACTGGACTGGAACTGCTTTTTCTTTTTTTTTTAAACAGACTTTAAAGTTCCTCTGTTTAATTATACAACATTTCACAGTATTTTAAAGTTGGAAGATCTTGGCTGTCATCTGGTTTTAAAGCAACTGTCCACAGTATTTATATAGAATTTTAAAACAAAATTAGACTGAACATATTGTTGATGTTATCAAGAAGTAAAAGCATATCTGTAAGAATAGATCATTACATGATACATTTATTAATGTTTGGGCTGCTTCATTTTTCATTAATAACTCCTTCGCTACATAGACTCCAAAACTGTAAAGAGCCTGAACCTCTGTAGTCTTGTTTTAAATAAAAGAAGAGGGCACCTTCATACCTCCCAACTTCAAGGCTCAGTGAAAAGGGACATAGGGACCCCCAAAATTAGGGGGTGTGGCTTGCCAAAAAGGGTGTGTGGTCTACAATAACATCTTTCCGTGAGGCCATGCCCTGTTTTCCGCTGTGGGGGCATGACCCAGAGGTTCTGTCCCCAGCTCCACAGCATCTTTTTAGCGCTGCTCAGCAGCTGACAGGGGGGACTCCTCACTTCTCGCCCCCCCCCCCCACCATGTGAAATTGACGACCCCAAGCAGGACGCGGGAACGTCTCCAAAAACTGGGACGGGTGGCGGGACTCTTCTGAGATATGCATCTTTGTTCGGAAGTTTTTTAAATGTCAGTGTTTCTGCCAGTATATTGGTTTGACTTTTGAAGTCCGGATCCTTACTGCTTAACTCCATACTGCTTTATGCAGAAGAGTAGATTTTTCTTATAGAGAAAAGTATTTTAATCAAACTTAATCAAACTGAATCAAACTTTAGGCCCACTGTTTATTCAATATTTATTGATAATGACCATTTGTTTTATCTCATCACTTGTAAAATATGTAGTATCACCCACAAATGACAGTGTGGAGTACATTCATAGAAACATATTTTTCCAAAGGATAATAACCTCTTGGCCTATCTAGTCTGCTCTTTAACTTTTATCTTTTTAGCAACTTCAATCCTATTTGTTTCTTATTTCTTTGTAAGGATATCCTTATGCCTACCCTTAGCATGTTTAACATGCTCTACTGTCTTAGCCTCTACCATATTTGATGGGAGGAGGCTATTTGACATATTTACTACCCTTTCTGTGAAGTATTTTTCCCTCCAGTTTTAATGCATATCCTCATGTTCTAATACGTCTTCCTTTGAAGAATGTTTCCTTCCAGTACCCTGTTATATTCTCTTCTCCAAACCTCTCCAAACTATACATATTATGATCTTTTTGTCTTTCCTGGTATGTTTTGTGCTGTAGGTCATACCATTTTAGTTGCCCTTCTTAATACTACTACTACTACTACTACTACTACTACTACTACTACCTTTACTAATGTAGTTAGTAGTTATATAGCACTTTTATTCTAAAAGGACTCAAAGTGCTATACATTTTCATTTACAAAACAAGACATTAAATACAAAACAACAAATACAGTAGATATTTGTGAAATGTTTGAGTAAACTGGGTAGTCTTGAGTCTAATTTTTGAAGAATTCTAGAGTGAAGGCCTCTCAAAACTGTGGGGAATGAGAGTTCCATAGGCTCAGAGCCACAATGTTTTAAGCTTGACCCCTAAATGAGTTCAAGAAGATCCTAGGTCCAGTAAATAGTCCATCATCTGCAGCATGCAGTAATCAAGCATGGCATTAAGGAATAAGAATCTGCTTCAAGTACAGTACCTTGGGCCTTGATCACGTAAGGCATTAAAAGTTAGTAAGACAATCTTGAAAGCTATTTGCCATCTTATAGTTAGCCAGTGATGTGACTGGAAAGAATATGTGTTACTGTATGTGGCTGGAACAGGGATGGTTTAGCCTGACAGCTACATTTTGTACCATCTGCATGCAGTACCAGTCTTTGCTTTGAGGCTGTCACAATGGGTGGTTTGCATGAACTTGTGTGTGTTACAGGAAACTCCACAGAACTAGAAACTGTAGGGTTAACATGTGCATGTTTAATGATTGATTTTTGCATAAATTACAGGAGTACAAAACTAGGCTCAAATACCTCCTTGAGGAAATATTTATACAAACAGTGAGAATGCAAATTTACAGTTATTTATTTACAGTTTCTTATATAGCGCAGCATATTCTGTTACAATTGGAAACAACAGTGATTAAACAGACTGTGTAGAAACAAACTGACATAGAGGTAGAAGCAGATATTTATTTGCATGAATAAATTAGAGTAGAACATGCAGTCCAGGAAAGACTCAGTCAGGGATCAATAGAGTTTGAAGGAGCTCGATTGATGTTGTATCTGGTTTATTATTCAAAAGGAGTTTGGAGCTTGGTAGATAACTGAGACTGGTGGAAGTTTGAAAGAGGTTGATAATTAATGGTTGCTGATTCTAGTTTATAAAGATCTGAACAAAGTTGAAGGTTGATAGGTAGCAGGGTACGGTATGACGAACTGAAAAATATTGGATATTCATTAGGAGATTTCATCCATTTGAAAGAACTGTAAAAAACTTGATATTGGTGGATAGGTTGGATCTTGGCAGTTTAGTGAGGAGAAGAAGACCAGAGAGCAAATTGTGGAGCTGGACACTAACTGGCCTAGAAAAAATGAGGGTCAGAGATAACCAGGGCAATCATAAAGGATTCCCAGAGGAGACAGGCAGATAGGTAAGACAGACAATAGAAGACTGAGATGTATCAGGAGACTCCAGGGATGCATGCTGCACTATCTTTGCACTATCCCAGAGAAGCATAGGCAACTTTCCAGACAGACCCTGTATACCTTAGTCTGTGTCACCGTCATGTCCGGTGACTTGTTCTGACCTCACTAACCAGCCAATGGCAGCCACCCCTTATAGGTAGAGGGCAGCTACCATTGGCTGTTAGGTCAGTGTGGCCACCTCCAGCTCCCACCCACACAGCTCTGGCAGCCACCGCTCAACCAACAGCTACACGGAGAGTCACCGCTGGACATGGGTGGATAAGTAATGGGACACCATGGTCACCCACGACAGAGACTAGGGTATACAGGGTCTGTCCAGAAAGTAAAGAGACAGATTTTTTTTACGCCATGAAGAACAGGCACATGGTGGCGCTATAGAGTGGGATGCCAGCTACACATTCCCATCAGTGGCAGTTGCCTGTGAGCCTTTACAGTATATGGATTGAGCTGTAAACAAAGTGTCCTTTTTAACTTCAGTCAAGGTTTAAGATGGAGCATACCATCAAGCAATGATATGCAATCCAGTTTTGTGTTAATCACAGGAAATCAGGAACCAAGACACTTTCCGTGAATACTTTTCCAAGGCACACGTTTACCACTAGCTTAAATTCTTCGAATATAGCAGTGAAGACATTTAGGAGGAAACATTCTCTGGACGTCCTTTAACAAGCTGAAATTAGCAATATGTGGACAACGTGCATGAGGTTTTGAACACTGACCGTTGTTTAATTGTTAGAATAGTAGCTGAAAGTTTGGGACTTCAAAAACTACTGTGCAAGAGATCATAACAAAACAAATTAGAGACACGAAAGGTGTGTGTCCGATTGGTTCCCAAGGTTTTCATAAGCGTCTGTCAATTTCCTGCACATTTTCTAAACAACGTCTTCAAAACTGGCAATACCAATTACAAGCAAGTATTAATATAATGCACATACATATAAATACACAGCTAATAAAGCACTGGTGTTAATACAGATTAGAAATTGTGCATTGTTGCAAATACAGATTAGCAGATGTATTTGTGTGCAGGATGTAAATGGAAAGCACCGTGAGATGAAAGACTCAGAAAGATGAATAGCCCTCCTTAAGGCAGGATAACTGTTCTTTTGATTCACTGTTATGTAAATATTTTCACACTTTGTAATTTGAACACTTTGGGGGAAATTGACTAAGGAGGAATGGCTATGAATACGCCTATTTGTAGCCATTTCTGGTCGTGTATGTTCGTGAATTCGTATTTTTCAAATTTTCTATGGCCGATATATTGGCATTCCTATTCTTTTGACAAGCGTATTCGTATTCCTAATCAGGAATACGAATGCATACGCCATCAAAAGAATATGACTAGGAATCACAGTTCAGTCGAATGGTGATTCCTAATTTACTCACCAGCCGTATGTAATATATGGCTGGTAATTAAGCCCAAAATATGGCTCAAAAATACTCCTCATTTCAGCCTCTTTAAAGCTCTTTCACTTCTTTGTATTTGCTGCCCGTTGATCACTCATAATTGCAAAAGAAGAACAGATTTATTTATATGCTTAGTTAATATTTGTGCTTACCTTATACAAGTTCCATCCCATTCTCATCAGACGACCCAGCCCCTATTCAAGAAAATCCTTATTTTTTAATTGATTGAGCAACTTTTATAGAAAGCATAATGGAAAAACTGAAAAATGTGACACACGATCAACTATTAATTTGCAATCTGGAAACTACTGTGCATTCCAATGTTGATATAACAAAAATTGATTACATTTGATGTGGAAGGTTTACTTTCATATAGTGTATGCATTATCCACTTACTGTACACTGGTGGCCTCAATAGCTTCACAGTTTATTTTCCCTTTGATTCTATTATGGTTCCTCTTGACCTTGTCCCTCCATACTGCCAGTCTTTGTATACTCAAGAAGATATAAAAATCCCTCTTTTTTTAAATTGGCTGAATAACTTTTATATAAAGAATAACAGAAAAATGTGAAACATGTTCCACTATTAATTTTCCATCTGGAAACTACAATAGTGTTCATTCTAGCTTTGATATATAAGAAAATGGTTTAATTCGATTTGGTAGGTTTACTTTCATAAAGTGTATGCTTTACCTGCTAACATTGATGCTCTCAAGAGCTACATTCTCTTTCTTCTTTGAACCCATTATGCTTCCTCTTGACCTTGTGCTCACAGTATATACTGCCAGTCTCTTTATATCCTCCATACTTTCACTCAGGCAACAGGTTTCATTATCTGCTACCGGTGAACCATAGGTGTCTTAGAGGTACTGATTCCCAAAATGTCCAGGTTGACTGTGCATTACTCCTTCTCTGTTGGGCATTCTTTGGATTTGTGTGCCTTCCTTAGTACAGCACTGTTCACTGTGCCCTTGACTGTAAGCTCAAAAGATGTCTCAGACTCACAATGGTTGGATATGAATTATGCAGTATCACATTACCTGAAAAGAGAATATTGCTTTGCCTAAGGCAGGCACAACAAAATCCCTGATATGTGCAGGCTTCGGAGCTATTTGGATTTGCCAGATTTTCTAATTTGCTGCAGTATATTTCTGTGGCTAATTGGATCCCTAAGTCTCAATATAGAGTGTTTTATTTAACAAAAAACATAATATATATATATATATATGTATTATTATTATTATTATTTATTAACAGTTTCTTATATAGCACCCACATATTCCGCAATGCTTTTCAGAAACAATATTTGAACATTCACATCATCCCCTGCCCCAATGGAGTATAGAATCTATATACCCTACCACATGTACATGCACACACATTCACTCGGGGTAATTATGTTGGAAGCGAGTTTCAAACTCTGCACAGTTAGGGCCATGTTGGGAATCGAACCCATGACCTCAGAGCTGTGAGGCAGTAACGCTAACCATCACGCTGTCCATGCTATATATACATATTTAATTTATTTAATAAATATGATACGGTTTCATATTTAGCTAGCAGAATTGATATTGCATTAAAACTTGTAAATACCCTCAGTAATAATATTATTAATAATTATATTATTATTATTATTATTATTATTATTATTATTATTATTATTATTATTATGAGCTCTTTGCGATGGAGCAGCATCTGAGGTAATCCAAGTAGTTTTTTGCAAATAAAGATACATTTCAAAATCCAAACCTTAATAGTAAAGGAAAATGAAAATCATCTTAAATAAATTGGAAAACAAATCAATATACAATTACATATCTGCTTAGTAAACAGCAGTATAAACTGCTATTTCACAACACAGCTTTAAGCTTTACACAAAAAATATTACCAAAGAAGAATTTAAAAATGTTACCTTGTAATAGGTGAGTTTGAATCTTGGACTGAAATGAGACACATAAAAAATACCCAAAATTTTTATAATGACTGAACCAATGCTAACTACAAAGTAATAACCTGACTATGAGCAGATATTGGGCCTGATTTAGAGATTATTACAAAAGGTAAAATATTTCTTAAATGAGAAAAACCATGTGCACTGCACGTGGGGCAGATGTAGCATGTGCAGAGAGTTAGCTTTGGGTGAGATATTTTGGGCAACATTTACTAAAATGGGAGTTCTATTTCACATGGGATGTTGCTTTGGGCAACCAATCAGAATCTACTTCTTGTTTATTTTGCACCTTCTAGAAGATAATAGATAGTATCCAATTGGTTGCCCATAGCAACATCCCATGTGAAACAGAACTCCCATCTTAATACATTTTGGCCTTTGTTTCTGTGCAGGGTAAATACTTTCTGCTTTATTTTTTACAATTCAATTTAGATTTTAGTTTGAACACACCTCACCCAAATCTAACTCTCTCTGCACATGTGACATTTGAACCACCTGCAGTGCACAGAGTTTTGCCCACTTGAGAAAGATTTTCTATTGCAATCAACTCTGAATCAAGCCAATGAGGGTTTCATGCAGAAGATATTGACAGATACTGTAGTTCCCATTTGGAGTTGATAATTTGGAGTGATTGAAATAATTTAAGGATTGTCGTGGGGTTTTCAGGGCAACTTTCTGCTGCCAACTGCTTGTGCATGCAAAAATATTTAGGGCCAGATGTATCAAGCTTCAAAAGTGATAAAATGGAGAGTGATAAAGAGCCAGCCAATCAGCTCCCATCTGCCATGTAACAGGCTGGTTACATAACAGGTAGGAGCTGATTGGTTGGTTGTTTATCACTCTCCATTTTATTACTTTTTGAAGCTTGATACATCTGGCCCTGAGCCTGCATCGCTATTGCTGTGTCTGCATAGGCCAAATCTTATCCTTGATGTTCCTCATTTTTGCATATACGCTGCAATTGCTAATGGGATTGTAATGGCTATTATGGGTATCTCTTTCAATATCTGGGTGGCAGCTTCACTTGCTAACATTAGCAGTTCCAGGGCCTAAATAAATCAAAATGGCATTTTCATACAATTTAGAAGTAGGCCCTATACTGTATGTCCATATACGATACAATATGGAGAACTGGCTATATGTCCATATAAGATTCTATATGGACATTATCTGTAGTTATCCAAATAAGTGGTGGTTAGTGCTATTATTGAAAACACTGATAACATGGATTGAAGTCCAACAAGTGGACTATCTGTTTGAAGTTTATATATTTACCCCATGTTCTTGTCTATTGCCTTCCACTGTATACTAATTACTGATAGGTTAGTTGGCTTCTGATGAAATTGGCTATAGAGGGTGGGTAGCAAAAATATAAACAGTAAGATTCAAATTCTAAGAATGTTTAATAAATCTGTAAGGTATTGCCAAATCATAGGTTTTTATATTGTGAACACTTACATTTACTAGAAAATCTTTTAAATAATATCAGAGTGTGCCAGACCCTGGTGCTTACTTATTAGGTCTGGCAACACTGGTCTCTGCCAGCTTAAGCCAGGCAGGGGTCCACTGAGTCCTCTGCTTCACCAAGTTGCTACAGCATCTCTCTCTCTCCCTCTAGCTGCAGTGAACAGGTAGCTGAAGCTCACCTAATGGGTGCCATACATCAGCAATCACAATTAATGGATTTCCAGATCCAGGGATTTTTTGGCCAGATAAATGGATTCTACAATCTATTTGATTTGCCCACACATTACAGATTTATTTCAGTGATCGGCAGATTTTTCCATCTAAAGATTGCATCTTCATATCTGGAAATTGCCCAATCGATTGTCATTTCAGCTGTTCATAATGTAAATAGATGAAGAAGACGAATTGGGAATGCCCACACATATAAAAAAGATCCGCAGATAATACCAGATTATTAAGCATGTTTAAAAATCTGATTAAGCAATCGATTGGCAATCCCTATTAATTTTTTATTGGGATTGCCAAAAGGGGGAGCCCACACATCTATAATTAATTGTGGCAATCATCTCTAGATCTCAGGATTGTCACAATTAATTGCTGATGTATGGGGCCCATTAGAGACATTACATTTGGTGTGAGATTTGAATCCCCTCTTTAAAAAAGAGAGTTTTTGAGCACAGGACATTGTCAGTGTATAAACTTTTTTACTCTTACTCCAGTGTCAAGCCTTGAGTTTTCCACCAGTTAGCATGTGTACTCCATTTCTGGCTCTTGCCTTTCCTGAGTTTGTTCTCGGCTCTCTACCAGTTCATGACATACCAGTCTCATATTGGAAATCAGTCTGTTGTCTGTGTGAGAATATTCCTCATAGAAAATTGTCTATACCAGCTCCAATGTACTGTATACCATAGTTGTACAATGTACTGTATATATAGTTTTGTACTAGGAAATCCAGTCAGAGAATCACAACCATTGTGTTGGACACAGCAAGGCCCAGACCTCTCTGTGGGGTCCCTGGTGAACACCACTGGCACTTCAGTACTGGGCCACAGCCAATACCATTGTATGAGTTAACATCAATGTATACTATCTGTGAAATGTGACAAGTAAGATGGATGCAACGCGGTACCTCTGTAGGTGGCAAGTGTGCTATATTGCAAGCATACTGGCCATACGTAATATTATTTCTCAGTGTTTAACGTATGTTTTTTAGGTGCAAACTGCAAAATTTATTTTGAAAAAGTAGAGCTGTCAACTAGATTATTGTCATCAAATTTCACAGACAACTTATTTTGCTATTTTATGTCAGTTCAATTTGTGTGTCAGGAAACAGCTTTGAACAAACATAAATTACAATTAAAACAGATGTGGATGGATGAGCCTATTGGAGTTTTATTGTGTTTAGTGAGAACATTATGCCAGAAAAGAACTATGTTGATAAAGTGCTGTTGGACCTTCTGTGCATATTATATTAAAGTGAAGCTGTTCTCTGTGCCTCTACATAAGCATTATAGAAACCAGATTAACATATTAAATCTTTAGATAAACACATATCCAAAAATACTTGATCTGAAAAATAAAAGAATAGAAAAAAAATATTTTGTATTTTCTTTACTGCTCTATAAATATGGTGAAATGAAATGCACATTTTAAAGCAATGAAGTAAGTCAAAGGAAAATATAATGTAAAAAAAACGTCATCTTCAATTTATACAATGTGTAATACAACAGTCATGAGATGGATTTCTAAAGTCACAAAGGAAAATAATATTATTAAAATATATGAAACAGAGCAAACCATAAATGTAAAGCGGTATTTCTTAGTTTTAGCCAATACTGATTTTCACACATTCTCCTTTGTCAGAGTGTTATTTGTGGGGAATGCTTCTTTATACTAAGGCCATGACAGGTTTCCAATGAGAAAGAACAGCTGCAGCAAAAATAGTCCATAATTAATGGTGACAGGTTATCGTCACCGGCAATACGTTCATGGTATAGTCAAATGAAAACTTTATGTCTCATGAATTTTTCATCAATTTAGCACTGTATGAAAGTGTAAGTGATGCTTCTGAGCTTAATGAGTTCCTTTAGCACATGCTGTAAGATACTGCTAAAACACAGCTTTCTCTCAATGTACGCAATAGAAAGAGTGCAATGACTCATATTTGTGAAACAGACATGTTTCTTATGCATTTATGAATATATATATATATATATATATATATATATGCTAAAAAATTAACTCAGTTATAGTTTATAGGAGTTTTTTTTTAAATGTATCAATAACTTTATATCTATACATAATGACTCCTTAAGTCTATAGTATATGCAAATAAACATGCATCATAAAAATGCCTAATTTATTCCTAATATTTGGGCACCTCGTGTTTGCAAATGTTTAAGTAATATGACTTTTATGTTTATATAGGAATTTTTTTACTATTTTATTATTTTAAATGAAAAAGGAGAAACAAGGGGACAAATAGGGGGAGGGAAAATGCTCATGGTTATCCTGCACGGATAGGATCTAGTCACATGGTAACTGTCGGCATTGCTAATGCTGGCATCACAGTTCCAACACTAAAATGTCAACACAAGAAGACAACAGGCAGGATGTTGACATCCTCAGAATTCCAATGGTTAGGTTTAAATGAAGGAGGAAAGATTAAGGGGTTGGATGTTATGGTTAGGTACTAGAGGGAGAATTAGGTTTAGGGGAGAATACTTTCTCGAATGCTGCTCCTCATACAGATGGAGCCAAGTCCATATATGCCTCTCTTGGCACGCTGTGCCGCGATTAAGGTGGCAATGGATGCACAAGCATGTGAGAGACTCATGCATCCCTGTCTCAGTGAATGGCATTCCAAGACAGGTCGTTCTGAGTGGGATCAATGACACCACTAGACCTCCAAGGTCAGTTTGTATATCATATCACCATGTTATCCGTATAGACATGATGAGTGTTGACATGCTGCATGTGCCCAATTTTGACCATGTTGGACATTCTCATGGTGACCTTATGCATGTCGACATGGTCATATTGTTCTACCTAACATAATAGACCTTGTGACTAATTGTATCTCTTATGGGATGTAGTAATAATGTCACCATTTATAATGACAACATTCAAAAGGTTGAAATTAAAATCTCAAAGTCATCATCAGAAGACACCACTTGAACCACCATACTCTCCTTACCATATAAGTCAATACTGGACCAAAATGAACCTTTTGCTGACATTCATTCATATGAACATGTTGACATGATGAATTTCAATGTGGTCACCGGTAAAATATCTGGAGTTTCAACATTGACCCTTTAATGTATTTTGATGTTTACTTCATAAATTACTATGCTTAAGGTTATATATAATTGAAAAAAAAAATAGCTAAGATAGACCTGGATATTGGAACCCAATGATTTCTCTTTTGCTCATTTTATGTAGTTTAAATTTTATTTATAATTGAAATTCCATATAAAAAGAAATGTCTACAAATTAAATTACATGAGCAATTTTCAGTATTCAGTGTTTCCTAAAGTATGATCATGCATTAATTTATTGTAGAAGAAATACATTAAACACGAAGGGAGCTGAGCCTTTAAAATAAATTAGAAACTTTCATTTACATGCCAAATTTTAGGAAATAGCTGTACATGCAGTAGTAAAAAAATGACAGAAATAAAATTGGATGCCTTGAGAATATGATTTTAATAATTTTTTTTCTTTACATAGATTTCACTAACTATTTTATGTAGCCTACTTAATGTTTTGGACTTGTAGTGACAAATAATGAAAAATTGGTGAACTTTTTTCTAGTATGTTGCTGGAGAGATCCAATTATAAAGGGTACTTTAGCTTTTAGATATATACAATGTCCAGCAAAGCTGCTTATTTTGAGATGATGGGTCATGAGGAACACCATTGAAGTTGATACTGTATAATGGAAAAGGTAGAATCACTAAGGATCTGAAGTCAATCCAATGGAAAAGTAGACTAGAGACTAACGAGCAAACATAAAAAGACTATTTTATACAGGTACAGGGAAATGCAAATTAAACATGATCTTGTGCAAAACGTGTAAGAATTGAGGCCTTATAAAGATAGTATAGAGATTATATCATTGTCTTAATTAGAGATGTGTGTGTGTCAGTTTTCATGAAATATGAACCCACCTGAATTTAGAGCTGAGTCAAGTTCCAGTTCGCTTTCGGAATCACTTTGGGTAATCAAATCGAACTGCACCACTGCTTGGGTCTGTTGTGAGTTTGGAACTTGGATTTAAATACTGAACTTGGAATTTGGATTGCATGTAATCATGATTTCAGATGTTTGATTGATTTTAATCAGTGTTTATTGATTTTTATCATTCCAAACCAGACCAGAACCAAAGCACTTGAGGGTGGGTTTTCCAAAACCAAAACACATTGATGATACCAAAACATGCAGTATCTCCAGTCTTAATTGACTAAATATTTGGCAGTAATGCTGATTGCTATAAAATGTGTATGGGCAGGGTTGGACTGGCCCACAGGGGAAACCCCTGGTGGGCTCTACTGCCTTAGGGGCCACCTCCTCCTCTAGACTGTGCACTTAAATTATACATATAGTATGTTATCTTATACTACACAGGACTATGGTTCATTTTCTACAGTGCATCCCTGTTATTAACCTGGTACATTACCATGAAACACTAGCAGTATTTACTATATGTTTATCAAGGGTCCCAGCTCATGCTGTCTTCAAGATATGGGGGGTTATTCAGACCTGATCGCATGGCTGCAAACTTGCAGGCTGGTCGATAATCAATCGGCTGTGCATCGGCTGTGCGGCTCTTAGTATGCATGGGCGTGGCCATCCTGTGCTAAAATTCAGGGAGGGTGTGTGATATCAGCTCCAACCCTGAACAGCTTGTTTCTATCGCACTGCCCAAGTAGGTCCTGGGTTACGCACAGTCTGACCACTGTAAAAATCTTTAGATGGTGAGCAGTTGTGAATGGATTTGTAGCTAATTGCAAGGCTGCAATATTTTTGCAAGCTTTTCGCAGGCTTGCGCAGGCGGGAATTCACTCTGGTTAGGCTGATATTACAAATCAAAGAAAAAAGAGGAGAAACAAAATATTACTGCTGGGCGGACTCCGATTTGGTCAATTGTATTGATAAACATTATCCATACATTGATGAAGTATCCCAAGAAAAAATGAATAGACTTAAAATAAACAATAGTAGTGTCTCTCTCAGATGGAAAGAGACCATTCATTGTGAAATCAGATAGAACTAGCAATATGTCCCAACAGCATTAAAAACACAAGTACAGACTATCCCTAAAAGGTAAACTACTAATACTTCTTTAATTGATTCTATAGACACAGATGTCCTGGAATAACTGACACATAGCGGACATGTTTTAAAATATTTTTATTAATAGTGTATTGCACATTGTTTTGTCGTACTAACTTAACTTTCACTTGTGCTCTTTATATTTTGCTAATTTAAATTAATGAATGAATAAAAGTTATATTTTATGTCTATTCATTTTTTTCTTGGGATACTTCATCAATGTATGGATAATGTTAATCAATACAATTGACCAAATCCGTCCGGAGTGCCCCAAGCAGGAATACTTTTTTTCTCCTCTTTTTTTCTTTGAATTGAATACATATTCCTGGGTGCACCCCCCTCATCATAGTCAAAGTACTTTAAATCAATACGACATACATAAAACGAGGGAATGGACATGTTGACCTAAATCTATAAGTTGTGCGGAATTATTACTCTTATCTGTAGGCTGCTACTACCTAATCACAGGGCTATGCAAATGTGTCAATTTAAAATGTTGTATCTATATATATGTTTGTATAAATACAGAAAATGTCCTACTAAGGATTTGGCATTAATTCTAGGCCATTTCCGCCCTATTTGGTTCCATTCCATCTTTTAACTTTTCAGCAAGGAAAGAAGAGAAGAAATATTCAGACTCTCTCTCTCTCTCTCTCTCTCTCTCTCTCTCTCTCTCTCACGTACAGTAAGGTGATTGCTAATATAAAAACTTGCCTCAGCAGATATAGAACATTCAACTGATAATTCTGCAAATTGGTCATCAAAGCAAATTTCACACAGTTTTCTTGATTCTAATTAGCAGCTTTTCTTAAAATATCTTCATGTGGATTTTACATGTAGCTGTGCTAAGTATCCACATACTTTGCAATCGTACCTTGATTCATATTTATATAAAATCTCAATGGCGCCATCATATTATTAATGCAGATCTTATTCAGTAACAAATTATGAATTGAATGGTACAATACTTTTATGTCTCTACTTGGAAAATATAAGATATCTTTATCCAGAAGCAAACATACAGTATAGGAGAAAAAACACCAATGTAGATATCAAATAAATGTCAAATGAATGTATTTGGACGACTGATACCTGGAGCAAACAGATCAGTACAATTTGATATGTATGTATAGTACAGTATGTATACTGCCATTTTATTGGTGACATATCCATGTAATGCTCTGCTGACAATGTAAGGGTCTGCATATATCTTATAGAAAGGTTACATAACTAGTGTCTTAAGCAAAGGACTTGAAGAAATACCCATGGAGCTTCATACTGAATGCATACATAGCTTCAATTTATATCATTATGGGCCTGATTCAGATTTGCTGGTTCGGACCCGAATTCTGCACCGTTTCCAATAGTCGGGGTCGCATGCGCATGTGCTAATATACGCATGTGCAGACCCTCTGTGTGAACTCCTTCAGTGAGTATAATTACGTCAGAACCCACCCTGAGTTCGGCCATATCCAGTGAATAGTCAGTCTAGACTGACTTTTATATGGGAACAGGAAAAAAATAATTTAATGGTCAGCAACCATCAAATGATTTTACGCCTGCGTGGCCGCATGCGAGGGGATGTGTAAGCGTACACATCCCCTCTCATGCAAATGCAGGTATTCATGTGGTGGTGGGGCATTCAGACGGGCGGAATTTACTTGTTCGCTAGGCTGCAAACATATGCAGCCGAGAGGGAGAGAACAGGCTTCCTCTGCCTCTCTCCCCAGCTCAGCACATGGCACTGAGCGTGTGCTGAGCAGGTGAGAAGGTTGTGCTGCGGCATCAGCATGTCATCTCTTTGCCCCACTGCCCAGCTCCCTGCAAAGGGGAGGGGGGATTGAAACCTGGGGCCCTCAAGCAGAGGCAGACCTAATATTGGTGCAGCAGGTGCGTAGCACCGGGGCCCCTGTATACTAAGGGGCCCACTGCTGCCCAGACCAGCAGTTTATACCCCTGACACCCACTGGAGTGGAGCTCAAATTATACTTTTGCACCTGGGCCCACCACTCACAAGTTCTGCCACTGCCCTCCAGCATACCCAGATCCCCCTTTTTGATGCCACTGCTTGCACTCCCCACCCTGAAGACACCATAGGCACCCATCCCCTGAGGACTCCACAAGCACCACTGCACTGCTGACACCCCTGGAACCCTTGCAAAGAGGACACCACCAGCACTCCCATACCACTCTCACCCTCACCTTGAGGACAACACCAGCACACCTGTATTGCTGACAGAGCTGGCACTCCTGCATTTCCGACACCACTGTCAACCATGCACTGAGGACACCACTGGCAACTTTAACTTAATGTGTTAACAGGCGATAACTTACAGAATATGTGAAAAGTTCACAGATTCTTGTGTTAACGCAGTCGTGGCCACTGAGTTATGAGGGATTTTGATCTAGCACTACTCATTGAACCCCCTAACATAAAATTAATTTTTGACTACCAAATCCTAGTACATCAGTACAAACTGTGGCATACATATGTGTCATCAAACACAATTTTGTACTGTTCTTCATCCATTTTGAGCTTAATGAATGACCTCCACTACATTTGCACGCATAAAAAGACACTTTGCAGTGTATAAACTTTTGATTCATAACTCTAGGAAGAGATGCATAGTGCAGTGGTTCCTACACTGTGGGTGAAATTTATTAAGAAGGGAGTTCTATTTCACATGGAATGTTGCTATGGTGCAACCAATCAGATACTATGGGTGAGATTTAATAGGATGAGAGATTCAGAAATTGAGAGATTTGGTAAGAAATTTTGCAGTGTATATGATTGTCGCTTTTAAAAAACTGGAGATTTCTTCCCAAATCTCTCACTTTCTGAATCTCTCATCCTATTAAATATCACCCCCTCTATTATCTTGTAGAAAGTGTTAAATAAATTAGAAGTAAATTCTGACTAGTTGCCCATAGCAACATCCGAAGTGAAACAGAAATTCCCCCTGTGTGTCTAGGCACCCTGGGGTGCCACAAGACACTTGCAGGGGTGCCACTGGTTGGTCATTCAGTACCAAAACTTATTAAATTATTTACAGATGGAGCACCTCTCAGCCAGCACATGGGCATGCCATATTGCCCCCACTGGCGAGCCAGTGCTTCATCTGACTGGGACGCACAAGCATACCACACTCATGCGCATCCCAGTTACAGTGTGGCAGGGGACGCGAACCCTGCCCGTCTCCACTTCAGGGAGTGGGGGACCACATCAGGGACCGGAGGCGAGGTGGCGGGGACCCGGGGGGGGGGAGCTCCGTTAGAAGGGGATGCGCGTGCACATCTCCTTCCAGCAGCTAGCGAGGGCTGGCAGTTGGCGATCTGACCGCCAGACCATGGATGGAAAAGAGGTGTCCCATTTGTATTGTCAAGTGTTAGTGCTAGTGGCTGCAATTCATAACATACTGTATGTGGACAATTAGAACCACAACTATGTCCACCACCACATAACTGAACATAAGGGTGACAGGTCAGCACAATTCACTTAATTTAATATATTTTTTGAATTTATCAAAATACACATTTTGACTAGAGGTGTCTAGAAAAATTGCTGATACTCTAGGACACTGTGATTCAAGAAAGTTTGGGAATCAATGGCATAGTTCAATGTTTCATCTCTTAAAGTGGCAGTATGGATGGTGTAATGGTTAGCATTACTGCCTCACAGCACTGAGGTCATAGGTTCGATACCCACCATGGCTCTAACTGTGCGGAGTTTGTATATTCTCCCCGTACTTGCATGGGTTTCCTCCCACAATCCAAAAATATACTGGAAGGTTAATTGACTCCCAAAAAATTTAACCCTAGAATGTCTGTGTGTGCGTGTAAATGTGGTAGGGTATATAGATTGTAAGCTCCACTGGGGCAGGGACTGATGTGAATGGTCAAATATTCTCTGTAAAGTGCTGCGGACTCTGTGTGCGCTATATAAGAAACTGCTACTAAATAAATAAATAATTATAGTGGAGCTCGGAGAAAGCTAAACTCGAGAGTGAAAAAGTACTGACATTGTGGCTTCTTTTTTTTATTTGTTTATAGATTTTTGAGAATAAAATACAAAATAGTTACTGGAAATTACAACACCTACCATTTAGCTTCTGGGATTTTATAGGCTGTGTTTAAAAATGTCAATTAGTATTTTATCTCTTTCCAAACTTTCAGTGATAAATTGCAATTGCAATACCTTAATGTAAAATGAATGGATAGTGGATGCATGCCTATTTGCACTTCCACCATCCACAAGACTCATCAAATCAACCAGGCCCACCATCAGGAATTTTGGGTCCTAGGATTAATTTCCAGTCCAGGCCCCAGCCCCCCCCCTCACTTGACTTACCGTAACCCGGGTCCTGCTCCCCCATCTCCTCTTCTGCTGAACTGCATCCTGGAGGTTCCAGTGCGCAGGCTTCTTCAACTCAGGATGCCAGCGGCCAATTAAAATGCAGCACCGGCTGGTGAACCAATAAGAGCTCACATACTGGCATCCGCGTTGATTGGCTGCCGGTATGCGAGCACTGATTGGCTCCAAAGCTGGTGCAGCATTTTTATTGGCCACCGGTGTTCTGAGTTGAATAAGCCTACGCTCCAGGACCTGCTTTGTTCAGTGCAGCGGATGCAGGTTGTGGTGGACAAAATTAGCTGCCCGTGCCTTTCCAGATGGGTTGGGATCATTTGGTCTATTGCATTATGGTAGAAAGTCATTAGGTCGAATCCATTAGGTCGACATGCTAAAAGGTCGACATGATTCTAGGTCGACATGGGAAAAGGTCGACATGATTCTAGGTCGAAAGGTCATTAGTTCGACAGGTCATTAGTTCGACAAGGTCATTAGTTCGACATTGTCTATGTCGACATTCACAAGGTCGACATGGGGTTTTTCACTGTTTTTTTACCTGAATGTCAACACAGTCGACATGGACACAGTTTAAAGTGCACTGCATCCCCTCGCATCACTCGCTGCGCTCGCTATGCGTCGGGCACGGTGCCTCGCTGCGCTCGGCACACTATTTTATTCTCCCACCACGCCCTAGTGGATGGTAGGGCATGAAATACCGCCTGTCGGCACATGTTGGCTCAAAAAACAGTGAAAAACTCCATGTCGACCTTGTGAATGTCGACATAGACAATGTCGAACTAATGACCTTGTCGAACTAATGACCTGTCGAACTAATGACCTTTCGAACTAGAATCATGTCGACCTTTTCCCATGTCGACCTAGAGTCATGTCGACCTTTTAGCATGTCGACCTAATGGATTCGACCTAATGACTGTCGACCATAATGCAGTAGACCAAATGACCGCATCCCTTCCAGATGCAGGGGCCCAAAACAGCTGTACCCAAAGCACCCCCCTATTGGCGGCCCTGAAAGCAACAACACAAGAGGACACATATGCATAGGTGTTCTTTACGTAAATAATGATCTGCTTATCATGCTTGATTAAACAAGTAAAATTATATTTAACATTGTTTTGAAATTTTATTTAAATATTAATTTATTTACTAATCATATAAGGCAGTTTTACTCTATATATTATAGCTGTTGGTGTGTTTAATAAGTAACACCAGTTTAGACAGGTAGGTAATTAGAATTGAAGAGTTAGAAATACTGTCAAGGAAATGCTGAAATTCAACAGAATTACATAAAGAAGTTTTAAAATAATGCTGAGCACTGAGAATGACTGACTTGAGATGATGAAATAAAGCAATTCAGCAAGGATATGCCATATTTGTCTCCACTCTGCTCTTCATGGAAATGGCTGTGTGGGTTGGCTTCAAAGACAAATGACTAATACTGTTATGTTGTTACATGTCAAGTGACATAAGGAAAAACAATAGCCATCCATAAAATAACAGAAATAATGAGGCACATCATGAAGACCTATCTATAAGAACAAAGTTTATAATGTAAAAAAATATAGTCTTGCAGTTATTGTGCTGAATAAGGCAAGTTAAAAAAAATCTGAGAAATCGGATATAATACGATTTCCAGTAAAATACAACGTTTGTCTGGTTAATTACATTTACAATAGATAGACTACATATTTTTTTCTTAGCATTACATTCTTCTATTTTTAGAATAAGTTCAAGTAGTCACATCAATGCAAAAATACGTCAGCAATCCAACTGGATCGAATTTTGGTCCTGATGTAGAATTGGGTGTAAATTGGGTTTAAATTGTTTTAAATGAGCCTGCAGAGATGTACACGTCTCAAGATGCAATCTTCATGCACAGATGGAGCCACAATCATCTACCTGTAGCTTGCCTATGGCATTTGTCCCGCCAACTCACCACAGCACTCCTAGTCGCATGGCAACATCACAGAGCTTGGTGTTTGGCTATGGCATTACCGGATGAGTTCAGTACCACCGATCATCCACCAGATGTCCTGTGCAGGGCCGGATTAAGCCTTTGGTGGAGGTATTGGTTGCTATACTGTGCTTCCCTCGGGTAATGTGGTTCGGCGCTGCTCTGCCTCAGGGGTGTCCCGTATCCCCTGTGGGCCATAAATGTAAAGAAAAAAGATTGGCTCAAGCGCTGCCTATGTACCCAACACTGCCACGTCTCTTCCTTTAAATATGCACATAGGCAGCGCTTGAGCCAATCTTTTTTCTTTACATTTAAGCCTTCGGTGGGCCCGGTCATTTTATCCCAGTCCCCTTCCACTTGTCATTACTGGCCACAAACTGCATGGGAGAAAATGACACTGTCAAAACACTGAGTAAAGGCAGTATAAACGTGGTCAATAGGTAACTGCAGGGGATATCTATATCTATATATATATATATATATATATATATATATATATATATATATATATATATATATATATATACGAGTCTTTGTGGGGTCGGCGGCACTCGAAAATCAACACGCACACACAGGTTGTGATACCAACGTTTCGAAGCACGGCGGCTTCTTTATCAAGGTGCTTAACATCTTGATAAAGAAGCCGCCGTGCTTCGAAACGTTGGTATCACAACCTGTGTGTGCGTGTTGATTTTCGAGTGCCGCCGACCCCACAAAGACTCGCAGATATTGACAGCTTTGGGCTGTCAGTGGAGGGCACCGGTTTATTCCACGTTTCCCCGCAGTACTTGCATGCTTGGAGTGCCGCCCCTCGAAACTATTATATATATATATATATATATATATATATATATTTGGTACTTATGTACTAACTGGGCTGCCGATTTTGAAATCGGGTCCATCGCATCTCATTTTAAAATGGAATTCAATGGGAAAAGGGGTCGGGCTCGGTGGCTCGCTACGCTCGCCACAGTTTTATTTCCAACTCCATGCCCACTTGGATAGTAGGGGTATGAAAAGGACCCCTTTTTCCCATTGAATTACATGTTAAAATGGACTCAGTCCATTTTAACATTGAATCCTATGGAAAAATCGGGTCATCGCATCGCATGCGATATGGTCGTATGCGATGCGATGCGATATAGCATCGCATCGCATCTGATTGTATGCCTTAAGTTAAGGCATACAATCAAAAAATCGGCAGCCCAGATACTACATAAGTACCTTATATATATATATATATATATATATATATATATATATACATACACCACATAAAAAGCCTGTGTTTGTCCCTCTGTACCTTACTCTGTAAACCTTCCCAAGATGAGGCTGCTGCTGCTGTCCTCCATGGGCGTGAGAAGCATGTGATGAGCTCCACCAAGCCTCTCAGCCTTTGACCTATTGTGCAAAGCCTCATGGGACTAAGGACAAGATGTATCAAGCATCAAAAAGTGATAAAATGAAGACTGATAAACAGCCAGCCAGCCAATCAGCTCCTACCTGTCATGTTACAGGTTAGGCTTAAAAATCTCCACTTTATCACTTTTTGAAGCTTGACACATCTGGCCCTTAGTCAACTTCCACTAATGCACTGCACACTTGTGCAGTCAGTGTGCCATGGCTCCCGATGCTTATCTCCATTAATCATTGTCACACCAGCAGATAGGTGAAACTGCAGCACTACCCCACTTCCATGCACAAAACCTTTAGCTAAAAGATTTTTATTTAAATATATGCCGACCACAGGGGGGCCCTAGATAGAGGGGGTCCATGGGTACAGTACAGATTACAGTATTTATTTTTTCAAATACAGGCACATAATCAAATACAGTACTGTATCTTCAAACAAAAAATGGAACCGGCTCCTAACATGATATGGGTGCCCATACATGGATCTTCAATGAATGCTTTGCATGTGTCTTTAATGAGATATGGCTATGCTTACAATAATTACATTTGTAAGAACCTCTGAAGTGCAATAGAGGATTCGTCCATGAAAAATACATCTTGAAATGTTTCACCACTCTGGTCATCTCTCTTTTCGGTACTTATTTCCTAGCACGGCGCCCGCTATTTTGATTGTATTGATCGGGTCGGAAAAATCGCGTCAATCGCATCGCATGCCAACCAAATCGCATGCGATGCGACCGATGCGATCGACCCGATTTTTACATTGGAATCAATGTAAAATGGTCCATGAGACCCCATTTTACATTGATTTCAATGTAAAAAGCCCCCAAACCCCCCATTTTAATAGCAACCCCCCCGATGCTTGAAATGGCCCTCCATTGTTAACGCCACCCCACTATTGACGCCAACCCGAAGCGTGGCGAGGGGCGGTGGTACGCGTCCTCCGACCTTTTCATACCCCCACTATCCACGTCGGCGTGGAGTTGATTTTATATAGTGTGGCGAGCGCATCGAGCCACCGAGCCCGAAGCGTGGCGAGCGGACGCGGATACCTTCACAGCTATACGCGTCCCCTCGCGGGCTTCACAGGTATCCGCGTCCCCTCACAGGGCTCGTTGCGCTCGCCACACTTTCTATTCTCAACTCCACGCCGTTGTGGATAGTGGGGGTATGAAAAGGTCGGAGGACGCGTACCGCCACCCCTCGCGGGCTTGCTGCGCTCGCCACGCTTCGGGTTGACGTTGATGGTAGGGTGGCGTTAACAATTGGGGGGGCCATTTCACACTTCAGGGTGGCTATTTGGGGACTGTGGGCCATTTAACATTGTTCCCTATGTAAAATTGGGTCAATTGGGCCATTTAACATTGTTCCCTATTTAAAATCGGTAATCGCGCCGGTCACATCGCATGCGATTTTTTGGCCGCATGCGATGCGACCGACGCAATTTACATTTTACCATGCATTTATATGTGAAATCACGGGCATTGCATCGGTCGCATCGCATGCCATTATAATGGCATGCGATATACATGCGATGCCCGCGATGGGAGCCGTTCTAGGAAACAAATACCGGAGACACCATCTTTTAAATACTGTACAGAAGGTTAATGTTGGCTGGTTAAATGTCCACTCTTCCTTCTTCCATGGGAGATGGCTCTTTTCACAGATTAAGAGGTCTGCTTGAATGTAAATAAGGTCTTATACAACATTTAGTCAGTCTGGCTGGGGGAAGGCACTATAGAGAAAGCATGAGTACTGAACAGTACATTCAAGAGTTCAGTAATACAGTATGCTGTGGATCCTGTGTATTGAGATGCACAGACAGTTATTTATGGAAACAGTTGTTTTTGTGTGTGCATATTAAATCTAAGTTTCATAAATGTTTCACAAAAAAAAAACCTCTTACTCTAAGTATCAAACAAGCATGGAGAGTGGCACACTTATCCATTAGCCTATGACACCTGGTGATAGCAACCTGTGCTCTTGAGTCAATATAAAAAAATGATCCCATGACTTCTGTTATGTTTACTGTATGCTGCATTAGTTACGGGAACTGCAGTATGATATATCTATGAAAAAAATTGCCTACGGGACCCGGACGCTTCACTTGACCACTGTACATTACACAACCCATTTGCCAGAGCTTCTATTGTACTGTACTGTACAGATGTAGCTGCAACACCATTCACCGAGAATGAGAGGCGCGTGCGTCTCGTACACAAGATCATCTCATTCTCGGTGAATGGCACAGCTCCATCTTTACTGTATATCAATCTGCCAATGGATTAGTGGAGCATTATGCACCCAGTGGTGGAAAAGTGTTATGCATGCATATTGTATGGCATGCCTCAATGCGTCTCAGTGCATCTGAGCAAGGTACAAAATGGCGCGCCAAAACCCTGGCCTAGGCACAATGGATGAGCGTGGCTCCATCTGTACAGTATACTGTAGTATTATTATTATTATTATTATTATTATTATTATTATTATTATTATTATTATTATTATTTGTAGTAAGTAGTAGTAGTATTAACAACATTTATTTATACAGCTACAGCATATTCAATTACAGAACATGCTGGAATACCTATTTCCCTATTTCTCCACACAAAATCACAAGTGACATAATTAGCTCCACCTGTGGATCTTTTAAAATGTGTCTGAATAATGAGTGCACTTGCTGGGTTACCTGGAAAAAGTGCACTGTTGGGGGTACTTGAGGACCAGGGTTGGGAACCACTGCCCTAGACTGTGTATTAACAGACAGAGAAAAAAGTTCCAAGGGTTCCACTTGCAAGGGAAATAGGAATTTCTTACCAGAGGTTAAATGCTACATAATGTAATTAAGACTTTGATACTAGTTTTAAAAAGCTTTTATAGAATCAGAATCAACTTTATTGGCCATGTATACTTGCATACTGTATACTAGGAATTTGACTTGGATCTTGTGCAACAGCCAGTTAGGTACAGTTAAACAGTGACATATATACGAACACCAGTGGTACAAGTAGAAAAAATTTCTTAGTGGTACTGTGCGGCGCCCGAAGGCTCACGGCGAAAAATGGGCGTGGTCATATGACACGGGGGGAGTGGCTACATGACAAAACTTTAAAACACAATGACATTTCGGTTTGGGCTTGTGCACATATATGCCCCCACAGTGCCAGATATCATTTACCCCCCACAGTGCCACACATATATGCCCCCACAGTGCTAAGTATGCCCCCAGTACCAGATATGCCCCCACAGTGTCACACATATGCCCACACAGTGCTAGATATGCCCCAGTGCCAGATATGCCCCCAGTGCCAGGAGTTCCTTCACAATGCTATATATGCCCCCACAGTTCCAGATATGCCCCCCAAAGTGCCAGCTATATGCCCCCACAGTGCCAGACAGTACCAGATATGCCCCCACAGTGCCAGATATGCCCCCCTGTGCCAGATATGCCCCCACAGTGCCAGATATGCCCCCCACAGTGCTAGCCATATGCCCCCACAGTGCCAGATATGCCCCCAGTGCCAGGTATGCCCCCCACAGTGCCACACATATGCCCACACAGTGCCAGATATGCCCCCAGTGCCAGATATGCCCCTAACAGTGCCAGATATGCCCCCACAGTGCCAGCGGCAGCACAGCACAACTCACCGTGCAGTGCTGGCTGGCCTGGGTGGCTCAAGTTGTCTCCTGCTGCACTGCAGCCTGGTCTCTACCAAGTCCTGCTCCAGCTGCTGCCTCCCGCCGCTACCTCCCGAGTCCTGCCACCACCACTGCCGCTGCTGCTGAGGGAGGGGAAGGAGAAATGTGTGATGTGCTCCCCGCCCCTCCCCTCCATATGGAATCTGCTGTGGCGGGGGGTAGCAGACCTGTACAGGCCACGCTCCCACACTTACATATGGGCGCATGCGCAGAATGTTCTGGGGGGTAATTTCTTATGGCGGTACGGGGTACCGGCACACTATGTTTTAGTGGTACCACCCCATACCGCCTCACTTGCAGCACTGATGAACACATACAAGTATAAGCTAGAAGTAACCTGGGGGATATAAATGCAGGGAGCACATACCCGCTAAGCTGCACAGCGCCTAGGCAGCCATCAGAGGTGCAAATGGTTGTTGCAGCAGCCATGTAGGCAACAATACAGCAGGGACAGTACAGTTATCACACAGTGAACACAACCCCCCCGAGCTGCACAGTGCCTAGGCAGCCATCAGCAGCGCCACTGGTCATTGCAGCAGCCAGGTAGGTATCAAAATAAGCAGAAATATTAGAGTTATCACGCAGAACACATACCCGCCAAGTGGCACAGCGCCTAGGCAGCTGTTAGTGGCACCAATGGTCATTGCAGCAGCCAGGTAGGTAACACTTTAAACACAGACAGTAAAGTTATTGCAGAGACAGTACAGTTATCACACAGGAGACATGGGGTTACATATGGCTGAGTGCACAGTTACTAGGCACCAATTTGCGGCACCATCTTGAATGGCTCTACAGGCCATCTCCCTGTAGGGAGAGCCAGAATTGGTGGTGGTGGCAGGGGGAAGAGTCTGTTAGTGAGGCCGGGGGAGAGTCAGTGGGGGAGATGGGGCGCAACCGCAGAGTTCACCAGGTGCTGGTGTGGCCTGCTGGTGGGCCTGTGGGGGGATCCTACCAGCCTTTGGGTGTCCTGCCAGGGCCCCATGGCTGATGCGCCTCCTGTCCCGGCCGGGGGAAGGGGGATGGGTGGATGAGGATGGGTCACCAAGTGTGTTTGTTCCTCCTCATCGAGTGTGCTGGGTCCTTCCTGTGCATTGCCCTCCATGTCCATGGAGAGAGGGAGCAGCCTCCCTCCTTCCTCTGGCTGGGTGTCACTGCATCCCCGGCACCTGGCTGGACGCTCGCCTCAGCAGCCTCCCTCCTTCCTCCAGCCTGGTAATGCTGCATCCTGGCTCTGCGCTTGCCTCCCTTTTTCTCCCTTCCGCCACGCCACAAAAAAAGCTTCGGAGGCCGTGCTTTTTAACACCATTATTACATTTTGTTTGCATTGTGCATTGCTTTTTACTGAGGCACTTTGTACTGTATTTTTATGTTTATATAATATTACTTCTTCAGCTTCTACCTAATATTACTACTACTGTACTACTACTACTACTACTACTACTACTACTACTACTACTACTGCTACTACTACTATTACTACAGCTTATACTACTACTGCTATTAATACTACTAGTACTACTGCTGCTGTGTTCCTACTACTGCTGCTACTACTACCACCCCTAACATTGCTGAAATTGAGAAATTAAAGGAGGAGACATCAATTCAGCTGCCAACTTGCTTGCCAGGAGCTCTTTGCATGTCTTAAGATCTGTGTCAATTGGAAAGAAAGACACAGCATAGGACTTGAACCTAGCATCAATCACGGTTGCATCAAGTGTAGTGTTCCGCTCTCAACATATTGTCAACCCAAGCAGGGCCCTCTTCCCTCCTGTTCTCAGAGAACTCTTCTTGCATTTCAATTAAAGCTCTCTTACTCACCTACAATCTATACCTAGATCTATTCTCATTAACTTCCCTATATCTCAGCTGTTTTGTGTACTAAGATTCTAATAATTGTGTTTTATCTAGTTCTGTGTACCCTGTACTGTTTTAATGTGTTCTACATGTACGGTGCTGTGTACCACTTGTGGCACCTTATAAATATAATCATAATAATAATAACAACCAGTGTATCCTGTCAAAGAGAAAAAAGGACTTGATCTACAAGTCCAGCATATTTTGCGCATGCGCCTTGTTTGATCTCCTCTTTCAATTTCTCTAGTTGTTTCTCCAAAAGCCTAATTAAGAGAACCACCTGGCTCAAACTATCAGTCTCGGCACTCACTACACAGGTGGCTACTTCAAAGGGTTTGAGTACCTTGCACAACACAGAAATTATTTTTCAATCTGCTGGGCTAAGGTTCATCCCCCCTCCTCTCCCAAAGTTATGGCTTGTTGTATAGCTGTGAATGGCTTTCTGCTGTTCTTCCATCCACTGAAGCATATACAGGGTGGAGTTCCACCTTGTTCGCACCTCTTGCTTCAGTTAAAGGAAGGGCAGATTCCAACCTCTAGGTCTGTCTGTTTTACCCAGTTTGTTCTTTCAGTGTTGTCAACATGTGTAAAGCGCAACGGAATCTGCTGCGCTATATAAGAAACTGTAAATAAATAAATAAATAAAAAAAATAAAGTCCACTTGCAGCTGCTGCAATCTTCTGCACACTGTTGTGGAATACCAGAAATGCCCCCAAAATTTTCGGGCAACACACAGCATCTCTTGCACACCTTTTGTCATTCCTTAAAAAAATCCTGAACCACTAAGTTTATCATGTGAGCAAAACAGGGGATGTGTTGGAATCCTCCCAGCTGTAATGCTTTCAAGGTATTACTGGCGTTATCAGAAATGACAAATCCTGAGGAGAGTTCAAGTGGGGTAAGCCATGTCGCTATGACATCTCTCAGTTACTCCAAGAGGTTCTCAGCAGTATGCCTCTTAGTAAAGCCGGTGATACATAGAGTAGCCTGCCTACGAATGAGCTGGTGATGCTTGCTAGATCCTACTGCTGCTTAATGTGATTAAACCACCCAGTGGGCTGTCACAGTCATATAATACTTAGTCTGTCCACTGCCCCTTGTCCACATATCCATGGTTAAGTGTATACTGGCTACAATCCCACTATTCAGGCCATAGGTTACTTTTGACTTAATGTCCTAGTATAGCTCAGGAATGGATTTTCAGCTGAAATGGAACCGAGATGGAATCCTTGTGATCAAGGATTCTTCTGCAGAATCCTGTAAAGGGGAGGGTTCATTTAGCATTACAACAGTAGTATCAGAATACCATCCCTGGTCATTACTGAGGATACTGAGGTTGAGAGTGACGATGTTGGTGTTGGAGATCACAGGTGCTTGGTCCACTAAAGAGAAGGGACACATTTGATGTTGGACTGCTTCTTGATGTTATTTTGTAGCACCAATTTTGGAACCCTCCCTATACTTCCCATGTGCTTGCTGCAGATCACGTAATATGGTAGATGTTCCAAGATGCTTAATGTCCTTACCTCAACTTATTATGCTACAGATGGCATGGCAAATGTTTTCTGAATTAGTGTGAAAATAATTTCACACATAAGACGTGCATTTGTTGCTCCTATGACCAGGCATGACAATGGCAGTCTTATCATGCCCAACAGATGCTTCCACTTGTGCCTCACTTCTACACACAACATCCTCAATATCCAATTCCTCAGTAGTGCCATCATCTGCTACACAAGTATCCCCCTCATCCTCTTGCTGTAACTCAATGGGAGCATCTTCAATGCCTATGTTACCAGCAATACTGATGCTGCTCATCCCCACATATGCAGATTGAGCAGTAACAGTGGATGGCGGCTTCTCTGATAGATTGGGCTTACATGCAGGACTCAAGGACACACTTGGACTCCCCTCAGTGGTTTGTGACATTTCTGTTCCTAGATGCACAGTTTGCTTTTCAGACTCAGTGGTTTGGGTTGTTTTCTCACTTAGGAAATCGGAATGACAAGGTCTTTCATTGTCAGACTCATGAGACACATGAGATGCCTTACTGACAGATTCCCAAGTCTGACTCAGAAATAAAGGTCAAGGCCGGAGTCTTCTCTTGCCACTGTGTGATGTGAATGGCATTCTGGAAATTTTAAGTATTTTCAGCAACTTTCTTTTTATTCCTGTTTGAGGTATTTTTTAAACACTTTTTTTAAGTCTCCTTGCCAGGTTTGAGCATCAGCATTAGTAGATAACATTAAATTGTCACCATGAATGATTGCAGCAGCTGGATCTGGAGTATTTGGTCCTTTTAACTGTTTGTTGTCCATTTTTTAATTCACTGATCTGGGGTGCAATGCAGTGCACACAAACAATGTAAATAAAGAAGAGAAAAAAAAGTTTTGATTTTTAAAGGGAAGGAAGCAGCTTGTCCAACACTGCATGGAGGCAGAACAATCACACACGGAACTTCTGACAGTATCTCACTATGTTGTATTGGGATTCAGAGCAAAATTGTTATTTTTTGAGGACGCAGCTTGTCCAACACTGCGTGGAGGCAGAACAATCACACACAGAACTTTATTATTATGTGCAATTTTTAGCATTGCTTTTTTTACTGTGGGGGCCCAAACAAACAAGTAATTTCAGTAACGGGACAATTCCATCTTGCAGCACCATTCATGAATCACACTGCTGGGAAGCAGATATGTAACAAACTACCATCTGTTTGTGCCGAGGCTCCAATTGCCTAGAATATAATATTTATAACCAGCCAGCTTGCTGCAGACCTTGGCCTAAATTGAGTGAAAACAACATTGTGAGCTGTAAAGTGGTCACAATTGTCTGGAAATGGCTGGAAATGAATGTTTTTGATGTTAATATTACTTTAGGGACAAAAAAAAGCAAAAATTACGTGATTTGGGCATTTTTTAACCATTTTTAAAAAAAACCAAAGCTTTTTACCACTGCACGACAAAGCTAAATCCAAATCCTGGTGACAAATACAAATCTTCTGCCCCGGCACTTATCTCTATTTTATATGGTGATATAGATATATTACAGACATGTTAACTCCTTATGAAGTCTCTCAGTTCTGTAGCAATGCAACAATATTGAGTATTATGTACTAACTCTATAGCACTTTGTGGATCCCCATTTTAATAACATCTGGAAATTTATTTGCCATTGTCACATAAATACTCAAGCACTTTCTATGCATGCAGACATCAAAATGTAGAATATTCTGGAAATGTTAATATTCATTCTATTATGAAAAGGAACATTTTAGAGAACTATGAAGGCATATTTAAAGCTTATCATTTATACCAAGTAAAAGTATAGGATGAGGATTCAATAATACTCATACAGTATAAATAATTATCTTAATTACTAATGTCACTTTAAAAAGCAAATAAGATATTAGCCATTTTTACAAAAATGGCAAAATACTTCAAATGAATTATCGCTTTATTTTAATTCAATTACCTTACTTTAAATGTTTATTAAAAAGTATAAAAGATTGTATTTAATGTATTTTAGAACAAACTTAAATACTCTGTTGCATTCATTTTTGGGTGATCTCAGGAATGACACGACTGTCTTCACAGATATGTTTCTAGTTAGAGACATCAGTCACAAATGCATTAAATTCACATGAAGAGCATGGTTCAAAATGCAAGTTCCTGGAAAGTACTGAACTGAAATTTTGTTACAGTTGTAGAAGATCCCCTGTTGGGAGAGTAATGACGTGAGGGAACAGCTGAGGCCCTCTTCTTATACTTTTTATTTTCCCATCATCAATTAAATGATATTTAATAAGACTGATGAGCATAATTTGTCTTTTTGTTTGGTGGCAGAAGGTATTCCCAATAGCTTAGAACTGTCCCCTAAATGGAGACAAATTGAAAAGGTCTTTGGAAAAATACCTTTAATAAAGTACAGTCAGTGAACACAATATTTCTGTTTTCATTTGTATGCTTATGAGCGTAATGGATACGTTGGTGAATGAGTCTAAGCACATATCAAGGCCATGAGTACAGAGAATCAATGTATAGTGGAGGAATGCTAAACATCTCATGAAGAAGGATGGCTTGACACTTAAACATCAGGCATAAGCCACAATTAAATCATCATTCTATCATCTAACGAATATATAGCCAGAATCAAGCACTTAATTCCCTCAGAAGATCTGCCTAAAGTCATACATGCATTTGTATCATCGCTCCTTGACTACTGCAATGCCCTCTACCTCGGTCTCCCAGCAAAAGAATTGCACCGCTTGCAGATGGTACAAAATACAGCTGCCAGGCTATTAACCAATCAGCCCCGCTCCAGCCACATAACACCCATTCTGTACTCCCTTCACTGGCTGCCTATAAGATGGCGAATCATTTTCAAGATTGGCTTACTGACGTTTAAAGCTCTACATGACCAGGGCCCAAGGTACCTGCAGCAGCTTCTGATCCCTTATTGTCCCACTCGATTACTGCGATCGGTTGATGAAGAATTACTAACAGTACCCAGAATTTCCCTGAATTAATCGAGGGGTCGAGCTTTCAGCGCTGTGGCTCCAACTCTATGGAAGACACTTCCCCGCTCAGTTAGAGAAGCTTCCACTCTGGAAACATTCAAAAATAGACTCAAGACTTTTCTGTTCACCCAAGCATTTCACTAATGTCCCTTGTTAAGTGGTTAAATGTGTTATGTATTTTGTGCTGTAAAAGGCTAACGCAAGCACTTTGAGTCCTATTAGGAGAAAAGTGCTGTATAAATAACATTATTATTATTATAAGGATGTTTTAGGGAGTTAGATATAGCAACATCTGGAAACCATAGGATTAACTAATGAAGATTTTTTCAGGAGGCACAGAAATAACAATCAGGTTGCATGTTAAAGTCAATTATTGAATTATTGACAATGGAGAGTACAAAAGGGAACTTTTCGTTAGAAGGAAAAAGTAAAATAAACAGAGTTACTGTAAATGATAAACAGTTATATGTTTATTAACATGTACAGTAAAAGTTGTTACAGGTTGAGTATCTCTATCCAAATATCCGTTTTCCAAATTATTCCGAAAACCATAGTCTCCAAAACCTACTGGGTACATCTGTTACTGGCACTACTGGGGACATGATATGTAACTGGCACTAATGGTTACATCTGTAACTGGCACTACTGGGGACATCTGTTACTGGCACTACTGGGGACATGATATGTTACTGGCACTACTGGTTACACCTGTAACTGGCACTACTGGGGACATCTGTTACTGGCACTACTGGGGACATGATATGTAACTGGCACTAAATATGTGCAAGGAAGTGGTTGCTTGGTGTCTGAGATTGTACACAAACTTTGTTTCATGTTTTGTAACCTTATTTAATGCACAAATAAAATATATTTGGGTGTCTTTCATGTGTTTGATGTACTTATACAACATAAATGCAAGATACCTCATTGAAATATAAAAAAATCTGAAATATGGAATAATCCATTATTTACCTGTATTGTATTTAAATAAGTCTACCGTATATCTACAGTACCTATCTATCTATCTATCTATCTATCTATCTATCTATCTATCTATCTATCTATCTATCTATCTATCTATCATCTTCAGCATTTAAATAAACAACATCAATTTTATTTATTTTTATATAGAAAAAATTAGTTTTTCTCCTCTTATACACTGCAATTCTTCATATGCTTTATCTCTTTTTTTAGCTTTACATTTATATGTTCCATTTTACTCAATAAAACTTGTCAATATATTATTACTCTTACCCTTGGAGAATTGTCTTATCTCATAATATAGTTCTCATACATCATTGCCCTTTCAGTATTTCTGTGAAAGCTGGAAAATTTCTTCGGAATTGTTCTGAGATGGGACAATAATATAAGATATATGTCCTGAAGTAGAGAATGTATTCCTCTTATTCCCCTCTATAGGAATATTGCTTCTTTGAAAGGCTTTCATCTACCTAAATATTCTCTAGCCAAGCCAGGAATTCTCCTTAATGTTTTCAGTGTAACTTCTTACTAATAACTAATGTGAGCTAGGATTCTTGTTCTCTTGTTCTTTGCTTTCAGTTTGTCATTTGTTCATTTTCTTTTCCAATTTATTGAACGGCTTTTCACATTCCATCCTTACTGTGACATTTGTAGTTTTAGATTTTTTTTCTAACAGCAAGTTATGCACATTACAAGGTTAAGGTTGTACCTGAATGAGGTATGGTAGCAAGGATTATTGCAGCCAAATTCTTGCTTGCTACTTCTTTTATTATCTAATAAAATATCATTTTATTAACGATTCTATTTGTTTACTTTTGTAAATGTGCAGCAGACATCTTATTTTTTATTTTTTTGCAACAACAAAGTTTCTGACGAACTACACAGCGGCAACCATGGTGCTAACTATGTATATAATAAGTTACGACTATGCATCTAGTCTAATAAAAAAATGTGATAATACAATTGCAACATTCACTGAGATAGAAGCATTCTGTACAAAGAGATGTAAAAAATTAAAATATACAGTGCCCCAGTTCATATTGTGCCATATTACAATGTACCAGTTAGTATTATGTAACACTATAATTCACCCATTAATAGAGCAGTTCCAGAGGAAAAACTAGATATTTTGTAGTCCCCAAGGCAAAAGTTTGTAAAGGCCTCTATGTACCATCTAATGTTGATAAATACATATAACACATGTCATTGTGAAAGATAAGGTGGGCCCCTCTTAACTCTGGGCCCTATAGTAGTTGCACTCAATGCTCCTATGGCAGCTACAGTATGCCTTTTCCTAGAGGTAAGGTTAACCAAAGCTTTGGTTGGCAAAGAGCTGCATTCAGGGCTGGCAGCAGAAATCTTGGGGCCATGCACACTGGTATTTCTGAGGCCACCCCACTACAATCCATTGCCATCTGGTTTTCTACTGAAATAATTTTAAACCTGGCGAATGGAACAGCTGAGGAGAAACACTCTTTCATTTTAATAGTTGTAAGACCTACCCCACCACTTACTTGACAATGCTGCCTGTGCACACGTCCAGTTCTGCTGTCCAGAATCCACATTTGCTGCTCCTCTGGGTTGAAGGACTGAATTGCCTCCAAACCAGCGTGCTCTGCAGAGATGGCACAGCTTAACGACACCCATGAGGTCATTTATATCCCGGCAGCCCTAGAATTTGGCGGTGCTCATTTTAACGGTGCCACACTGGGAAACACACACAGCTGTCTGGGGCTGTGCCCTGATTGCCAGGCAGCAAAGTGGCTGGGGTGCTCAGTAGATCAATTATATAGGTAATCCCTTATTTCACCTCTCATATCTCGGATATTAATGTCCATATTGCACAGTTACCAGCAAAAAAAATCTATGAACTGATATTATCAATTCAAATATTCAAATGTACATTGTCTATATAATCAGGTTAATATTTGACAGTCATGTATCTTTAGAAATAACGTTCAATTAGAATCAAATAATAATAAGTCTCTAGAGCACTGTCAAAGATTCTTCCACAGTAATTCTATACAGTTATAACATTTGTGTCAATGAGTCACCCAGTGGTAACACGTGTAGCTGTAATTGTTCTAAATAAGTAATGTGGTTTGCAGCTGGTATAGAAAATCCAGTGAGAAAAGATCACAGTTAGAAAAGATCTACTCACGGGAGCTGGATTACTACGGTGGAGTATTTGCTTATAAGCATTGAATACTACATGAGTGCATCGGCTCTAACACAAGGTAAATATAATAGATTAGAGAAGGCGTTGAAAAGTTCCAGGCATAAATGTGTCCTCAAGCACAGATACTTAGGCAGTGGAAGAGAGAATGAGAGTATTGAAATATACACATCCGTTGGATGTAATAGAACAGCTTCTGCCATTGGTATTCAAATATCTGCATGCTACTGTAATGTGTCTGCCAATGGGAGAGTTAAGAAAATAGTTGAAATTACTGTGACCAAGCCTTTCCAAATGAAATGATATTGTCGTACACCTGGGGACTTTGTTGTTATCATAACTGTGTAGAGAGACCTTATATCTGGTACAGACTGTCACTATCAATTTCAATCACCGGTCTTAAGCTGTGTACACACGGGGGCGATAGGGGCTGAAATCGCTGGAAATATGGTCGCTGGCGACCATATTGCCAGTGATGGGAGTGTGCCCCGGCGATAAATCACTGGGTGCGTGCTCCCGATTTCTGCCCCATTCTAATCACCCCACACTGCTCTTTTCCCGCCTGTTATATGTGAGATGCGATGCGATCTTACAAATTAATTTATTCACTGCTCTTTTCCCACCTGTTATATGTGAGATGCGATGCGATCTTACGGATTAATTTATTCACTGCTCTTTTCCCACCTGTTATATGTGAGATGCGATGCGATCTTACGAATTAATTTATTCACTGCTCTTTTCCCACCTGTTATATGTGAGATGCGATGCGATCTTACGGATTAATTTATTCACTGCTCTTTTCCCACCTGTTACTGTTATACATGAGATGCGATGCGATGTTACTTAGTAATTTATTCACTGCTTTTTTTCCGCGTACTTATTGCATCGCATGCCATTGAACCTTATGTAAAATCGCATGTGATTGCATGAGATCTTTTAGGGTACAATGGCATTACCTGTACTATAAGTTCTACATCCCCCCACTATCCACATTACCTGTACTATAATTTCTACACACCCCCACTATCCTCGTATCCTTTAAGCCTTATCAGTGCAGCATTACCCCACTATCCACGCCACCCCGAAGCATGGCGAGCGCATCGCGCCCCAGGAGGGCTGGCGGAATGCGTCCTCCTGACCTTTTCATACCCCCACTATCCACGGTGGTGTGGAGGTGATTTTATATAGTGTGGCGAGCGCAGCAAGCCTACGAGCCCAAAGCGTGGCAAGCGGAGGCAGATAACATTACATGTTTTCCGCGTCCCCTCGTGGGGCTCGCCACGCTTCGGGCTCAAGCCGACGTGGATAGTGGGGGTATGAAAAGGTCGTGGATAGTGGGGGTATGAAAAGGTCGTGGATAGTGGGGGTATGAAAAGGATGGGAGGACGCGTTCCACCACCACTCGCCACGGTTTGAGGCGACGTGGATAGTGGAGGGGTTTAAGGAACACATTCACAGCAGCCATACAAGACATCTGAAACAGTAATGTGGACACATGTTAACGTTAAACTTTGAATTTACTTAATAATAATTATCATGAAATATAACATGAATAATGAAAAGATTATGAACAATAATATCAATAATAAAAGATTAAAGAATGATATGAATAATGATTAAAAGATTACGAATAATAACAATAATAAGAAAAGATGAAATAATGATAAAAAAATGTCACTGAGAGGGCACTGCAGTAGCCTTCGGCAGTAGGGTCAGAGCATGTAAGATTCTTTGAAACGGATCTTCTGCTCCCAAACTTTTCCTCCACATAAACTCCTGTAGATAGGATTGTAAGTGGTGCCTTGCAGTGCCTCTCTGTCTTTTATTTTGCAATTTGGCTGCCCCCCACAGCTGCTCAATGGTTTGGGTGTGTACCCCTGATTCAGGGTCCACAATATTTTAGCGGTGATTCACCCTGCCATGTTTGTACCCTGCCTGCTGCAGTTCTTGGGAATTATGTGCCCTCCAGCAGTCAGAAAAGATGATGGACCCGGGAGCGACATTTGCATTGATGGCAGACATAAGGGTCACGTCTCGCCACGTCTCCCCTTTCAATGGTGGTCAGGAAGCAGGCCTCTGTCTCCCTGCATATACCACCGAATACCCATTGCTGGGGCACCTCCTCCCAACATTATTCTTCCTCTTGACAAAAAGGGTCTCATCCACCTCCACCACCAACCCAGGGCCTCCAATTTTGGTCTGTGGCGGTGACAGCAGATCCATGGTGCAGACCTCCCTCATGAGGCCGTTGTACTGCACCGTCATCTTAATAGACATATTTAGCTCCCTCTGGCAGTACTGCACACTGGTAAGCTCCTGTGCCCAGGAGTAGAGAAATCGGACCAGGGTCAGGAACGGCAGCCGGCATCCAGGGAACCAGTGGTCTGCTCATATGCTGACCTTCTTGTGGCAACACTTTATGTGGCAGCGCCACGTCCCTTCCTTGACAGAAAGCCTCATCGGATGCCCATTAACGCAAGTCTGCGTGACAGGCGGCAATTGCTTTCTTGAAAAAAAAGCACAGCCTCCTCCTCTGATCTAGGCAGGGTGAACATCAACATCTGCTCACCTGCCATGCCTGCGCTGAGCACACCGGTCACTGTAATACTGGAACAACTCTGAGTAGCATCCATCACTGTCAGCTATTTTCCTCAGAGTGAGTGCCAGGGAGAACTTACGCTGTTCTGACTGACTAGCTTAAACTAGCTTATTCACAAAGCATAGATACGGTAAATAACAAACGTCTATCAGTACTCTATGCATATAAACTACTGGTATCGCATTGCATCGCATGGATCGCATGGCACTAAAATGGGACATGCGATGCGATTTCCTTCCGCAAGCGTACATATGTAAATTGGGCGCCCAGCTACTACATAAGTACCAAGGAAACAAACAACTTCTTAAACTTCTTAAGCTGTGTACACATGGGTCTCCTGTTCATCATCCAGAGATGGTCGCTGATGAAAAAGAAACTGCCGGGGGAGCCTGGTAGTAGAAATCTGCTGGTCGCAGGAGCATGTTCCTGCGACCAGCGATCACTATGGGGGTAAAAATGGGAGCGCGCACCTGGCGATATATCGCCGGTGCACACTCCCATCATGGGCAATATGGTCGCTCAGCGACCATATTTCCAGCGATATTTGCAATAACCCCCGTGTGTACGCACCTTAACTCTTAATAACAGAAGCAGATTAGTTTGTACTTTATTTCTCTACAAGGTTTGAAATATCTCTGCCTCAATATAATTATAGTCAGTTGACAGAACTAGCAATCGAAGGGGAAATTTACTAAGATGGGAGTTCCATAGGGGATGTTGCTATGGGCAACCAGTCAGGTACTAACTATTATCTTCTAAAAGTTGCTAAATAAATAGCCCACCCTTATATCCCCCTGGATTGCTGTACATATTGAATTGTTGCCACTGCCTTGATAAATTTCCATGCTAGGACCGAAACATTGGCAGGCTATTCCTACTTGGATTAAATTTTGGACTTTCTATTTTTGACATTATCTGCTACAGAATGGTGAGTGCTGTTTTTTCCCCTCATTTGGAATTATTGGGTAATTGGGAATGCTGCTCCATTGCAGTACTCTTTAAAAGGCACCCCAGCAAGCGCCTGGATTATGGGTGAGAGTGCAGGGCCTTTCATAGGGCCTTTCATAGGGCCTTATTCTAGTTCACTCTTTCTGACAAAATCCTTCTTAGATGGACAAAACCATGTGCACTGCAGGGGGTGTAGATGTAAAATGTGTAGGTAGAATTAGATTTGGGTGAGTTATTTTGTTTCTGTGCAGGGAAAATACTGTCTGCTTTATTTTTACACTGCAATATAGATCTCACTTTGAAGTAAAACCACACCCAAATCTAATTCTCTCTGCACAAGTAACATCTGCCCCCCTGCAGTGCACATGGTTTTGTCCATCTAAGAAGGAATTTGTCAGAAAGAGTGAACCAAAATAACCCCCATTGTGAGCAGCTTCCTTTTTTGTATTGCATTATGTCAATGTGTTTATCTAGAAAATGTATACTTTTGAGATATTGATTATTAAAATAAAAGTAATGCCATCCTGAGATTTTGTTAATTTGTGGTGAAAAGCATGATTATTTGGCAAGTTCTATTTATAGGGTGTCAAACATTAATCTTCAGTAAACAGCTGTAATAGTCATACTATGGAGCATCTTTTTGGCTCATCACAGTTTCTTCCTTAACCCCATTAATTACATCCTGTAGAAAAAGAAGTAACATTAATTTGATAATACTGTAACTTACATTGGCCTTAAATTTGTTTTCTTGATCTTTTTTCAAAAATCTATGTGTTTAAAGACCGGAAAGGAATGGTTTAGTATCCAAGGTAATATCTTATTTTCTCATAATGGGGTCTAAGGTCAAAGATGTAATACTGTACATAATGCCTACTATCCATGTTTTACACATTAATGCTTTATCTTCAAAAAGGAGCAAATAGTTTGATCTTGTGTCTTATATTTCATTTTACTGAGTTTACAACATAGCATTGTCTAGTTATCCTTGTGGCAGCAATTTTCTTTTCCTCTATCTTTGCAATACAGTTCTGTTCATTCTTTGTTAAATCCCTCATGTAATGTTTCTGTAATTTTCCAGCTGTTCATTCTATACCCAATGCTCTTTATATTAAAGTTGTTGGTTACCATTGTTAAAATAAAATGCATGCAGTGCCCTTTAATGTAAAATGCCTATGAAAAATTCATGCTTCCATAATTAAAAATGTAGCTCTGAAGAACGGCTTTGTCATACAACTCACTAATAAAAGTGGAGAACTCATTTTTTTACTTTTATGTTTTAATACATACTCTACTATTATAAAATTTTGAATAGTCTAAATGTTTTAAGGAACTAATACCATTAAAGTGCCAACATCCCTTATAAACTACACAATGCCTGAAATTGTAAAATGCTGTAGACTGATTGAATACTTTATCAGCTTGAGTCTCTGTAAACATACAGTATGCAGTTTATTATAGATTATTGTAACTGCAATTACTAAAGTGAAAGATTTGTTACAGACTCTTGGGCAGATGGACAGTATTAATCCTTAAAAAGTGATAACATGAGGTTGATAAAGAGTGATAATTGTCCAGCCAATCAGCATTTGACCCTATGCCAACTAATATGCATTTTTATGATTCAGAACTTGTACTTAGAGAGCTGGAACAGAGGTTGGAAGGGCATCTAAGTGTAGGCATAATATAGTAAGGGCATGCAAAATACATCCAACATTAAATATTATTTAATATTTGTTTGTGGGGCATCACACATGGTGGTGATTCTTGTTGACTCGCAATTTAGCGAGATTGGCCCCATTCTGATGTTTTAGGGACTGCCTATGGTCAATTATGCATATGTGCAACCCCCTTTGCGGTCACCAAGCTATTCACAAGCTTAGGGCCAGGCCGGGGGTGGGCAGGGGCAGGCGCATGGGGAAGCCCAGCATTTTCTGGCATGTCCACAAAAACTGTAGGTACTCCCAGAAAAATGCTTGGTGTCCCCATGCCCACCCTATTTATGTCCAGGTGATTTCTCCGGCAACGGAGGCATGTGAGGGGATGTTTTCTCATTACACATCCTCTCGCATGTTACCAAGGGGAATTGGTGGTGGTAGGGGAGTGGGCATTCAGATGGTCAGCAACTGGTGTTTTAGGTGCTCTGTAAACTGCAATGTTCGCAGCTTGCAGCCAACCCTAATCAGGTCCATTATCTGCAGTACCATAAAATGACAACAAAACTACATACAAAGGATGACCATAAACAAAACAAAAACAAACATGATGAGGACAGGGTGTAGGGTGTAGAGACTTTAGAATCAAGCAATGATGGATAACATGAGGCACACTTTGGAGGAAACAATCAATAATCCTGTACCCACAAAGTGGGTGAACAAAGAGGGAAGGAAGGAAGAATGGAGACTGCGTCTCACAAATCCACAGTGGATGCAAATCCATACTGTAAGTTTAGGAGGAGACTCTGAACTCAGGCACAGTGTCTAACGTGACATTGGTATTCACTGGGGACCCATTCAAGAAGGTTTGTAATTAGCTGTACCTAACACGCAAGTTGTGGCTGTCAATTGGGGTTCCCAGGTAAAGCACCGGGGAACAAAACACTAGTAAATGCTGAACAGTATGCTAACTAAAGAGTTGATCAGCTGGAAACCAGATAGTAGGAGCACTGATGGATACGTGGAGACAGATATCAGTAATGGAGCAGGAACTGAAATAGAGTCCACATATGGCCAAGTTTTATATATGGCATAGAGATTCATACCAGATGAACTCGGCTGACCTTGCCGTATATACATACAGTAGATCAGCCGCATTCAGCTGATTGTAAATCACCCGGGCACCAGGTCCCAGATGTATTTTATGTCAAATGGGTAGGAATGAGTGCAGTCGTACCAATTCAATCTTAATAAATTTACCCTAATGACATTGCAGTCAAATGCAGTCACATCTCAGGTACAGAGCCACATGTAGACAAGATTTTTCTTGTGAGCCACAACAAACTAGGCCTTATGTAGCCTTAATTGGAAGCAACCATGATAACACTAAGCAGAATTTTGAAACAAAACAAAAAACTAAAAATTATTTACTCATTTTTATGCATGATACCAGCTAAATAAAGGTCTGAGCTCCATTTCATACTGCTTTCACATTGTACAGTACAATATACTTTTTATACTTTGCCTATTGGCAACATTTTGCACACATTGTTTTTAGGGAACCCTGCTTCCAATTCACTACTTAATAGCCCTTCAATTTTTTAGATTGATTGTTAGATCAAGCTACACACTGTACATATATCCAGCGGCAGCTGCTACCTTATAAAAGAAGGGGGCTGTTTCTGGCCATAATGCTCCCCCCACTGAGGCTGCTCCAGGCCAGTCCACGGCTCCCCGCCACTGCCGCTTCTCTTGCCGGACAGTCCCCGTCTACCTGTTGCCGCTGCAGTCCCAGCACCTGTACAATGATGACAGGCACCGACGCATGCGCGGTGCTGATGTAGGTACTGTGCAGGCTCCTGGTTCTATAGGCTGCTTTGGCTGCAGCCCATAGAAGCAACAGAGACGTCCCGGAGGGAGGGATCACCTCCCAATGGGATTGCCCAATGGGACTGGCAGGAAGTCACTGCCAATCACAGTGAAGCCAATGCAGTCTCACAGACTGCATCTGGCTTCACTTAGGTAGAGCACAGTGGTGGATTTTGCCGGAAGGGGGCTCCCCAGAAGGAGATAGTATATAGCCTGATGGATTTTTTTAACTGCTTTGATGCCAACTGTCATAATCCTTCTTTGAAGGTACTGTATAATGTAAATGTTTTTAATCTGTTTATACCAGGGTTGCCTACCCTCCTGGGATGGCCGGGAGGCTCCCAAAAATCGGATCCCCCTCCAGGCCCCCCAGAAAGGTAGGCAACCCTTCCGGATACTGGCATCTCCCCCACTGCACTGTTAATTTTTCTGCTTTTAGGGGGAGGGGCAGGGCTAAAGAGGCAAATTGCATCATTTAGCACCTCCTCAAAGATCCGTAAATTGCATGATTTGCAGTACTGGGGTGGGTCTTGATGATGTCTACACCAGGACCCACCCCACTAAGTGCTGCCAGTGCTGACAGTCTCCTCTCTCTTCTCCTGGAGAGGAGACTTTAAAAGTAGGAAACCCTGGTTTATACCACTACTATTTCCATTACATGCTGTAATATACAAAAGAGGAATTATCATTTACAAGTAAAATTAGTTCAAAAACATACTAAGGTTTCCATGTGGTGTGATAGGGGAGACAGTATGTGAGAGTACGAGGGTTTTTTTTTTTTTGACACCATGAGTAATTACACGGGTGACACCAACCCTAGTGACGACTCTCACATTGTTCCTAGATGCTTATTTACTACAAATGTGCACATCTCTGGGAAAATGGGCAGTGCTTCATTTTCACATTGATTTGTACTGCTGCTTTAGCGCAAATGCAGGACTTCAGACAAGTGAATATTTTAGCACAGGTGCATGTGTTTACCCATTATAGATATGCCACTGATATGCCACCAACTAAGGGCTAACTCTTGCACCGGCCACGTGGCTGAGTAAGGCGCCAGAGAGATGAGGGCTTCCAGTTTACAGGAATATGCTCACTGGTCTACTCGAAAGCAGGCTACTGGGCAAGTGCACAGTTCACCCCCACACCGCAGTGGCAGCTCCCACTATTATAAAACATACAGACAGTGCAATCCTGCCTCCACACTGCAGCCTGCACCCTGGATTTTCCAGCCAGGATTAACCCCTTTTACTCATAGATGCTGCAGACCATGACCTTGGAGATTGATGCTGAGCTGTACTTGAATGGCAGCAAAGCTGAGAGTTGGGTGGGACTGGGGATTAGGATACACACAGCCTGCATTACAGTGAGAGCACGGCATCGCACCCTGTCCTGCACACAGCACTGGCCGTGCTCCATCATTTCCTACCTGAACCTCTCCACGAGGGAGAAAATGCTCTGTTCCTGGACTTCCCTGGTAATGCATGATTGCCATCAGCAGTGGTGAAACACCTTTCTTATCATTTAACTAACTCACCACAGGTGATGGCAATCATGCATTAACAGGGAAGTCCAGGAACAAAGATTTTTCTCCATCATGGAGAGGATCAGGTAGGAAAGTATGCCGTGCTCACCTCCCTGCAGCCAGAACAGCCTGTACTGCAAACATCAGCCATCGGCACCATTGATGGGTCAGGCATTGCTGTGGGCAGCAACATAGATTGAAGATAGATTGCTGTGAGAAACATCAAGGTTGGGCTGGGTGGCTTTAGTGCGGCATGCCCTTACATTCTATTAACACTTTTCCCTCACTAACACTATCTCTCTCTTATTTTAATTACATTTCATTTATCTCTCTCTTTATGTATAGCTTCGGCTTCCTATCACTAATTATTAACACTTAGTATCTCACTGGCGTGCCGCACCGGGCCTCCTAGCTTATGATAGTTTTTGGGGTGCCACACCCTGCACCTAGATATAGCGCTAGGGACCCCCAATATACAGAGAAGCCTTGACGCGGCTTGGGGGCATATCATACACCTGCGCAGGTATATGTAACCAATATCTCTGAATTCTATTATCATGTAGTGTTCAAGATTGGTTACTATTACTATTCAGTGTGCCGGGGGAACCAATGTCTTGTTACTGACTAAGTATTAACCCCTCCTCTTCATGCACCTGAAAAGTAGTACTGAACTAATTTGAGCATCTACCACTATCTGTATAGAAACATCAAGGAGCCAATGTGCGGCACCTCTCCCCCAGCCACCAGATGCATTCACCCCAGTGCCCAACTTCAAAATCCACGCAGGTAATACACAGATGTCAGCTGCTGCAGGAGCCTCCAGCCAACCTACCCCTACTCTTCCGTCTGCTATTCCAATCCTGACCCCCATTTCCCACTACTACTCTTGCACTATTCTCTCTACAACACAGATGTCAGCTGCTGCAGGTGCCTCCAGCCAACCTCCCCCTACTCTTCACTACTGCTATTCCAATCCTGACCCCCATTTTCCACTACTACTCTTGCACTATTCTCTCTACAACCACTACTCCCATTCAGCCCCCTGCTTTAACACTATTTCAACTGCCATCCTACTTCTGATCTGCATTTCTACTACTCCCATATGCCACTGCTTCCCACTATTACTCCCATCCTACCAACTACTCTGCACTTCTATTATTCCCCATCCCTCTTTCTACTATTACTCCCATCCTACCCACTAATCTGCAATTCTACAACTCCCCTCCTGCCCCCTGCTTCCTACTATTACTCCCATCCTTTCTGCTACTCTGCACTTCTACTACTCCCCTGCTTCCCACTATTACTCCCATGCCACTCATTACTCTGCAGTTCTACTACTCCCTTCCTTCCCCCTGCTTCCCACTATAATTCCCATCCTAGCTGTTTCTCTGCACTTCTACTATTCCCCTCCTTCCCCCTAATTCCCACTATTACTCCTATACTACCCCTACTCTGCACTTCTACTCCCTTCCTGCCCCCTCCTTCCTTCTATTTCTCCCATCCTACCTGCTATTCTGCACTACTTCTACTCCCCTCCTTCCCCCTGCTTCCAAGTATTTCTCCTATACTACCCACTACTCTTCACTTCTACTACTCCCCTCCCGGCCCCTGCTCCCCACTATAACTTCTACACTAGCCACTACTCTTCTCTTCTACTGCTCCCATTCTGTCCCCTTCTTCCCAGTATTACTCCCACCTTGCCCCCAGCAGCAATAGAGTATATGGAGCTTGTGCTCCAGGCCTCACAATACAGTACTAACTCTACCACCCCAAGCCAAAAAGGACATACACTACCCGTCCTACCACCACCTCACCCAAGCCCCGGGACATGCATTCCTCATCCTGCCCTCTAGCCTCCTAGACTCTATACCCCACACAACCTAGTAACTTACTCTATCCACCCTGTTTTTTTCTTGTGACAGCCAGTATGTTTTACTCTTTCCTGTGTGGACCAATTTCTTTTTATTTTCCTGTATGGGGTCAATTATTTTTTTTTTTTTTTTTTTTTTAATAATTTCGTTTTTACTGTTTTTTTTCCTACCGGGCCAGCATGTCTGTACATGCTTTTAGTTATATTACGCATGCGTCCCGATTGTATTCATTTGGAGTTGCAGGGCAGATTCAGGCATATGCACCAAGAGCTATATAAGAAATATGTTGGGCATTCCTAGGCAATTACAAGAGTTAACTACTCAGACTCATGTAACATAGTAGCCTATGTGCTATTATATTTCTCTGCTGAGAGGGATCCAATCGAATTCCCCCATCACCCCCCGCTGCACTCATCAGCTGATGCCTGCAGATAGGACCTGGCTTTATGTGGATGGAGCAACAATTGATACCCTGTCCACATTGTAGCTCCACCCACAATATCCATTGTGAGGGGCACCAAAAACTTTATTAGCTTACCAAAAATATAAGTTATGGGCTGGCCCTGATGTCAATATGTAACATTTGGTAATATTGTACTACACTATTTTGGTAATAATAATGTTCTCTATAAAAGCTGACGGACTAATGGGTTTTCCTGCTGCTATGTTTCACAAATCTGTTTTATGTGACATGCTTTATTATGATTGAAATAGAATAATACCAAGGGGATGAAACTTAAACAAAGGAATAATACATCAATTATGTAAAAATCTTAATTAGAATGAAAAGTAGATTGTAATTTAACTGGAAGGAAATCTATGGAATTATCTATAAATAATTTGTTTTAATAGACTGTTTGGCAAAATAAAAAGTCAGGCACAAAACTGAGGTCACCGATGATGAACTAATTTATGAAGAAGGGATAATGATGGATTATAATGTATTTAAATATTTACATGTGTGGCGAATATGCTCCCACAGCATAAAAGGTCTTGGCACCATACATCTTTGGCCTAGAATCTCATGCAGTGCCTACTGTAAATCTGTTTTTCATTTTTCATTATTACTATTTCCTAATTTGGTTTGTTTGTATTTAATATATGTGAACAACACAACTAAAGAATAAAAAATCCACATTTATTGTAATCAATATTTTTTAGTTTTATTTTTTTTGATTATTTTGAAAGTATTTATATATTATAAGCCTGTGCACATCAAGGGACTCATAGCACTAAAAAATGATATACATAACAATGTTACAGTATATGCAATAACAATGTAAGGATGGGTCTGTGAACTTCCCTTACAGTCTTAGAGGTTTAGTGAACACTTGATTCATAAAATAGCAGAATAATAGTATCGCATAGCTCTGGTTCCATGGCTTAAATGAGGAAAGATGAGTGCAACCATTGTTAAAATGTTAAAACCAGGGGTGAAATTTAATAGTCTGCATGTATTTTTAAACCAGCAGTCACTCACATAGCAAAACCAACCTGTATATTGCAGGTGGTGGAGATTGTTGCAGTGCCAGATTATACAATAGACAGCAGCATAGCGCAATATCAGCCATGATCTAATAATATATAATGAGATGCCCCCAGATTTGACAAAATAATGGAACATTATATCACTGATCTTGAGGCTATATGTGCCTCATTATACTTATAGTTCACATGGGTCTGTGGATGTGGAAATGGAGTAAAAAGCCACAACCAACAGCTGTAGAAAACACAAAAATACAAATTAACAAGTATTTCATAATGACATCTGATTCTGATGATTTACTGAGTAACCATCCCTCTAGCACTTGATTTGCTTTAAATTGACATGTTATAGATAAGGTGTTGATGATGTAGGCATTGGGACCAGTGGCAGCTCTTACCATTTAGGAGGAGGGGGGCTGCCGCAATGTGGGCCCCCCTCCACTGCTGCTGCCACTGGCGATGCCCCCCGCTGAGATCCCCACGCTGTCCCAGCTGCCAGTCCTCTGCATGAGGCCAGCACACGAGCAGTAACTTTATATATGCTGCACATGCGCTGGCCCTAGCCTCCATGGCCTGCCTTTGCAGCGGTCCCCGGAGGCTTAATCCGGTTCCTGTGTATGGTGCATGCGCAGTATCGTATGTGGTACTGCATATGCGCAGAACCAGATTTGGGGGCTGCCACACATTTGAGCAGAGAGAGGCATCCCGGAGGGAGGGAACACCTTACAATGGGACTGTCTTTAGTGACTGGTAGGTTGTACTTCCAATAGGAAGTCACTGCCAGTCACATTGAATCCAGTGCAGTCTCACAGACTGCATCTGGCTTCACTTCAGGCAGAGACAATGGCATATTTTACCTGGGGAGGGCTGCAGCCCTGCTGCCCATAGGTAAAAACCACCACTGATTGGGACACAAACCACATTGCATCAATGTTTTGCATCATGAATCACCTGTACATTCAGAGAATGGTAGTGCTGTCTATTGTTAAACAAATATGGAGCATTTCTGGGTGGTCTCAGCCCTATGTGTGCAATCTGTAGCTCCCAGGACATTAGGTTTTCCCTTGACCCTACAGAAAGCAACCCTTATTTCACAGCACTATGACTTTTCGCTGTGAAAAGTACAGTTTTTGCAAGTAAGAGTGAACAGGAACTTGTTGAGGTATTTTTTAAATGTCAGAATGGAAAAATAAAAGAATATCTTTGCGCTCAAAAATAGCAGCTTAAATTTGTGGTAGGCAGTATATATTTAGTGCATGAATCAAGTGGATTAATGTCTTTAATTATTTGAGTGGAATAATTTATTTAAATTAATGTGCATGCCATAAAAAAAATGTTAAAAATGGTTCCCTTTTGGGGGTAATGTTTACAGCTCCTCTTGGAGCACGCTGCAGCCGATGCTGGGGATCACCGGTCTGTGGGCTAAACTGTCCTCAGGAGGACGTAGGCACTGACTAGCTCTCCCTAATCTTACCTCTCCCGTGATTCTGATATGCCATATGCAGTCAGGCGGCGTCTCCATCTTCACACGTCCCTCTCTCTGTGACCGGAAGTCGGGGTCCAATGCTTCTGGCAGTTGCTGTGTGTGCCTCTGGCTTCTTCCCCTGTTATCCAACGCGTTTCGAGGCACTAGGCCTCTTTGTCAAGGAAGTCTGTTGGTTGTTTGGGTCTCTATTTTTATAGCAATCCAGCAGAGAAAAAACCTCAATAAAAAACTTTATTGTTCCAAACAGGAAGTTTAAGATATTTTGGCGGTATGCACATTGTCTTTGATAAAAAATGTTTTATTTAGCTAAAATTGATTAAAATTATTTGGGATAATATAAAATAAAAGTAAAGATAAAATATGTGAATTATATATATATATGTTTACTTCAAAAAGGCAGCAACTCAACTCAAAATCTATGTATTATTATTATTCATGTTGATTTTGTTCTAAATCTGTAGGTGCACCATTCCATATGAAGAACAAGTTGTCTATGTATCTGTGCCAACAGATGATGTTGTTTGCAAACATGTTATTGGTCCATATTGTTATTGTTCCCACTCCGCCACAAACAGGTTTGGCATATGATGGGGCAAAAGATGTGCCCATTGCCATTCCCTTTGTTTGGATGTAGAAGCTTCCGTCTTACCAAAAGTAATTATTGTTTAGAATGAAGTAAATTTGTTCCATGATAAAATTTATCGGTACTTGTGTATTATCATGGTGCCCCCAATTTCTATCGCAGGGCATTGTACGATGAAAAATTGTGTCGCATCGCATCGCATGCGATTTCACCCGATTTTTTATTGTACAGGCACCCAGATGCCTTATTACCATGTTAAATGCCCCACCAGACCCGATTTTTAATATGTATACCCACCCTCATGGGTCATGAGTATGTGAAATGCCCCCCATTGTTAACGCCACCCCACTATGAATGCCAACCCGAAGCGTGGCGAGCACAGCGGTACGCGTCCTCCGACCTTTTCATACCCCTACTATCCACGTATACCTGTGAAGTAATGCGCATCCCCTCGCGGGGCAAACTGCGTGCGCCACGCTTCAGGCTCGGTGGCTCGCTGTGCTCGCCACACTTTATAAAATACAACTCCACACCGACGTGGATAGTGGGGGTATGAAAAGGTCGGAGGACGAGTACCGCCGCCCCTCGCTGGCTCGCTATGCTCGCCACGCTTTGGGTTGGCGTTGATAGTGGGGGGTCGTTAACAATGTGGGGGCATTTTACATATTTATTACCCATCAGGGTGGGTATACAATTAAAAATCGGGTCTGGGGGTGCCATTTTACATGGGACTCAATGGCAAATCGCGTTGCATCACATCGCATGCGATTTTAAAATTGTATACTCAGCAGGAAAAAAGGCTGAAATCGGGTCCATAGCATGCCAACGCATACCTTAATTAGTGGTATGCGATGCAATGCGATGGGCGCCATGATAATACACAAGTACCAATTTATCTGTTTATTTGGTAACGATGATTGAGTAGTGAGAGTTTTTCTTAAAGCAGCACAAACTAGAGAGCGTTGGATGCAAGTATATAGTGACTTGACGTCACTTGTACAGAGTATATCGTTTTTATTCCATGTGATGGTGTTTAGAATTTGTAAAATAGACAGGGTGTCCTTTATATAGCTTCTTTGTTTTTGTACCAGTGGTAGAAGAAAGCGGTCAGTATATTGTGACAAATTTGAGGTGAGTGAACCAAATCCGGACACAATTGGTCGTCCCGGACGATTCTGGATATTTTTCAAAAATAGAAGGTGGGTATGATCAGATGTAGTATGGTGATGAATTGATGCTAATTTTTGGTTAGAATTTCCAACTCCGGGCCTTTGTCTTGTTATCTTTGTAATATCTCTTTAAAGATCTGTGTTGTGTCTGTCGTCATTACATAGAAACATAGAAACATAGAATTTGACGGCAGATAAGAACCACTTGGCCCATCTAGTGGCCCCTTTTTTAAAATGTTACCTTAAACCATATTTGATCCTTATTTTTTTGTAAGGATATCAATATGCTTATCCCAAGCATGTTTAAATTGTACTACTGTATTTGCGTCTACCACTTCTGATGGTAGGCTATTCCACTTATCTACTACTCTTTCTGTGAAGTAATTCTTCCTCACATTTCCCCTGAATCTTCCTCCCTCTAGTTTCAGTGCATGTCCTCATGTTCTGTTGCTCCTCTTCCTATGAAGAATGTCTCCCACCTGTACCTTGTTAAAACCCTTGATATATTTGAAAGTTTCGGTACTTGTTTCCTATCTGGGCGCCCACTAAGTTAATTGCGCACCATGCTATTCTCCGTAGTGAAATCTGATCGCATCGCATCGTACACATACACGATATTGAACGATGCGATGCGATGCGATGCGATCCGATTCGATTTCCCATAGGAAACAATGTTAAATGGATCAATTTACCCAAATCAGCATAGGGAAGTATGGTAAATGGGCCAGAAACCCCCAAAAAACCCACAGAGCAGTGGAATGTCCCCCCAAAAGTAGTTGACGCCACCCCGCCATCAACGTGAACCCGAAGCGTGGCGAGCGCAGCGAGCCCGCGAGGGGCGGCGGTACGCGTCCTCCGACCTTTTCATGCCCTACTATCCACTAGGGCGTGGAGTGAGAATAGAATAGTGTGGCGAGCGCAGCGAGCCACCGAGCCCGAAGCGTGGCGAGCGCAGCGAGCCCTGCGAGGGGACGCGGATACCTTCACAGGTAAACGCGTCCCTTCGCGGGCTTCCCAGGTGTCCGCGTCGCCATGGACACCTGGGAAGCCCGCGAGGGGACGCGTATAACTGTGAAGGTATCCGCGTCCCCTCGCGGGGCTCGCTGCGCTCGCCACGCTTCGGGCTCGGTGGCTCGCTGCGCTCGCCACACTATTCTATTCTCACTCCACGCCCTAGTGGATAGTAGGGCATGAAAAGGTCGGAGGACGCGTACCGCCGCCCCTCGCGGGCTCGCTGCGCTCGCCACGCTTCGGGTTCACGTTGATGGCGGGGTGGCGTCAACTACTTTTGGGGGGACATTTCAATGTTCAGGGGTGTTTTTGGCCCATTTACTATTGTTCCTATTATAATTTGGCTAAATTGAGCCATTTCACATTGTTTCCTATGGGAAATCGGATCGCATCGCATCGCATCGCATCGCATCGTTCAATATCGTGTATGTGTACGATGCGATGCGATCCGATTTCAGTACGGTGCCGTACGTAGAAAACCTGGGCGCCCAGATAGGAAACAAGTACCAAAGTTTCTATCATGTCCCCCCTTTCCCTTCTCTGCTCTAAAGTATACATATTAAGATCTTTTAGTCTTTCCTGGTACGTTTTGTGATGTAGGCCATGCACCATTTTAGTTGCCCTTCTTTATACAGTCTCTAATGTATTTATATCCTTCTGGAGATATGGCCTCCAGAACTGAACACAATACTCTAGGTGAGGTCGTACCAATGACCTATACAGTGGCATTATTACTTCATTCTTTCTACTGCTCATACCTCTCCCTATGCAACCAAGCATCTGACTTGCCTTCTTCATTGCTTTGTTACATTGCCTACCTGCTTTTAAGTCCCCTGAAATAGTGACACCTAGATCCCTCTCTTCCTCAGTAGTTTCCATTATAGTGCCATTTATACTATATTTAGTCTTTGGATTTCTGAGACCCAAGTGCATGATTTTGCATTTTTTGGCATTAAACTGTAGTTGCCATGCTCTTGACCATTCCTCTAATCTACCTAGATCCTCAATCATTTTTTTTACCCCTCTTGGTGTGTCTACCCTGTTGCATACCTTTGTGTCATCTGCAAAAAGGCACATTTTACCCTCAATTCCAATTCATTCTTTTGTAGATGTCTTTTTCAGCTAAGAGGTTGGTGATCTCTTTTTGATAATTTTCTGTCCATTATCACCAGCCCTCCCCCTTTGTTGTCTGGTTTTATAACTATTTGCTTGTATTGTTTTATTTCTTTAAATGCTTTATTTTCTGTTTTTGTGAGGATGTGATGGGTTTTACCTTTATCTGGAAGTTTTCTCAAATCATCTTCCACAAGTTTTTGGAACATTTGCATATGTGGGCCCTTGATATGGGCTGGGTAGAAGGTTGAGTTAGGCTTCAGATCAGTGTGTTGGTATTCCCGTTTGCTTTCTACTGATGTTGTATTTATGTTCTTGTTGAAGATTTTTTTTATACATAGTTTGCGTATACATTTTTCAGTGTCGATAAATACATAAAATGTATTTATGGACGAATGAGGTGTGAATTTGTAACCTTTTCTAAGTAAGCTTATTTCCTCATCGTTTAGACTTCTTTTGCTCAAATTACAGATAGTTTCTTTTTCTTCTAGGTTTCTTCTGGGTTGGTTGATCTTAGGGTTTCTTTTTGTTTTCTGTAGTTTTTCTTTCCACCTCTTTTACCTTCTTTTCTACGTTTTGTAGAACTCTTTGTTTCTTTGGAGGTATCTGATCTTCTGGCGGTTTGGTCCTGTTCCGGGCCTGATCTAAAAAATCTTCGATTTTGTTGATGTATTCTTCATTTTCATTGTCTTCCATTGTATTTTGTTTTTTTGGGGGGGTTATGAGTTTTGCTGATATCTTCTATATTTCTCATGAGAATGTTGGTGTGTCCTTTCAACTCTGTCTGTGCTGTCTGTATACCAGTCTTGAATGAGTTTTGTGCCATTTCTTTTTGATATGAGATGTTTTTCTTGTTGGATTCTTTATAGTTTCTTTCATTTCCTGTATTCATTGGAATGGTCTTAAGTAGTGGTTCTCTTTTTCTGTCTTCTTTATGATGTTGTTTTTTGTATGTGCAGGATTGTGTTTCAAGGCTCTAGGCCTGTCAAGGATATCTGTTGGTGTTTTGGGTCTCTATTTTTATAGCAGTCCAGCAGAGAGAAAAACAATTCTATAAAAACTTTATTGTTCCAAACAGGAAGTTTAAGATATTTTTGGTGGCATTCACATGGTCTTTGATGAAAAATGTTTTATTAAGCTAAAATTGATTAAAATAATGTGGGATAATATGAAATAAAATGAAAGTTAAAATATGTGTCAGCATAAAACAAACAAACAAACAAAAAGAAGTCTAAAAATAAGGCTAGGGAGCATAAAAAAAATATCAAAAAAGGTCTCCAGACACACAGTTTATCTCAACATTTTCTGGAATGCCATAATAAAGATCCCAGTCAATTAGATAGTCTATCCTTTGATAAAGCTACCAGGTGTAGCGAAACACGTAAGGAATTTCCTTGCTACATCCCTCCAACCCTTTATCTCTGGATTGCTAAAACCCGGACACTCTTATTTGGATTCCATATCCCGATTTCCAACTTTGGATACAAATCCCTATTGCATTGCTACTCCAGGAGGTCGAGGATGTCACTTTATTCCAGCAGCACGGTGGAAGGAGCTGGTGATTTGTGCCATCTTGGGCCACTCCTGTCCCCTTTTTCCAACACAGTGGTTCTCCCATGGACTCATGCCAAGGAAATAAGCTTTTCCACTTGGACTTCCACATCCGAGACTCTCCATTTCTTCAGAGGTTGATGGTTGGTAAGGAACTTTTAGCAATTTCATTGTCTATTAATAGACTCAATTCTTAAGCAATCAATTTTTATTGCTGGTAAATGTACCTTTTTATGCTTCATAGTTATTAAATAATTGTGATAGATCAACCAATTGACTATCTTTTTACCCAAACAACAGCGCTGCTCATCTCTTTTTTTGTTGTCTATCTGATAAGGCACATGACCATGCAGTGTTTAGATCAAAGGTAACAAGGTCAAACAGCATCATTATATTTAAATATATAAAAAATAGGCTTTAGGCCTATTGTACAGGTTTTTTAGAAATTAATACACCTTTTTAGTCCAATATTTTCCAGTTTTGGGGTCGATATTGAGACTGTTAGCAAATGTATGATTTGTATACGCATCTATTTAAAAGTACAGAATGTTTTTTCATGTTCTCTTTGTCTAAAATTTTGTTTCATTTTAAATTTTCAGTTGATTTTGACTTTAATATCAGATTTTCAAAATAGAACAAAAAATAACCATGAATAAAATTTACTTTTAGTCAATATAATACCCAGTGTGAATTTATGTTCCGTTATGTCAAATTAGTTTGAAGACTTGGAGATTTTGAAAGTTTTGTTTTGCAGTGAGGGATTGAAAATGTGTGGAGGTATGTAGAGGTGGGAGTAAGTTACAAACTCTGCTGTAAATGGTTTTGTAAAATGAAATGTGCCCAAAAGTCATGTATTATTTAAAGGGGAGGTCATATGTGCTATAGGCACTAGTGCTGTTCCTGAGCATTCACTACACATGCTCCTGGGCAAAGAGGAGAACGGCATATGGAGATTGCATACAGGCACATCCCTCTTCTGAAATGCACTTGCCAAAAACACATGTAAAATTTAAATAATAAAACCACTTGTGTACATACCTACTTTTAGTTTATCCTCTCCAAGAAAAGCCTGGATAGGGAATGCTGCTGTGCATTTTGGGGATTTAGGATGGACTCTGGCAACATTGAGCTCCTCCTTCATTCATGTCGAATCCTGCCATTTGCAGGTGTATGGGAAGTGGTTGTGCTAAAATTATGCAAAATTATGCGAATTCCATCCTTTTAGCCCAACCTCCCTGAGATTGATAGGGGTTGTCTCTTCACCCTGCCTGCATCACTAGGATGTGGCAGGCATCTGCCGCAAAATCGGGAGTCTCCCGCAAGTTCTGAGAAAATAAGCAAATGTGATTGTTTATATGGCAAACATTGACGTCAAAGCAAAGATTTTCAAGCAGATTATAATAAACATAATGCAGAACGTAAATTGAATTAGGGTTTTGGTCATAACAGCTAAATGCACTTCAGATATTGTCCTCTTTTTCCATTGCCGTGATCATTACTTGGTAGAATACAACCCATAAGTTTATGCTAATAGGCATGTACATCATTGTGATGCTGCAGTGTTGTGAAATTCAAGGAATATTAATAAAGTTTTTAAAAACAGTGTTCTGATTTTATTCTGTAGTAATTTCCCCATGTTCAGACCAGGGGAATAGATGGGAAAGACATTTTATTTTATTTTTTCTAAGATACTGATTATTTATATTTCTAAACATGTTCATGTTACACATTTCAATATAAAAACAAGACTTCCATAAATCTCTATTATAGACCTTTTCAAATATTCTCACTTTATAGCTTGGATGCCATTTTCTCTGAACACTAACAGATGGTACTGTAATGAAACATATATATCAAAGCATTAAAGAACATAAAAAGGATAGCTGGACAAGTAATAATTTGCAGACTGAGGAAAAGTCAGTACACTGTATTCTGCACATCTTTCTATAACACACACCTATTTCCTTTCTTCTATATATGAATCAATTGTGCACTTACTGTATTAGCTGTTGTACCAATTAGTATTCATGTGCTGTGCTTCACTGAGTGTTGTTGGTGTGTCAGGTGAAACAATAAATACACACAAGGCAGTTGACAACACCTAAGTGATTGTTGTATCAAACTCATTTTACTATTGGCTGAGTATAAGCTATTTATCTCCACAAAATCTGATACAGGCCCGTATAATGCCTTAGGGGTGCCCGGGGCAATTGCTTTCTACCTGAACTACACTCTTACTATATGATTGGCATTACCTGTTTTGAACTATCAAATCGATAAGAAAGGAGTTTCAGCCCAGGTGACTGCAATCATAACTTAAGAAGGAAGTGCAGGTAGATAGGATATTGTCACACCTTAAATAAATCATGTTGGGATATATGTATTGTGTATAGTCAATTGAAAACAATGACATGTATTAGATTTAAACTAAATCTTTGTTGCACCTAAATATGACAGAACTGCACCTCTAGCAACATTCTGCAAGTGTGGCTAAGCATAAGAAGCAGGTACAGCCGTGGCAGCGTGTTCATGTGACCTAAGAATCAGTCCATAGTCTCCATGTAGTCTATTTAGAATAATGAGTAAATGTAACATGGTGCTGGTTTCATAATGTGACACAGGGCCGCCATTAGGGGGGTGCTATGGGGACAGCTGCTCTGATACAGGATAGGGCCCGGGCTGTTCTGTCCCCCATGGCCGCAGCACCCCCCTCCACTGTAATATGTGGTGCAGCAGGGAACAGTATGTGGACAGCATGAGGCCACTCCCCTGTGCTAAAGGTACAGTAACTAATTACACACACCAGGGACTGGGAGGGGGAGAGGGGAGCTCCCTGCTGCTGCTGCTGTCTGCTCAAGCAAAAAAAAACATTATTTACAGTATTTCACCAATTTTTTTTCAGGTAGTCACTTAATATTTGTTACACCCTTGCTGCTTGAGCCTGGCTGAAATATTTTGTTTTGTGACAAATCAATAGGGGGGCTGCCTATTTTAGCAGTCATGGGCCCCCATGATATGTGGTGGCAACCCTGATTCCTATGTATGTAATAGAATGCAATAACATGCAAACTCACCAGAGCACCACAACAAGCTTTGCAGATGTTTATAATAGAGATGAGCGAGCATGAGCGAGCAAGCACGAAGCGCAGCGAGCCCCGTGAGGGGTGAGCACAAAGCAGGACTCTCTGCACTCGCCACACTTTATAAAATTAACTCTACGTCCACGTGGATAAGGGGGGTATGACGTGGATAGTGGGGATGTGACTTTTTTAGTGTGTGTGTGTAATTGTTAGTGTGTGTGTGTAATGGGCTTTATACTTACCCTCCTCTGGGCCGGCCACCACGTCCATCGCCCCACTGACGGAGCTCCTCCAGCACTCACTCCCCAGCATCCCTGTCCTCCGTCAGTCAATCTCCCAGCATCCCCTCCTCCGGTAGTCAGTCCCCTGTGCCAGCAATGTACGCAATTAGCGTAGTGCCGCTGGGGCGGCAGGGAAACCATGTGATGCTCCCCCAGTGGCAGTTACGTACATTTCTGGCCGGGTGCTGCCGGTATCTCCCTCCTACGCCCACACTCCGATCCGCCGCCCATCACTCAAGCCCGCCGCCCGCCAGCCCACAGTAGGCCGGGTGCTGCCAGTATCTCCCCCCTACGCCCACACTCCGCCACCCGTCGCTCAAGCCCCGCTGCCCGCCAGTCCACAGTAAGTATTAAGACACATATTAGCAGGGCGCACGGCTAGGCTACGCTGACAACGTAGCCTAAGGTATGTTGTCAGCGTAGTGTAGCCTGGCGCCCTGAAAATATGCAGTCTGCAAAATCTGTTTCCATTACTATTTCCATTACTTGGTGAGGCTAAGAAGATGTGCAAAATGTAATTGGGTCACAGTTTTTTGTGTGGGACAATCTCGTACCTTGTGGTACTTTAAAAGTTGCACAATGTAATACCCTGTGAGTTTTTAAACTTAAATCTATTACAATGTGTGTGTTTATATATATATATATATATATATAGTACAGTTTTTCCCTATGATAACTCGCTTCTAGTAATGCAAGTTTGATAGAAGCATGCATTATCAGTGAGATTTGTACAAGCTACTGTCTGTAAAAGTTTAGAAAGAGTTAAAACAAAAAAAACAATGACATACAGCTTTTTGAGCCAGTCGTGGCTGAAGATACACAGGGGGAAAAATGACTGAGGCCCCCTCAACTAACACCAGGCCTGGTCCCAAAAATATGGGGAAATATTTTTAAACCAGCACTGGTATCCACTAGCCAGGGAAGTAATGCCACATCTCAGCAACACACTTATATTGGTCCACAAGACTATAGAACCTCCAAACTAGGCAGTCCTGGCCAGAGTTTCCTATTGGAGTGGGGCACCACCCTTCAGGCACCCAAGACCAGGGCTGAAGCCACCCCAGGTACCCATTTTCTAAGTTCATATATATTAATTGGTTAAAGTTAGAATTTATATTTGATTTTACAAGTGGATTACAGGTCCCAGCAAGCCTTCTCCACATGCTGGTTCTTGCACAACTACTAGTGCCACCCAGCAGGGCATTAATATCCACCGATACCTGTAATTCCCTTGTAAAATAAATATTAAAAAAAATGCATACTGTGGAAGTTTATTAAACAAGTTTGCAAACTTACACTCATGCCCTTATGCCCTTTGGTCCTTTTCATGAAGAATCCACGTAACCTGTAAAAAAATAATCACCTAATAGTGTAGATCCGTCTTCTTTGGTCCAAAGTAGGCATACAGAAGTTAGAATAAGAAAATAAAACAATATGGCCATACCACATGTACTGAGGAACTCTATATGTAAACACATAAAACTCCTCTTCAAAATGACAGCCTCCACCTGGCTTCTATCTCTAGGATTTCATGCAGCCAATAATAGCTTGCACTTAGGGCCTTTCCCATGCTTTTAGGGTAATAAATCTTTATAGAAATGTAATTGTTCGAACTGCAGCATTATGTGGTTAATAAATTTGAACCACAATGGTTGAGGTGCAGTTTCTTAAACTTGATGTCCCTTGCACCACCTTTAGTAGATATTGAAGGACTATGATCACCGACAACAAGAGAAGCCCTAGTACATGGTGGCTTCTCCAGCTTTTGTTTTGACTAATCCATATCCATACATTATTCACCTTTTTTACAAACTACAACTCACAGCACAATTTGGCATAATGCCTGAACCTGAACACACACGTTTTTTGTTTAGTTTTATTTTTACAAACTGCCACTTGGAGTGCTTCTTATAATGGTGGAAAACTGGTAACCAGTGAACTTTACTACTGTTTTAATTTTTTTTATGGTGCTTGCAATGTAAACAACATACTGTAGTGCCTCACATGCCTTTATTGACATAGTCACATCAGTTAGGCAGCTCATAGCCTTTCACTGATAGTCTGAGAGTCACAGCAGTGCTAAATTCCACATCCCTTATTGTCTGTTAGCATGCCTACCAACATTTAGCTGAGAGAGGAAAGGACAAATGCGTGTGTTCAAAATGAGGGGGTGGTGTTTCTCAGTCTGAGGGCTTGGAATATACTCTCAGTGTTCACAAGAGGCCACGCTCTTTGTGTTTGCTGCTGTTGGAGGCATGACCTGTACTGTGAGAGCTGCTGGCCATGCTTCCTGTCCTGTTTAGTGAATTAACATTGTGCGCATGAGCACATCATGTATTCCATGCTGATTTGCTTTGATCAATGGTGATGGTTACAGCGCTTTAAACCTTTTGTATGTGGGGGCAGCTCAACTGAGTAGTCCGTGCTCAATGGTAGTATTAATAAAAGTATTAGTTAAGCGCTCTCATTTGGTATATTTGGACTGTGGAATGAGTGACAAGATGCTTGTGGTGTGAAATCAAATATAAGTTTATTAAATAAAAAAACAGTGTATTTACATGTACATAAGAATAAACGTAAATGATGAGTAAGTAAACCTTGGATGAGCCCCTGTGGGGGAATTGGGCTGCCAGCAGGCTCCTTTTTACCATAAGCCTGTGGGGCTTATGTCTCAAACAGGTTGGGGTGGTGTGTGTGTTGCCAATGATAAGCCCTTGCGGGTATAAGGGGTCAGCAGAACCCTTTAACCATAAGCCTGATGGCTTATGTCTTACGGAGGCAAATGGGCGTGTGGGTGGGGGAAGGGGTATGCCTGTGAGGCGGGTGGGTGGTGCACAGTAGTCCAGAAAACACAGAAATCACAGGGGGCTGGGGGCAAAGTCAATGGATGGCTGGTAGGCAGTGCTGGGTGGCGGCGTTCCGCTCCAAGAGATCTTACCCAGTCAGGCAACTTGCAGAGTGTTCGCAGCGGTGCTGTGCTGGATTTCCAGGCTGCTGTAGCCAGTCCAAGGTGAGAGGTGCTCACCCGGCCGGCAGTGATGTTGGAGCCGCTCTGATGTGAGAGGACGCAGCTTCCACGAGTGCGTCCCGGATGTTACTTCCAGGTTCGGTGTGATGACGTCACCGGGGAGTGTGCTGGCGACTCCGGTCTGGAGAAGACTTTGGTGCTTGTAGGAGATGCTTGTTGAATGTTGCAGTGTCCAACGCGTTTCAGCCGCTAGGGCCTTTGTCAAGGATTGTGCAGGTTAGGGTTGAGGTTGATTTATGCTGGAGGGGCGTGTCTGGGAACGTCTGTCTGGCACTGGATTGGTCCAGGTTCCCAGCTTATGATTGGATGCTGGGTGGTGTCAATCACAGTGAGATGTGTTGTGTGTATGTGGGACGAGGGGCTGTTAACCCTGTGTGAGCTGGATGGGTATGTCAGTTGCTGTGTAATGGGTGGTGTGGGTTGCTGACAGTTAGCTTGTTGCTCACTGTGGGAGAGCAGACAGTGGGAGAGATGGTAATTGTTGTGTGTAGACTAATGTCTAGTTTAAGGAGGGATGTTAAAGGTGAAAATCACAGCGTTTGACTGCATTATTATTGTCCACTAGGGTTAGAAATACAGGCAGTGTTTAGCCCAAGTGGCTATTATTAAAATCGATGTTAAGTCCTTTAGGGGTCAGCGTTTTGATCGTGTAGATCCAGAAAAGCTCTCGTTTGTTGAGAGTGTCCATATGGTTACCCCCTCTCCAATTTTTAAGGGGGTCTCTATTCCCATGAAGAATAGGTCCTTGGGGTTGCTATTGTGTTGGTTTTTGTAATGCAGGGATACGCTGTGATTTTCATAACCTATGCGGATGTTCCTAATGTGTTCATATATACGTTGCTTTAGTGTGCGTGTGGTCCTGCCTATGTACTCTAGACCGCAAGGGCATCTAAGAAGATATATCACCCCTGTGTGTTCACATGATGTCTGTTGGGTAATTTTGAATGTTTTGCCTGTGGTTGTGGATGTCCATGTCTGGACTTTCTTTGTGGATTTGTTGGTCATGTTTTTACAGCCAGTGCATCTTCCACAGTAGTGGAAGCCTGTAGTGTGGTCGATGGTTGTCTGGGTCAGAGTTTTAGGTTTTATGTGGTTGTGTACCAGTCTTTGTCTGATGTCGGGTGCTTTGCGGTAGGTGATTCTAGGTTTGTCAGGTATTGAAGGTGTGAGGTCAGGGTCCTGCTGTAGAATGTGCCAGTGTCTCCTTAGTATGTTGTGGAATTGTTGTGCTGATTTATTGTAGGTGGTTATGAATGTGACCTCATTGTTCTCTATTTGATTGGGTTTGGTTTGTAGTGTGGTGGATCTGTCTAGTGCTGTGACTTCGTTAAGTGAGGTTTCAACTGTGTGTTGGTCGTACAATTTATCGTGGAACTGTCCCATTAATTCTGTGCTCTGTGATACAAACTCCTCTGTCTTAGAGCAGTTCCGTCTGATGCGCCTGAATTGTCCCTTTGGGATGTTTTGTAGCCAGCATTTGTGATGTGCGCTGGTGTATAGTATGTAGCTGTTGACATCTACGTTTTTTCTGTATGTCCTTGTGTGTAAGGTGTTGTCTTCTATGTATATGTCCAGGTCCAAAAATTGAACCGATGTTTTACTGATGTTAGTGGTGAACGTGAGGTTTCTGTTGTTAGTGTTTAGGTAGTGGGTGAAATTGGTTAGTGATTCGAGTGTCCCTTTCCATATGAAGATGATGTCGTCGATGAAGCGCCGCCATAGGATCAAATTGTCATGCCAGCCATGCCCAGCCTGTATATGGTCCTCCTCCCACTTGCCCATAAATAGGTTGGCATAGCTTGGTGCCACTTTTGATCCCATAGCGGTCCCGGTGGTCTGTAGGTAGTATGTGTTATTGAACCATGTGTAGTTGTGGTGTAGAATGTATTCAATGGCATTAATGATGAAGTCTGTCTGATCCGGTGGGAGTTCTGTGTCTTTGTCTAGGAAATGTTTGGTGCTCTCTAGACCTTGGTTATGGTTGATGACTGTGTACAGTGACGTGACATCACTGGTGGCGATCCAGTAGTCTGATTCCCAGTGAATGGTTTGTAGGTGGTTGACAATGTCCGTGGTGTCCTTTATATATGATGGTAGTGCTTTTACATGGTCTGAAGGAAGTTATCTGTATACTGTGCTAGGTTAGAGGTGAGGGAGTTGATGCCTGAAATGATTGGTCTTCCTGGTGGATGTGTCTGGTTTTTATGTATTTTGGGGAGGTAGTAGAAGACGGTTATGATGGGGTGTTCTTGTTGTAGGAAAAGGTATTCATGTTTATTTATGATCCCATTATCTCTGCCTGTTTTGAGAAGTGAGTCCAGTTCTATTTTAATTTCTGTGTAGGGTCTCCCTTCAGTGGTTTGTATGAGGTGGTGTCGTTAAGTAGGCGCTGTGCCTCTGATATGTAGTCTTGTTGGTTCAGTACCACTATGCCTCCCCCCTTGTCCGCAGGTTTGATGACGAGTTGGTCATTTTTTTCTAGGTTTCTGAGTGCTTGTATTTCTTGTTTGGTCATGTTATTGGTGTTACAGTTGGTGGGTTTGTCTCTCATGTTGTCGAGGTCCCTAGCAACGAGAGTCTCGAAGGTTTTTATGTGATGTGATTTCATGAGTGTCGGATAAAATGTGGACTTAGGTCTGAGTTGTGTGTGTTTGTATTTGTCAACTGTGTCTGCATGGTTCCTGATGATGGGATTGGAGTTGAAGTATTTTTTAAGAGTCAGTTTCCTGGTGACTGATTGCAGGTCACAGTAAATTTCAAACTTATTGGTTTTTTTTGTTGGTGCAAATTTGAGTCCCTTTGAGAGTACTTGTTCTTGAACTTTAGTGAGGGGGTACCGCTTAAGGTAAAGATGGCTTTGTTGTCAGTGTTGTCTTTGTTGTGTTCGACTGTGTTTTTTCTGGTGTGTGTTGTTTCTGTTTTTTTGGCGTTTTTGGAGGAGCCTCCTCTGCATCCTCTCTGGTTTTTGTCTTTTTTTGCTTCTTATAATGGTGGAAAACTGGTAATTAGTGCTTGTACTGTAAACAACATACTGTAGTGCCTCACGTGCCTTTATTAACAGTCACATCAGTTAGGCAGCTCATAGCCTTTCACTGATAAGGTGGCCATACTTTAGAAAGATATTGTACCCAATCATACAATCTCAATTGATTGTAAGATGGATTGTATGCAGATTGTGCGCACATCTTGTGTACACAAATCATACAATCAATCATCAGATGGATTGTATGACTGATTGTATGATGGATTGTATGCAGATTGTGTGCACATCTTGTATACACAATCATACAGCAGATGGATTGTATGACTGATTGTAAGATGGATTGTGTGTAGATTGTGTGTCCAAAAACCACCAAGGACTGCCGGGGATTTCAAGGGAAATTGTACACAATCATGAGCGCAATCGATCTTAAGATCGATCTTTCTGATGTATGGCCAGCTTCAGTCTGAGAGTCACAGCAGTGCTAAATTCCACAGCCCTTATTGTCTGTTAGCATACCTACCAACATTTAGCTGGGAGAGGAAAGGACAAATGCGTGTGCTCAAAATGAGGGGGTGGTGTTTCTCAGTCTGAGGGCTTGGCCTATACTCTTGTTCACAAGAGGCCACGCTCTTTGTGTTTGCTGCTGTTGGAGGCATGACCTGTACTGTGAGAGCTGCTGGCCATGCTTCCTGTCCTTCTGTTTAGTGAATTAACATTGTGCGCATGAGCACATCATGTATTCCATGCTGCTTTGCTAAGCAGAGCAGCAGGAAGCAGGGGGACTCCCAACTGTCCTCCACCCATCATGGGACACTTCCGGCGCCGGATGGGATGCAGGACAGTTGGGAGGTATGTATTAGACAGAGTCACAGTAGTGTTACAGCCCCAGGCCCTTCACTGACACAGTCACAACACTGGCTGTCTGACAGTCACAGCACAGCCCCACAGTCATGTTCCAGCCCACAGCCTTTTATTAACACAGTCATAGCAGTGATGCAGCTCACAGCTTTTTACTGACAGTCACACAGCTCCACACTTTACTCTCTGGTGTCCTAAATGAAATGGGGCCAAAGTCACTGTGGAAGGGATTTTTATAGAGTCTAAGACATGCAAGAGCTGACACTGGGAAAATTATGTTTTGACTATTTTTGATGATTTGAGCCTTACCAGAAAACCCAAGCCCAAACTTGTAATTACAGAACTAGGATATATAATATTCAGATGGTTTTGGCATACATAAAATCAAAGTTGCACATCTCTAGTTAGAATAAACTTTACATATTGTGCTATTATAAATAGAGGTCTTTTTACTTACATTGTCTAATAATGTTCTAGTTCTCTCGGTCACGCCACCTGCCTACTTAATATCACCTTCTGTTTTAGGTATTACATGCCAAAATAATTTTTGGAGCCCTGTAATCTGGTATACTCCACGGGTGTGGTATAGGGTTCAGACAGTCGGGATCCCGACAGTCATTAGCCCGACGTCGGGATCCCGACTGCCCGGACTAAGACAGCATGGTGAGCGCAACAAAGCCCCTACGCTCGCAACCTATTCTATTCTCCCTCTATGGGGGTCGTAGAACCCCACAAGGGAAAATCGTGGGTGGCCATCAGGCACCTGTCTGTCGGCGTTTTGACAGTCGGGACCGCATCCGGCACCCATACGCCACCCAGCCATAGTGAAATCCCACCCTGCTAAGCCTGCAAATTGCTTAGCATAGCTTGTTAAAATTAGCTGGATCAGCAAATATCTGCAAATCCATTCGCAATCCGCTCACCATCTAATTATTCTTCCAGTGTGTGCAGTCTGTATGTAGCCCAGGACTTACTCAGTGTCTGCTATAAAGGCAGTAGGATCGGGCCAGAACTGGCATCGCATGCCTTCCCTTTAAATGCCTTGGCACGCGTGCATTTTCCCTGGGCAATTTCTGTCAATTAACTTGCATATGGCTAGCAAAGGAGTAGAAGGATTTTATTGCGCATGTGTACTATGGGCCATACGCATTTACAGTCTATCGATAGTCACGTGCCTGCAAATATTTCTGATTAGACCAACCTGTGTATCTCTTTATATCAGGATACTAGATACTAGATACCACGGACTAGTTTAAACCTTTGCACCTACCTACCCCTACTACCTACTGGCATGATTTGGACCGTGTATGCTTTTATGTTATTGTTCTGTATTTTTTTTTACTTATATCTATTTAAAAAAAAATTATAGTACAAGTACCCAAGGAAGGAACATAATGCATTCACATCAATTTAGCTCTTACATACATATGTGTTGTATTTATTTTTTGCAAATATTAAAGGATAGAATTTCTCTGTTATAAAATTTCTATACCTGCTATCATATGTCTGCCAAACTGAGATTAAATACATTTTTTGTAATTGATTTACTTAGTAGAATAATGTAATGTTTTTTTTTTCTTTTACTTTTTATTGATTTTACTAATTGTTTTCTACTGTAGTGCTATTTCCCTGATTTTTCACATTTTTACTTAGTTATTCATTTATGTAACTTGCTTATTTATTTGACTAAAATACAATATTGAGCTAAACAGTTGTTTATATAGTACTTTTATTGCTTTATTGTTGCTTTTGCATTCGTCAGACGCACATATGTTTGGAATAATAATAATAACAATAAAAGGAAACATTGTTTTTGCATAAACCCCAGAAGGTAAGGAAGCCATGGTTTGCAAATTGTACATTTATCTGGTTAGCGTAATCCTCTTCTTTTTTGTTGCTTTCAGAGTTTCAAATCCTCTTTTCACTAGAGAGAAAAATCAGCATACTGTTTTAGAAACAACACATTAAACTAGCAGTGCCTTCCAGCATTTTAGCTGTTTTCCAATGCACCATATCCAAGTACTTTTTGAATATTGTATGAGGTACTTAAAGGTGAAGACACAGATGTTGTGAATATCTATATCCATAAATCATTATTAAGACGAGGCTTACTCACAGATTTCTCAGGGTGATGGCAGTGCATGGGAGAATGTGAATGACAATGCCTTTAAAAATGCATCAGTTATTTTCACTCCTTGCAGTGCACAATTTTATTAAATATGATTAAACTTCTCATCCTTCTGACTTGAGAAGAATGTAATAATGTGCTTGCATCTCAAACCTACTCCCCTGACTGCTTCACAATCATCTATAAGTGACTGAAAAAAATATCTCGTCTATCTAAAGTCTTCAATATCAAACAAGATGAATGCAAAGACACCTTGCAATCTTAAAAGTAATCATTTTCACAGTGTCCTTTATGCAGTTCAAAAGCCCAATAAAACTCTTAAAAGTACACCTGGAAGCAACGTAGGACTGCCAAATCTTAGGTGGTAGAGAAACAGAGAGATATAATAAAAAAACTAGTATTAAGAACATTGAAAATAATTTGGGAGATGAAAAAAATTCAAAAACCCTTTTGTGAATTTCTACTAATGAAAAAAATCTGATTGAACTGTGCTTGAGTCACATGTCATGTTCTTAGAAGTTACTGAAGTTATTTCATTAGCTACTGTATGACTTTTTTTTGAAAAATGTACAAAGAACAAACACACTGGAGATTTTCCAATTTAAAATCAATAGTACAGTTTAGACAAGATTTTTCAGTGCTGGTGAATAATTCCAATTGTTTGCATGAATTTGTGGTTTGCTAGGTAAAAACAGAAAATGGCTTGATTCAAAAAAGGGCATTGGGTCAGGTTCAGTTACGCAAAAAAAAAAAAAAGATTCTGGAACAAACCATGATGTTATGGCTATGCAATTTGAGAAAATATATATTGATTTTCTGCAGAGAGAATACTGTCTGCTTTTGCATGTACTGTAGTCTACAGATGTTAGATCGCTTTATTTTACAGTGCAATTTGCACTCTCTCTGCACATGTTACATCCAGGGCCGGAGCTACCATTAGGTAGCCTTAGGCATTTGCCTAGGGCGCTGCCCAGTGGAGGGAGGCACATCACGCTGCCAATTAATAGCACAGCTCAGCTCTTCCTCCACTATTCAGCCCACACATCCCCCTCTAATTACCCCACCCCCCCTCCGCACCGGAATAGTCCCGCAATTTTCCGGAATTAACTGCTGACTCCCCCCTCACCGTTTACCGCTCACTTTAAGTGGCAGAGGAGGTGCCGCGCCGGTCATAATACTAGATGACTGGGCTCTCCCCTGTCTTCAGCTGCTGCCGCCGTCGAGTAGTCCTGAGCCCGCCCGGCACCCGGCAGCAGATGGCTGTGAGACCAGTCCACAGCAGGTGAGTCCGTGAGACCCCTCACCCTGCCTGACTCCCGTCCGTGATCCCCCCATGCTGTTCATCAGCGGCACCCCCTGTGGAGCACGCCTGTGGGTTGCATCCGCCTCCCCCCTTCCTGCTCAGCGGCAATCCCCCTGTATCACCCGCTCCCCCCCTTCCCGGGATTGCGATGATAGTGCCCACTGATAGTGCCCGCAAAAATCCCCCCCAGAGAGGAGCGGGGGGGGGGGGGGCTTTTAGGCGGTTGCCTGGGGCGCTCACAGGGTTTGCACCGGCCCTGGTTACATCTGCCCTACCTGCAGTGCAACATGGTTTGTCCATTTGTGTGCTTTTTTGGTTTGCTAGCAAAGCTGAATCAGGCCTGATGTGAGGGTGACTCCTGTAATGTGCCATTGGAACAGCATTGGAACACCAGCAATGGCACTTTTTAATGTTCCAAAATTGAACATTGTTGTTTACATCCCCATAAAGGTAAATATTGATAGACAAATTATGGGCTGTATGCACTGGAATTGCTCATTATTGAATCAACCATTAAGGGGGGTATTCAATCCCCTGCAGCTATTTTCGATGGGGGATTCAATGTTTTCTTTCCCAATAGCATTGAACAGGCATCTTGGCAAAACAAGCCCAACTTTAAAAGCAGTCGGGCTCGTTTTCCTGAGAACGGCCATGGATTGTCGAGCTCACAGCCGGATCTTGACAACCCACAGCCGTTTCTTGCAGCCACGCCCCCTTCTCGGCACTCAATAGGCAGGACATTGATCCCACCTGTAGAGATGCAGTTGAGCGGACCGAGAACGGGACCAGGGCACGACTGTCGGGCCGGCCCGGCAGTTGTGACACATGATTGAATACCCCCCTTTATCTCTTAATACCTTCAGCAACACAAATCAAGAAAAAAATCACAATGTTAGCAGTTTCAAATGCAGTACATCATGACATAAATTGATGTTTTGCCAACATTAATATTTTTTTTAAATTGCAGTCTCTATTTATAAAAAGATAAAATATGTAAATAAAGCACTGAAATACCACATGATGGCATTTTTAGAAATGGTATGCATAATCAGATGCAAAACTGTCAACTCCAGGTTTCCTTTAAGCATAAATTGCTACTTTTAAATAAACATCAGTTTAATTAAATCAGAACACATGTGTGTAGAAAATCTTTCAACCTGAACGTGCAGCAGCCTTTTGTGACATCTACTATTCTAATTGCACAGGCTCATGAACACCTCATATTCCCCATAAATACTGTACAACTTCTTGAGGGAAAGCAGCAAAGAAGTTGTATTCTGTGGATGGCTTTATGTAATGGCTGTCTGGTCACTAAAGTTCTCAGAAACCTAGTCACTCATTCATTACAGGTTGGTTTTGCATTACGCAATAATTGCTGGTTTAAAACATCAACCAGACTTGTTTGGAAGTCACTGATGTCTAGAGTTTGCAGGCTATTACAATTACACCTTGTGAGAAAATGAAGCATGGGGTAAAGCTGTATTAGTGATATTTCATTCTCTGCACTGGTGAATGTACTTTTCAGTCCTTCTGTTCTCAGTCCCTCTGGCTGTTGCCACTATTCCCAATGTGTGATCATTCACATCATGCTATTGCATTAGCCTGTATAATCTCTTCGGTAATAATACTCGGGTATATGTAGGTGTTGTGACCTGGTACACAGTGCTGTCATGCTGGGGTCATGCCATTCTGTGTATGAGGTCACCTGTAAGGTACTTGCAAGTTATCATTGATATGCCGGTACTTATGTAATATCTGAACTCCCGTTTTTCTTATGAGACCGCGTCCCCTCTCGGGGCTCGCTGCGCTCGCCACGCTTCAGGCACGTGGCTCGCTGCGCTCGCCACACTATATAAAATCAACTCCAAGCGTAGTTGGATAGTAGGGGTATGAAAAAATGGGGTGCATTTAACATGGGAGTCCAGATAATACATAAGTACCGATATGCCTGTTGTACCCATATGTTATCTTAATATGGCCAGAGAGGAAGCAAACACCAGAGAAATGAAACATCTCACTGAAAAGTTACCTCATGGGTTAAATAATCCTATCGCCAAAGCAGACACTTACCTATTTCCCTGTCTTTGTTTCTTCTATTTGCTTCCCTTTGTTCCTCTCTGTCTCTGGGGTCCTGCTGTTCATCTTGGAGCCTGACCCAGCATGTGGTCAACAGGAGAAGGACAGATTTAGGAGAAAGGAGGAAGATACCTTATAAAGGAACTCACCAATCAGGAAACTGCGCAACCCCCCACCTCCACCCAGGTGATTACAGCACTGTGGAGATTTGGAAGATTTTAAAGGAGGTTGCCCAGGTCAGATTCCCATGTTAGTCGTTGACTTTGGCTTTTGGGTAATACTCTGCTGCGGTAAATTTAGGAATGCTTTATCAGTCCTGTGTGGACCTATGCAATATTACTCCTACTATATATGGATAAGCTATTTCGGTACTTATGTAGTATCTGGGCTGCCGATTTTGTGATTGTATGCCTTACCTTAAGGCATACAATCAGATGCGATGCGATTCGATGCGATTCGATGCGATTTTGCATAGGATTCAATGTTAAGAAGGTCCTGTTCATTTCCCCACTATCCAAGTGGGCATAGAGTTGATTTTATATAGCGTGGCAAGCGCAGCGAGCCACCGAGCCCGAAGCGTGGGAGCGGACTCATATTTCTTAAAAAGTATTCTGTGTCCCCTCGCGGGGCTCGCTACGCTCGCCACGCTTCGGGCTCGGTGGCTCGCTACGCTCGCCACAGGTTTATATCCAACTCCATGCCCACTTGGATAGTGGGGAAAGGAAAAGGACCCCTTTTTCCCATTGAATTCTATGTTAAAATGGACTCAGACCATTTTAACATTGAATCCTATGGAAAAATCTTGACCATCGCATCGCATACGATTTGGTCGCATGCGATACGATGCGATGCGATCCGATCCGATTTCTAAATCGGACGCCCAGATACTACATAAGTACCGCTATTTCTCCTGGGCTGTAATCTGTCAAGTGTCATACTGTATGCATGGTACAGGTCATACACTGATTGCAATTGTTTCTTTCAGCGCATACACTGTTTGCTGATAGCTATGAGAAGTGTCCACGACCAGAGCTTTGTCCAATGCTGAATCAGGCCCTACTATCAGGGCCATCTTATCAGCATTATGGGCCCCTGCACAAAGCAGTGCAGTGGGGCCGCTACCTACACAACTACTTCCCTTTTTCACTATGTGACCTCCATCATGCAGCTTTTGCTGCCCTTCACTTACTTTTCTATTGCCTTCTTTCTTCTGATTTCTTCTATCTTGTTGTGGTGGTGGCTCCTCTCTCGGCACTGCTCACTGATATCTTCAGGCTTAATGATGTCACAACCAACAGTGCGACCACTGGGGGTGGAGGACAGTGGGGGAGGGATGCTGGCCAGCGCTAACGGTATTGCTGTAAGCCACAATTTTTCTTGCCCTGCCTTAGGCTGCTTTGGGGCCCCTATGCTTGTGGGACCCCTGAGCAGTAGCTATCCAGCCCAGTGGGAAAGATGGCCATGCCTACTATAGACCAATTACCCCTATGAGTACTATCTGGGATGATGCAGAGCCTCTCCTGTCATAGTCCAGTATATTACAACATTTTGAGTATAAAAATCATATGAAATATATGAAGAATAAATTACAAATGTCAACTTTGTATTATTATATAAAATTATTTTTATAGTCAAACTCTGTAGTAAAAAGTATGTGACAGATCAGGCAATATCCTCACCTGCCTATCATTTCCGCATATCTCTGTTCAAAACGTACCAAATTCCCATCAGGGTACTGTATTCACCCATGCACATGAATCTGTGGGCTTATACACAGTAGTGTGTGTGTAAATTTTGCTCTGGTACTATCCAGTGCCCCCTAATCCATTTACATTCAGTTGTCCCCCCTTATCTGCATTGCCATTTTTTTCTCCCTTTCTTTAATCTACCTTTTTCCAATGCTGGTCAAATTCCTCTCCCAATTCTTTATATCTCCTTTTGCTTCCTCTCCATCACCCTATCTCTCTGTACCATTTCTTTTTTTTTTTAAATACATTTTAGATATTGGCACTATAACATGCATTTAATTGTCAGGTAAGGGAAGACTATTATTCTTATTGGACCTACCAAGAACCAAACACAACCACCAACTATGTGTGCCACTACTCAAACCCTCATCTACTATATACAGTCAAATTGAAACCCACATGAATTATCCATATAAAAAAAAATCTAAAACCACCCACAGATTTACCATTAAGATATATCTTTCATAATACATGGCATCTACCCTGCATACATAATGGTTAAAGTTCATGACTGACCCGGTGCTTTTAACAACTTGTATTTTGTTGCCACTTGTTTCTTTTATTCAAAGATGAGAAGAAAAAAGTAAAAATACATTTATCGCAATAGCAAAACTTTTACAGCAGCTGTAATGACCTGCATAAAGTAAAGCAAACAATATTTCTTTCCATTAGGTCTTTGAGTTCTACTTCATATTCTTATGCTGGTTTTTGTGTTCTTTCTGAAACTTTTTATCATTTTAAAATCTTGTAATGTGCTAAATGTGGCTTTTGGATTTGTGACTCAGGGAAGAACACATTTATGTGTTGGCAGGGTACAAGAAGGTTCGTAAAAGCAGAAGATGAAGAGGGAAATAGTCTTTAACTAATAGAAGACTTTTTAGATGCTGATTTGTATAGGAGCATATATTGTAGGTGGGGATAAAATGATTGCTGCTACTACTACTACTACTACTACTACTACAACTTTTACTACTACTACTACTACTTCTTCTTCTACTACTACTACTACTACTACTACTTCTTCTTCTACTACTACTACTACTACTTCTTCTTCTACTACTAGTACTTCTACTACTTCTTCTTCTACTACTACTACTACTACTACTACTACAGTACTACTACTTCTTCTTCTTCTACTACAACTACTACTACTTCTTCTACTACTACTACTACTTCTTCTACTACTAGTACTTCTACTACTTCTTCTACTACTACTACTACTACTACTACTACTTCTTCTACTACTAGTACTTCTACTACTTCTTCTTCTACTACTACTACTACTACTACAGTACTACTTCTTCTTCTTCTACTACAACTACTACCTCTTCTTCTACTACTACTACTTCTTCTACTACTAGTACTTCTACTACTTCTTCTTATACTACTAGTACTTCTTTTTCTACTACTACTAATACTACTACTACTTATTCTTCTACTAGTACTACTACTATTTCTTCTTCTACTACTGGTACTACTACTTCTACTAGTAATAATAATAATGATAATATACAAGTTTATAGGTTTAAGTACAATACAATGTGTGTACTTAGCTTGTTATAAAATAATACAGTATGTGGTACGGATATTTGTTGCTGAATGTGAAATAAGCCTTTAGGGGTTTATTTACTAAGATTTGAGTTCTATTGAAGATAGGATGTTGCTATGGGCAACCAATCAGATTCTATTTATTGAAGTAGCTAAATAAATAAGACATAGATTCTGATTGGTTGCTATTGTATGCGCAAAATCTCATCTCCAATAGAACTCTCATCTTAGTAATTAAACCCCTTAGTATTGTTGCCACGGGTAAAATATATTCACTTCGTGAAATATTTTAAATTTGTACAGCGAGTGAACATTATAGAGGGCTACTGGGTGTATTCATGCATTCTGTGAAGTGCTAGAAAGGGGACTTTTTTCTTACACTTTTTAAATGAAATGCATTCATATACAAATATGTGACATATACAATAAACACCATGCATTTGTTTTGGATTTCTTATATAGTTCAAGGAGACAATTGCTTATTTCATTACTGAAAATGATCCAAAAGTAGGCATGACTATGAAGTAGCTTGAAGTGTTTTGTTTTAATTTTTTTTACTATGCATAAGAACCTGCAAATGATAGTGCATTTCTTTCGAATGTGTTACTTTGTACCTTGTTCTGTTTGAGATGCTTGATAAATAAGGTTTAAATCATTAGATATCATTTAGTAACACTGCACATACCCTGTAGCACTGAGATTTGGGCAAAAGGTATAGATTGTCTGAGCCTGGAGAAGTACATCAAAGGTATAGCCATAACCAAAAATTTAACCATTTTTTCAGGCCCCAATGCTAGCTGAAGCATATTGTTGTAGACCATAAGACAAAAGAAGAATTGGTCTCCAGCTGACATGTCTCCATTCCCATTTAGCAATGTTACCAGTAGAGGGGAATCTCAGGGAGTGTGTACTCATAACTTAGTCTTTCATTTAGCAAGGAATATCCAAGGCTCTGTCCAGATTATGGTTGATGTCAGGTTGCAGTCATCCAGTAAGTTGGACACCATTGTTGGGAGCTTGAATATAAAGAAATTCTTGCTCTGTTGGTTGCAGCCTCTTATAGCTACCTTGAGGGGTTTAGGGGCTTCACAGGAGAAGGTCACAACTTATTGGGTGGGCAGTGAGGATGGCACCTTGCTCTAAGAGGAAGGTGGAGAAGTTGAGGAACAGGATGGAGAGCAGTCGTGGGAAGTACAGAGATTTATGAAGTTCCCTGCTGCCACCTCAACATCAAGAACAGGTAAGTTCAGTGGACCACTAATACCTATTTGCAATAATCTTAAACTACGAGAGACTTTGGCATTCCCCTACTTAGGTAAAGCAGTGGATCCATCTCCTTACCTATATAAGACAGAAGGCGTGTCTCTACATATCCATTAGGATATAAACTTCTTATGTGGCTTAGTAGATATATACTGTAGCTTTCTCAATCATAACTAAAAAGTAAAATAGACAGTTTATATTTTGGGAAACTAATACTGTACATTATAAGTGTATCTTCATCTAGCAAACACCATGTTCACTATCCCTGTTATAATGTATAAACTGTAAAACATTTAATATATATGTTAACAAAGACATTACAATGTATCAACATACATCATTTATAGTTTGTTCTTGAATTGTTTTTCTTTAACATAGTTTTTTTAAATTATTTATTTTTAAATTTATAAGGACACACATCCTATAGGATGTTACATTGCTGCAACAGAATGACAAAATACAGAAGCAACAGTTCTGTATGGTACAACATACTGTATGTTCTACATTAAAATACCATATACAGTATAATCACATTTTTAAACAAGAGCACACAAAATATCAAGTATCTGAAACATACTCAACAAGCAGGAAAAGAAGATGGAAAGTACGAGAGTTTGGGAAACTGTAGGAAACAGGTAAATTAAGAGATTGAAGAGAGACGGTGGTCTAGAAAAACGGAGGCTGCATTCTGTAAACCTATCTACTTCTGTTTTGCAGGTACTAGTGCTTTATAAGAAGAATGCTTGGATAATTGAAAATCTCCCACTAGTTAGCGCAGATGTATTTATGCGGCCAGAAATGGGATCACCTTCACAAATTCTTTGTAAAAAAAAAAGGTAAGTGTATAAGTACACAAATGGTGTGATCCCTCCACAGAGTAGAGAAATAATACATCCCTAATATGGAGGTGGCGTTCCTCTTCTCCGCCTCTGAATTAGGGATGTTCAGGATTCTCCCCTTAACTCATTTCCCGGTGTTTAGACCGTGGGTAGCAAACAGGGGTGAAAAACACAAGTGGTTCCGAATATAGTGTAGTATTTTTTAATCAGTATAAAATTGTTTTTTCAAACATGTAAAACACACAACAATAAAATAGGCCAGGTAGTAAAGGGCATGCAAGTGGGTAATTACCCTATGTACTGGAGAACTGGGTTTAGACAACTCTCTCAATTCGCATGTGGGTAAAAAAGGGATCTCTTAGTCGGTACCGGTATTCCTTCCTTGAGATCCAGATGGTAGTAGGTGTCCACCTATAATAATTGATCATTCATAAGCCGTGTTTTGGCTGGTCCCTTCGTCTCCTTTCTTTTTTAGTAGTTCTCTTCGGTCAAGTTTTTTCATTTCTTGAACTAGATTTCTCATATTTTGAGGGTCATATCCACTCTTGATTAATTTCTTGATACACAGCAGAGAAACTACTAAAAAAGAAAGGAGACAAAGGGACCAGCCAAAACACGACTTATGAATGGTCATTTTATTACAGGTTACAATATACAACATAAGAAGATTGAGAAGATCTTCAGGAAAAACTAGGAGATCCTAAAAAAAGATCCGGGGTATACATTAACCGGAGGCCCCAAAATGTGTGTACAGACGGGCACAAACTACTGTATAGCCACAAAAATTGTGAAAAGTGCATTACTGCAACCTAAACCAAAAGGTCAAATTTTAACCAAAGGATTCCACAGATGTGGACTACTGTATGTAAAGGATGTAGAGGTGTCAAAAGTAAAGGGCACAAAAAAAATCGATACAGTTGAAATTAATGGTGAGAAGTTGAAAATAGAGGACTTTCTAACATGCAATTCTAAGAATGTCATCTATACATTAGAATGCTCTTGCCACTAATAATATATAGGCCGAACATCCAGAGCCCTTAAAATAAGATTAGAGGAACATATCACCAATATTACTAAAGGCCTGAAAACCCATTCACTCTCGCAACATTTCAAACAGATCCATAACTCATTCACAGCCCATATCGAACAATTTGTGGCTATAAGAATGGAAAAAGGGAATGAAAGAAAATCATTTTCAATGTCCTCCCTAGCAAAGGAAGAAATTAGGTTAATACACAAATTTAACACCCTCAAACCTGGGGCTTGAACATGGACTTTGAACTAAAATGGTTCCTTTAAGTAGCTGGAATCCGTTTTTAATGAAACATAAATCAAAAAATGCCTTTGTTTTAAATCTTGTGGTGTTTTATTTGTTTGTATCCTATTTTAATTATTCTGTTTGTTTTTTCTTCTGTTTTTTTTTGCAATTCTCAGCCCCCCTGACATTAATCAACGTGTTATTGGCAAATCTGCCCTAAACAAAGATGGTGCCCAGAGTCTCATCCCCGGATACTAAATCAGCTACCACCCAACAATATTAGGGATGGTTTGCAGATCGGCGGTTGTCAGCATGATGATAGAGGATGGAGTTTGAGATGAACATGGACTCCTTTCACTGATAATTCCCGGACACGTACTCCGAAAGTGGGGCACGCGAGACAGGAAATGCGGTAGCCGCACTTTGCCGGAAGAGACTCCAGAGGCGGCAATGGATCCTGACCACATGACCAGCTAGGAATCCCTGGATTGGGCGTCTAGGGTATAAAAAACAGATCTAGGACTGCTAGACACACACTACTTGAAAAGGACCTCAGTGAAGGTAGAAATGCGTTGGAGGGGGCCAGGGACATTTGAGGACAGCAAGGAGGACACCTACTACCATCCGGATCTCGAGGAAGGAATACCAGTACCAACTGAGAGATCCCTTTTTACCCAAATACAAATTGTGAGAGCTGTCTAAACCTAGTTCTCCATTAAATAGGGTAATTACCCACTTGCATGCCCTTTACTACCTGGCCTATTTTATTGTTGTGTGTTTTACATGTTTGAAAAACCAATTTTAAACTGATTAATAATACTACACTATATTCACCCCTGTTTTCTACCCATGGTCTAAACACCAGGGAAGCGAGCCCAATACAGGAAGAAGAAACAAGGATGCAGACATGAGTTAAGGGAAGAATCCTGAACATCCTTGCCCCAATTCATAGGTGGAGAAGAGGAACACCACCTCCATAGTAGGGACGCATTATTTCTTTATAAGAAGAAGACTTAAAGTCTGCCCAGGAAAACTACGTGTGAACAAAATTGGAAGACTTTTCTAAGGCTTAATTTCCTTAATTTTCATATAAAAGCCCAACCATTGGCTCTATTGCCAAATTGGGTAGATTAATGAACTTGCTGCACTTGTCATATGTTTCAGAAGGGACTTTTTATATTGAGAAATAAGGATGCCTGTCAGGACCTGATAACCCAGAAATTCAGGCAACACTTTTATGATTTTAGTCCAAAAAGGGATAACTCTGAGTAGTCCCTCCAAATGTGGATCAGAGTATTTTTCCCTTTGCTACATCACCAACAGAGAGGGGACACAGTAGGGATGAACTTATGCAACCTGAACAGACACCTGTACTACCTCGTCAAAAGCTGAGTCTCAAGTATTTCTAATCTAGTAAAACATGCAGAGGTAAATTGAGAAGATTTTTCCAAGCTTTTGTGTATACCAAGGTGTACCAGGTCACTATCACATACATCAAAGAAGGACAGATTTACAGGGAAATGGCCATGTATCAGAATTTGATAGAGGCCAGAAATGATGTGCATAGGATCTGGGGTGTGAGAACACATATGCTCAAATAGTGTAAGGAAAATATGAAATTTAGGAACCTGCCCCTTTAGAGGAGATGAAGTGGCATTCCAGAAAGTAAAACCAGTAACCCCATTCTGGAATACCTGAAGACATTAAGGGGTCAAAAAAGGAACTAAACACCCCCGTTAGCAACAAGATGACTCAGTCTGGTAACTTCTGCCTCCCTCCATCCATCAGGATGCTGTCCGGCCCAACATCTCCGGAGGGAAGAGAGGGTTTTCCAGGATAAGTGTGAGTAGAGATATCACTAAAGGGACAATGTTATTTTTGGCAAGAATTTTTTATTTAGTTTTAGTCACTTACTTAAACATTGACTAAATTAAATGTCTAATTTTAGTCAATGATTTAGTCATAGCTTTGCAGTTTAATGATACTGTAATTAATTTAGCTGATTCTCTATTATTTCCTTGAATAGTTTGTACAGTATACCATTTTTGATGTATTTAGTAACCTAGATATCACTATACATGCCACCACAACAGTCACAATGTAATAAAGCATTTACTCTAAGTCCTTATCCAGTCTTATCATATGGTGTTAAAAGAGTGTCCCTCTGCCTTAGGCCAGCCAGTGCATCTCAGTTGACTGCCATCTGAGCTGGCTGCATGCAGTGCTGCTTGATAAAGCTGTCCGATGGCCAGCCTAGTCCTGAATTGTTGTGAAAAAGCTCTCATCTGAGTCCAACTCCATTCAGTCATGTCAGTCTACAGACTCCCTCATTCTGAGACAGGTCTGTCAGTCACACACACCACACTTAGGGCCTTATTCTAGTTCACTCTTCCTGACAAAATCCTTCTTAGATGGACAAAACCATGTGCACTGCAGGGGGCAGATGTAAAATGTGCAGAGAGAATTAGATTTGGGTGAGTTATTTTGTTTCTGTGCAGGGTAAATACTGGCTGCTTTATTTTTACACTGCAATATACTGTAGATCTCACTTTGAAGTAAAACCCCACCCAAATCGAATTCTCTCTGCACAAGTAACATCTGCCCCACCTGCAGTGCACATGGTTTTGTCCATCTAAGAAGGATTTTGTCAGAAAGAGTGAACTAGAATAAGGCCCTTAGCCTCAAGTCCCACCATATCCCACATCTTGAAGTGCTTTCTGGGCAGCTTACTCTAGCAGGATTGCAATGCAAATGCATTGCAGCATTCTGCATTGGTACACATTGCAGCTGTCTCCCATAGACTTCAGTGGGTGGTGGATGCATTTGCCCTCTAGCTGCTATTGGAGTACATGCATAGTGGGAGCGTATGTCTTGCTAAGCTGCAACACTGTATAAGAACACTCTTGGGGGTGAAATTTAATAGGATGAGAGATTCAGAAAGTGAGAGATTTGGTAAGAAGTCTCCAGTTTTTTTTAAAGCGGCAATCATTTACCAGTTTGATTTTGCAGTGTAAGTGATTACTGCTTTAAAAAAACTTCATACCGGATCTCTCACTTTCTGAATCTCTCATCCTATTACATTTCACCCTTGATGTAACATCAGAAAGAGGAGTGATAAAGGAAAAATGCATTACAGTCAGCACATGTTACTTCTGCTGAGCCACAATAGACATTTATGTGGGGAAATTATAGCATTATAATAAATATTACAATTTTCTTCATAAGCAAAATCCAAAGCAAGATTAGTCAATTTGAATACATACATTTACATGGGCCAAGGTAAAACTGCTGAATATCATAGTATAGAAATCAGCATCTAAGTAGTAAATTTACTAAGATGGGAGTTCTATTAAAGATGAGATGTTGGCTATAGCAACCAATCAGATTCTATCTATTATCTCCTAGAAGTTGCTAAATAAATAGGCTGGTTGCTATGGGAAACATCCCATCTTTAATAGAACTGTCTTAGTAAATTTACAATTAATTGTATGAAATGCATTGTATTTTATGTGGGTTTTATTCTATTAAAAAGTAATGTAAATAACCACTTTTATTTTTTCTATTAAAACCCTTTTTACAGCAGGTTATATATTTATTATAATTTTTTTTCAAACTATTTACAAAATTACGTTTTTCCCTTACTATGAATTGATACACATTTAAGCAAAACCATGTACAGTATACTGGACATAGTGCATAGCACAAATAAGGATACACAGACAGCAGGTGTGTCATTTTTTTCAGCTGCAGCATCTGGCATCCTGGCAAGATTCAGTTTGACTTTGGAGTTACCTCTATTAGGTCTATCACCGTTGTTACCTGGCACATAGACTGATTTATTTTTATTTTGGGGGGTATTAATATTGTGGTTGTATAACATATTACAAAGCAGATTTATTAATTAGCAACTAAAATTAAAATGTGCAGAGCGTGAAAAGATTAGGTTTCATTATGACATAGTTTGTATTTAATAGCTAAAGGGGTTCGATCATTAAAGAATTCTGAAAAAAAAAATGTAATTCTATATTAATTATGTACAGGAATATAATTAAATACAGACTTTATTTATTCAGTTAAATATTTTCAATGGGGTATCATTGCCTAACACTGCTAACATCTTTCTCTGCACTTGGGTTCAACTTATAATACTGCGTACAAAACAGTTCAATATCTGCACAGAAATAAGTAGTGCCTACAAAATATAGAATACTTCAAAATATAGCAAAAAATAAATACATTTTCAAACACAAACTGCATTTCTACTTCTTGCCCTAGAAAACATTATGCGCCACAGTAGTGCTGTAGTTCATTCTATTCTCCATAGTAAGACAATAGCTCATATTATGCAAAATTGTGATGACCCCAATTCACAGAGATGTGCACTGTGCCACAAATTCCCAAGTATTGGTACTTTGTGCATGTGCGGAACCTGTTTTGCATGTGTGGGTCCTATGAAATATAGTAGGAAGCAGTGCAGCATCAAACTGCGAGTGATTAACTGTCTGATACCATTTAGGGATGAGGCAGGCCCTGTTTCTCCAAATACAGGCATGTTCAGTGGCGTAACTACTGTAAGGCAACCCCAGCTACCGCTTGGGGGAGCAAGCCACAGTGGGGCCAGCACTGTGGCTGAGCACTGGAGGCGAGTCAGCCGCAGCGTGAGTGCGGCCATGGCAGAGACGGCAAATCCCCCCATTGATTCAATTGACTGTACACAGAGCCAGCTATTGGCTCATGTGTACATGGATAGGCGTGCTGGGGCTGCCTGGAACGCGTCGGAGCCAAGGGAATCAGCAGTGTCTCCTGCTTCAACTTCTCTGTTATGCGTGTGATGTCATCATGTCACATGCTGGAAATGACCCGGGGGGGGCTGTGCACCACAATTTTTTTGGCAGGGGGAGCAAAATTTTAAAGTTACGCCATTGGGCATGTTGCTGCCATTTAGGGGAGAGAAGAGGTCAGGGATCACTAGGCTGATTGCTTTGCAGCCTAGTGAAGAGGTCTGAATCAGGCCGAATATTTGTAAGCTTGGTGCAGAGAAGGTGGAACCCAGACAGAATCTGAGCTCCATAAAGCAGTAATTTCCCCTATTTCACCAGTAGTAGCTACATTTCTGCAGATAAATCAATCCAGCAAGTCCCATTCTAGATTATTGCAAATGTGATACCCTCAAAATACATGTCACCCCAATGCTTGTAAAATGTTAGGTACTTATGTAATATCTGGGCTCCCGTTTTTCTTATGAGACTGCGTCCGCTCGCCACGCTTCGGGCACGGTGGCTCGCTGCACTCGCCACACTATATAAAATCAACTCCATGCGTAGTTGGATAGTAGGGGTATGAAAAAATGGGGTGCATTTAACATGGGAGCCCAGATAATACATAAGTACCAAATGTTATAAGACTTGAATAATTAACTGTAAGGGGGAGCTGACAGTTACAGCAGCATGTGCAGACAGTGGGTCATGTGACTGCAGTTTAAAAATAGAAGCCCTGCGCTGACAGTTGGGCTCTGAGGAGGGAGTTGAAGGTAGCCATTTTCAAAAGACTGAGCTGCACTGGACTGTTATGAGAAAACCCAGTGTGTTTCCCCGGGTCCAGATGGTAAGAGACAGCCTCTCTGAGGAGATTGTGAAGGAGAGGTGGGTGAGAGGGCAGACACCTAGACATACAAGGTGTGAAGTGTGGTCTGATGAGAGACTGCCAGACAGAGCTGACAGGAGGTGCAGCCTAACTGTAAGTGACACAGCAGCCTCCCAGTGAGACCTGGCAAAAGCAATGCAGCCCCAGGCGTGGCCTAACTGTAAGCTGGCGGAGGGTGACAATGGAGATGCAGCCTAAAAGGTAATTGACTGGCAGGGAATCCCTGAACTCCCTACAGAGCTCAGTAAGAGACTATAAATACTGGCATAAAAGCCAGATTTTCAGAGCATCTCGTACTAAGGCAGTTAAGGATACTTTTCCCTTTGTACAACCAGCCTACTATATATTGAGAGCCAGCAGTGACTCACACTCTGTCATAAATATTACTTGTACAAGTTTAATGTGCACAAAACTCCAATTGCGGATTCTTATATAAAGCTACGGAGTATCTATAGTTTAAACCCAATTTAGCAAGAACTGTTCCAAATAGAGATGAACAAACTTCACATATGAAAAGTATTTTATTATTTTACAAGTAAGGATACATTATTTGATGAACATTAACCTCAAATTCCCCCTAGATTACAAATATTCAAGTCAGGAGGATCGAAGTATCTTGGTTCTGCAAAATTAAACCAATAGTCTTTTGCCACTCAATAGTGACCCATTTAGGAAAAAAGCAGAACAGTCAGCAGATACAACAGCTCTTGCATCTCAAATAAAGCGATTAGTACAGAACTACCACTCATAATTTTAGCTATTGCATTAAAGTAGCCATATATTTGTATTGCAAACACATTTAGAAAATAAGCGTGAAGAGTTTGACCATACTAATGTATGTATGGAGATCTGCATGGCAATCTTCAAGGACATATATTCAGATAATGTTCCATTTACACATATAATACCATTAGAATACGAGTAAAGAAATCCAATAGGAGAAATATGTATACATTGGGATGACAGAAATATCTTCAACAATATGAATATCAATGATTTTCTGAGCTTAATAGTTTGCTAATTAGTTTGTGAATTTAGAACAATTGTAAATTAAAAAAAAATAGTTTAAATGTTGATTTGTATAAAATTGTCTATATATTGTTTATAAAAAGTAAAGATAAATAAATATAATTTATTTTTACATAATTTATATTCTACTTTTGCATAAGTTTTTGGGGGTCTGTTCTATAAAAAGTGATGCAATAACATGGGTGCTTCAGTAATCTCTTTTATGACCATAGGTTAGCTTTCAACTAACCCTATTTAACTTTTGAATTATATTTTATTTAGTGAATGTGAACCAACAAATTATCAGTAGTTTCAAAACAATATATATTACAGCAGCTACAGGTTTTTATTATAGATCTTGTAGGGCAGCTGATGGTCATAAAGTAGTCATTAGTAGTGTACAATTGTAATTTATTATCTCTAGAATAATCTACATCACAATTTGTTGTCTATGTGCAGCCTTAATAACTATTTATTTATTTACAGTTTCTTATATAGCGCAGCAGATTCCGTTGCGCTTTACAAACTATCAACATAATCATTATTATCATTATTATCATTATTATTAAATCATCATTTGTATTCATAAGCATTTATCTTTGTAAATTATGCTTATTTTTATTTAACTTATAATAGTGAAAAATGGAGTATCCCCCTAAGGACAGATATATAATAATATTGATTGAAAACCAGCAATAGATGGCTATTGTTAGTTGGATATAGTGTTTTTGGTGCTGGAGGTACCCCCAAGAAATCAAATAGTCTAATAACTACAGGAAAAATGGAATGTTGTGAAGAGCAACCATACATTTACTGGAAGATTTCTTTTTGGAGGCATACTTTTATCAGTTTAAGGGGGGAATTTAATGTGTGTGCCGTGACCATGTCCCGTTCTTGGTCAGCTCGAGGGAAGACAGCATTGAATAGGGCCTGGTGGCCGGCGATTGAATACCCCCCTAAGAGTTAGTAATATTAGTTAAAACATAGCTTTTATTCACTTTTAGTAAAATAGGGTGGCTACCTTTTTAAGTAGCTCTAGTACTTACAAATAAACATATTAGATACATCAAATTTGTATTGCCAAATTACAGTATGAGTATGATTTTCACTGATCATTAGTCTAGAGCACAACTACTATAGAAATGGTTAAATACCTCAAAGTCATACACAGCGTAGTGCAAAAATAGACAAACATATTTCACAAAGGTATACAAAGTAAAGACATTTCAAATACTGCTATTGGGATCGTGGTGTTATTTTAATGCATTTTACATGGGGCTCCGACATATTAGAGCAATTTCCTCAAATGGATGTAAAGCTGGTTTCCGTAGCCACTAATTATCAGACATGCTTTTATAGCATAATAAGGACATCAAAAATTTGGAAATCATAACTGATGATCGATGTTTCTCTAATGATCTCACATATTGACATTCTTTCCTGTGAGAAATGCTACATTGTGATACACTTTAAATTTACACGTTACAGTCAGTGGTTACTAATATCAGTTATGACTTTCCATAATAATGTTCCTCACAGTTTTGTTTGACTGAAACCAACTCAGGCTGTTGGCAACTCCTTTGTGTACTGGGCAGTTTAGTCTCCTCTTGCCAGAGAAATATGACCAAATTGAAAATGGGGTCCAAGTTTTTGTGTGGAATAAAGCAGTAGCCTGAATCAGTGATACAGATGTGGCCAGGCTCAGCATTGTTGCCAAACGACTATGCTCAAGTTTCTGGCGGATGGCGATCTGGCGGCAGGGGACAGGACATGGACGTGTGAGCATCTCACATGCTCACACGTCCTTTGCCGAGAATGGGGTGCGCGAGTGTCTCAATGTGTGCATGCCTCATTCTGGCGGGGGATGGCACTCAGCGGGCGGTGGACGGCGCAATGGGAAAGCTGGTCTATTTATAAGTGAGGTTTTGGTCATGGTTTAGGACTAAGAATCAGAGTTTATACTTTGAAAGTTGCAGAAGACCAAAAACATGTGAGTTTACATGTTTTTTGACCCTATTACATTGATTGAGTGTATAAAATGTGTGAGTTTAGAGCTAAACTCACACATTTTGATAACTGAGACCCTTTTACATTTGGCTCATAGTGTATTTCCTAAGTAGTTAATAAGGTTGTTCACTGAGAGTTAGGGTTATGCATTGGGTAAAAATAGGGTGGAGGCAGTGGCCATAGATTTTATGAGGCCCATTCAGTAGATTGTAGTTTAATTGGAGAAAATTACTTATCGAAACATACCTCCGTTGAGCTATAGCTGGTTATTTGTAAGGATTTGATGTGGTTGTTGGACTGTTTTTGTCTATTTAGTCTGTCAGTATTCCCATGCAGCTCTGTTGTTGCAGGCTATGGAAATTCAATTATGGAGTTTATTTGTTGCAAGGTCAACCACAATGTTGCCATTTTTTTGTTGGCCACAGTAGCTCTGATGGGCCATAAAAATCTGATGTTTTTTGTTGCCTATCTTATCTGCCCTCATTGTTTATATTTGACTGTGCATGATGATGGGTCTGGGACTCATGGGGGAGCCTTGTTGTGATTGGAGGAGAGATCAAATCAGCAGATTAGTTTGTGGATCACTGGTGTGCTCTTCTCAGAGGCTTCTCTGATTTTTCAGTCAAGGGTCAACAACACCTCTGCACCATATTGGTCAATAGCAGTTGGACTGATTTACAGAAGTATGGCGACTTACTGTAGGTAAAATTGTGTTGCTCTGTTATTAAGGTGTTTATAATATAGAAGTCAGTATAGGATGGAAAGCACGTAAACACTTAGACAGGGCAACTTAGTCAACTGGTCTGCCCCCCACCAACTTGCTGTCATTATTTTTTGTTTGCGAGTGGTTGTGTTGTCCAAAGAGATAAGTAAGATGGGAGTGTTTGACCTCAGCATTTAATATATTTATTTATTAACAGTTTCTTATATAGCGCAGCATATTCCATTGCGTTTTACAATAGGAGACAGTGATACATCAACTGGGTATTTACAGACAAAGTTATGAAGGCCCTGCTCGCAGGCTTACAATCTATAGGGAAATAGGCATTGATACAAAAGTATAGATATTCTTTATTCTTTATTGTATAAAGTCCACCAGAATGCAAAGGTTTGTATGTGCTGCATGTATACTGTTTGATTGCAGCTTTCCTTCATCCCTCCATTGGGATGTGAACTTGTTGGACTGATGGGATTATTATGATTGTTGTGACACCGACTTGGCTGGAGGGGGAAGAAGATCAGCAAATTTGAGTTTACATAGCTGTCGTGCTTTCCTTCTTAGTGTTCTTTGCTTTGTCAGGGGGTCAGTGACATCATCAACATTGGATGGATCACAAACAATTAGCATAATATACAGGTGTAGCAGACATTGGCCAGTCCAACCCTGAAGACCTGGACATGTATAGCACCAGAACCTATATACTATATATTATAATTAAGAAACAATCTATTTTGAGCTGTGCCACTTGGGCAGGATCCTGTTCCTCTTTTGCTGTATGTATTGAAATAGGTAATTGCAGGTGGCAGGATCAAAGTTATATATGCTGGTTTGTCTCTTTCCTTTTTGTCCCCATTTTATTCAATCGCCTCTATTCCCTTATTTTCAAATAAATGATGACATAATTTTAATTGACAATTCATTGTGTTATGCATTTATTCCTGCAACTGGGTGGGGAATTTATTGGTTGTTCAACAGGATGACTAAGGTTACAAGATGGCCCGCTCCTATTAAGCTGTTTATAACATTACAAACACTACCAATCTTAACACTCTGCATTGCCTTAATTGTGACAGCAATAGGATCAATGCTTTAGCAGTAGCCGTTATGCAAAAGGCTAATAGCTGGAAAATGAGGCTTCAATTGCATTCTTCATTGTTGAAATAATAATATATAAATAATACTTCCCATTGGCATTTTCACAATATTTTATGCATTTCCAAAATCAAGGCTCACATATAAGGGAAGTTGTGTGCTTGTAGTTAAAAGAAGCCACAGTGAACGTGACAGAATATTTTTTACTTGTGTCATCTCCACATGAATCCTGAGGATTATTCTGCAATTGAGTAAAGATGCCCTCTAACTGACCTGTGGTAATGTAGCCAGGTAATATGCTGTGAATATGCTGAAAATGTGAGGATAAAAGTAAGGATATTATATAGTTTAGAAAACAAATAAACCAACAAATGTGTGTGTGTGTCTGTGTGTGTGTGTGTGTGTATGTGTGTATATATAAATATATATATATATATATATATATATTATAGATAGATAGATAGATAGTATAGATATATTAAGGTGTTATCATAATAAAACAGCCATCAATAAACCAAATGATTGATGGCTGTTTTATTACATTAAAACCTTAATATATTTATACAAAAGTCCACAGTGCGCCTATTTTCCACACACACACACACACACACACACACACACACACACACACACACACACACACACACACACACACACACACACACACTTACGTAGTGGGGAAGAGCCACCTGTGTCTATACATGCAGAGGGCTCCTCCAGTTCAGGGTCCTGTTTTTTTTTTTTTTTATCCCCTGGATCCTACTCAAGAAGAGGACATACCTGTGGGGAACCTGAAAGACGTATATATATGTTTGCGTGTATGAATGTGTGTATGCTAGTATGCAAATACAATTGTACTATTCTGGGTGTCAGTGTCTATTTATTGTAACATTGATCATACTGTGGGACTACATGTAATGCTCTGCATGCTGGGACTTGTGGTTGCCCAAGTCCCTGCATGCAGGGGAGGCTTGCTGGGACTTGTGCTGCAGCACAACCCAATGTTAAATTTGAATTACATTTTTTTACACTTAATCAGCCCACCACCCACAGCCCCAAGCTTCAGCTGACCAGCCAAGGGTGATGTTTTTGGCTGGGGGAGCTTGTACAAAAGACCTCTCCTGGATGTGGCATAACCCTGTTGGCTGTTTGAGCGCGATGCTATAAAGTGCACCTTTACTAAAAATCTCACATTCCAATTACTAGTAAATCACCAGAAAGTGATTTTTGGCTTGGTCTAAAGATAAATTGCATGCTATTACATCTCGCCCCATGTCTAAGAAACCTTAAAGGGACATGTGAATCAGGGATGTTTTATGTCTATTTAATTTCATTGCTTTTGTAAAGAGTTAAAATACAGATGGAGCACCACTCAGCCAGCAGCGCGACTCGCCAGAATGCCCCCAGTGGAAAGATGACACTCCATCTGACTGGGACGCGCATCCCCATTTCTGGGTGGTGGGGGACATGAACCCTGTCTGTCTCCACTTCAGGGAGATGGGCAGGGTTAGGGGGTGAGAGGGGATGTGGGGGGATTGGCGGCGAGGTGGCGGGGACCAGCGGGGAGCTCTGTTGTAAGGCTGGCGGCTGGTGACCCCCGCTGGATGTAGCACTCCATCTGTATTCATGTTGTTAGATTTACAAGCAAAGAAATTTGAACCAACTTTTCCCTCACACAGACAATTACAGCTGTAGCAATTACATTTAGGTGGTGTATAGTTGTCATATATCAGCAATTACAATAGTTTCTCAGATCCTATGATTCTTTTTTCCCAGATAAGTTGTTTTGACAAACTATTTGACTTGCCCATACATTCCAGTATGGGTGGTACTACTGCTCACCAACTACTAATCTACTCTTGAACTACCACCACAATTAACCCTTTTGTTAAAAAAAAGGAGAAAAAATGTATAGGAGTCCACCCTCAAAGCATAACCATCAATGTGCTATTGGAGCTGGCTCTGGTTTGAAAAATACAGGGTTAAAAATGCATAGAGTCCCCCCATGTTATTACCATCATTGGACTCCAATAGCCAGGGAGGTAATGCCATGTCCAGAGGACACACTTGACAGATCCATGGGCAAAGCATTCATTCACCCTGCTAGTCATCCCAAGCTGGGTTTCTTGGTCAGTTGCCCCTCTAAAATAGAGGGTTACCCCCTCTCCAGACCTGGGCTGAAGCCCAGTGCTATCATCCAAACACCTGGGCACTGAGTGCCAGGTTGATATCTTGTACTGCCCCCCAAAACATAGCCAGTGATAATGGAGACAGATTTGGTTCTAAAATTGGCTTGCCACGGTCATCTTGGATATTTACAACTTTACAAGATGGCCTTTACAAGCCAATAGCAACTCGCCTTGTCATTGCCCTGCCCCCTTGCATTGGCTAATATAAGCCAGCATGAGGATTGGGCAGCAGTCCAATGGCAGATTACTCCTAAAGAAAGAAGATGCTGGGGAAGTCCTGGAAGGCCTGGAACGTGAAAAAGAGCTGAAAAGCCACTGCCCACTGGGTGAAGATGGCGAAGCCACTGGGCTCGAGGGAGGCAGTGGACATGCAAAACCTTAACTATTGTGCCCTTATCATATATAAAATTGTAATTATCATTTGTTTATGTGGCAGGATTAATATCATATGGGACAGGTGGGAAGGAACTAGTACTGGCTGAAATAGTGTTTGCCTTGTGCCTGTACTAGCACCCTCCCATCCGTTCATGGGTGTCTTTTGTTAGTATGTGTCCTTGCAATCTATATATAAAAGGTGATTGCAAATATATACATTTTTATGTACAGTATGTCAGTTTTAGGAATGGATTTGGGTACAATTACCCCCTGGGTTGGTGAGGCTAGGCAGCCTTAGGGCATCATTATTGTAACAATTAATGTAACACTATTTAGCAATTAGACTGCTTCTTACTTTTGCAATGCTGCTAACACTTTAATTGCTATGTCTCACCTTTGTAACATTATTAGCACGTAAGCTGCAACTTCTTATTAATGAAACACTTTTTACACTTAAAATGTATCTTCTAACTACTGTGATAACTTGAATCAGTTGGATTTTGATGGCCAAGGGGTCCCGTGTTCTTAAATTGAACCTTGTTAGGGACCCAGTTTATGAGGTCACCCGGCCTTTATACAGTAGGTGGTGGCATATTTTTGGCCAAAAATTATGCTAAGAACCTCAGTTTTGCTTTATGTTAAATTGCAGAGTTGTTATTATATATTATAATTGTTATACAGTACTTACCATTGTTCTTGGTGCTTGAGTCCCGTTGGAGAAAGTGAGCTACTGTATATAAATAAAACCTTCTTACTTACTATTTACAGTACTTACCTGCATTTCCCCTTTGTTCTGAGCTGCCTCTCTCCTGTGACCAGTGCATATTTATGGACAATGTGTCCAGCCTCTGAAAATGAAGAATCCTTAACCTGAGGTTATAAGAACTACTTTTTTACTAATGTCTATCACTGGGACACAGTCTCCGGAAAAAAATACTTTCCTAATATTCCTTAAGAAGTACAGAGAATAATAAACCGGATCACTTTCCTTCCAGGTTTGGACCCTAACTGAGCACTTGCACATGTACAATGCAATATCTTATTCCCATCAGAGATTAAAAGTTCCATCTTTGACAGGGTTACTCGAAGAAGGTAACAGGCTAAAGAGAGTTGAAGATGGCATTGGTCTCCACATACAGTTTGCAAGATTACACTATGAGGCAGCTGATGTTTCTGATACTTTATCTTCTGCTTTCTACATTTACTTAATTATGCCCTTAAAGATTAAGTTTCTATATATTTAAGTAAAGATATGTTAATTAATAAACAGTCCCCTAGATGACACATTACAGAAGACGGGTAATGTACAGAATACACATGCCCTGTATAACCATGTATACAGAGGCAAATTTAGACCTGAAGGGCCCTAAGCAAAACACCAATCTAGGGCACACGTCAAGAAATATACAAACAAAAATGACCCCTCCCCAGGTGTCTGTTGCTGTCCATTAGACCTCATACCCTAACTATCCACCACCGCTACACCCTTCCTTACCATCTGCTGTAGCTCTACCCCGACCTTCTTCCATTGGTCCCCCTCTCCTCCCCCAGAATGTCCACTATTAAACTATTAAAATGACGGTATTATATAGGCATAGTCATCACAGGTATTGGGTCAAACTATAAAAAATAAGGTGGGATACAGGTAAAGCCATCAATGGTAATGGGTAAAACGACTATATACAAAATAAGGGGTAAATGGTAAACATTTAAAGGAGCAAGAGGATTTTGGACAGACACGTTTTATAGGCATGAGCTTGTACAGTATTTGTCAAACAAAATATGGAGGTTGGCTAGTTCATATAGTGCTCTCAGTACACATAGTACCTATAGAATGTGAAACCTGTCTCACTGATACAATGTACTGTGAATATGTATGTGAAGACAATGATACCTGAGAGTCACACTGATGCAATGTACTGTGGATGTTTAATAAAAAGTTTACCCTCGCTTTTTTCCATGAGAGCAGTTGACCATCTAATGTAGAGTCCATTGGCTTCAGCATACCTTCTTTATTCCTCTCCCTGAGCAAGATGTACTAAGCCTGGAAAAGTGATCAAATAGAAAGTGATAAACCACCAACCAAGCAGCCCACAACTGTCATTTTCCAAACACAGCCTGTAACATGGCAGCTGGGAGCCGATTGGTTGGATTATTACTCTCCATCTTGTCATTTCTCAGAGTTTGGTCATCCGGCCCAGTAAATTTACTGAAGTTGGGATGTTGCCCATAACAAATCAGAATATACTTCTTATCTATTAGGGACCTTCTGGAAGCTAATGGATAGAATCTGATTGGTTGCTATGGGTAACATCTCTAAGCATACAGTTAGGTTACTTTGCGGTATATCCTTTACTACATGTACAGTATATACATTGCAGTGTTACAGTATCAAGGTCAAGATCAAGGTTTTCCATTGGATGCAGTCAATTTTATGTACATCTGTTTCGCTTGAAAATTTCTGAAAGTTGTATAAAAAGCCAGCATGTGTTTCTAGAGAATAAGCAAAGTTATTTTTGACTCATAGGGGTAAATTTACTAAAGCCTCTAAAAATTAAAAGAGGTGATGTTGTCCATATCAACCAATCAGATTCTGTCTATTATTTCTTTATTGCATCCTACAAAATGATAGACAGAATCTGATTGGTTGCTTTGGGTAATAGAAAAGTGCTATATAAATATTATTATTATTATTATTATTATTATTATTATTATTGTTATATCACCTACTGTATTTTCCTTTTTAGAAGCTTTAGAAAACCCCTCAGTGTAAAATATGTGTACACACTAAATGATTTTCCCTCTGGCTAGCAATTTTCACAGGAGGTGAACATCTTTCCATAGCAGGATGCAATGGACAGCTGTTCCGTCTGCTGGTAAAACAAGCAGAAGAAAGGCGGCCACCAGCAATGATGTAGGAGAGCGCATCAGCGCTCACAGCTCATCGCCTGCCCATACACACTGCACAGCTTTTGAGCTGAGAGCAGCTCAATCGACAAAACTGAGCTGCTTTAAGCTGAAAATCACCCAGTGTATATGGGGCTTAACATTGCTTTTCGCAGTCTCTCTTTAGTGTTGTTGCATTTTTTATAAGTTCCATTGCAATACATGTAATGGAATCTTTGTAAATGAGACAAGTGCATCTAAAATTCATATGCACACTATTAACTGTCAAAATGCGCATTTCAAATGTATGAAAATCAGCAACCAGACAACATTAGCCACATGAACCCTAGTGTCTAAACACCATAGTTTTTTGCTTTAACCTTCAGTTAAACAATATAAAACAAGTTCAAGCAAGCAGAATAAAATATTTGCACCGATTTGTCCATTTTACAATAGAAATATACTTGGACCTGCCAGGGACGGATTTTCCACAAGACAACCTAGGTGCCTGCTTAAGGCCCTGCAGGTCAAAAAAGGGCCAATGCCAGGTCCCACAAAATCCGTCCTGACCATGATCCATTATAAAGGCTGTTTTCTAAGTCTTTTTTACAGATACTCATTAAAGGGGCTCAGACTAGTATTAATTTCACAAATACTAGCACAAAGCTCCAATACTGTGCCTCTGCGATATTTTCCCAGAGGAGCACTGTGTGACTATCGTCATCGTCATAATGTCAGACCTATTCCAGAAGCTATTAAAAGGAATTAAACATGTTATTGGGATTTCTACCAATTCACTGAAATGTATTAGTTATTTATGTTTGTATGTGAGGCAAACAGGTTGAAGAATGTGTGTGTGTGTGTGTGTGTGGGGACGGGGACGGTAACATGGTGGAACTGAGCTCCACCATCTCTAATGGTGAGAAGGAACTAGTTCAACCTCCACCATGGCCATGCACAGTAATTGTAACAGAAAAAACATTATAGTATGCAGATGGGTGCTAAAAACCCTTCCACTGGCCCTGGCTCTGCCAATGGTGGGGGGGGGGGAATATGTGGGGAATTAGGAAAATTAGTACACCCACCTCTCCAGGACCACTTTACACCCTTGATCTTAATATATTTGATATAACATGATGAGTATTTTTTTTTCCTATTGAGGCCAATGTATTTTATTGTTTTCTGTAATATAATGCATTCCTGTCCAGGGCTGCAGAGGGGGGTACTAATTACCCGGGCCCAGGCTTGCTGGAGGGGCCCGGTAGGGCCCTGGTTTGACCCCTCCCCCTTTCCTCCATCCCTCCTGGGCACCATCAGCAGCACACACCTACTGACAGCAGGCTCAGCATGAGCGTCTCACTGACAGCGTCAGAGCTCATGCTTAGTCTGTTTTCTGCACAGCACATGCTGTAGGTGTGTGCTCAGGGCTGGCAACAGAAATCTTGGGGCCCCATACAATGATATTTCAGGGGGCCCCCACCCCCTTAAGCACTAGTAGTTGTGTGGAGCAGGGAGGGATGGTGGGCATATTGGTGGCAAGAAGTCCCATACAGTAAAATGGATGCCCCCAGTGAGAACAGTCTCACTTCTAAACTGACAGCTACTGCACATTATGCCACACACTGTAATGCCTACTACACATTATACCACACACCGTAATGTCCATTAGACACTATGCCACATGCCATAATGCCCATTACACATTATACCACACACCATAATGCCCATTACATATTATGCCACACACCATAATGCCCATTACACATTAGGCCACATGCCATAATGCCTGTGACACATTTTGCCACATAAGTGCCACTTACCTAAATGCTCTTTGCCAAGGGTTGCATGCTCATTGCCATTCATTGTCGTTGCCAGAGGTTTCTTGCTCAGTGCCAGAAGGTTACATGCTCGGTGCCAGGGGGTTACATGCTCCTTGCCTGGGTTTTATGTTCCTTGCCATGGTGGAGTACATACTTGTTGCCATGGGGGAGTACTTGTTCATTGCCCAGTGCGGATTTACCCACTTAATGCCCAGGGAGGATTACATGCTCATTGCCAGAGGAGTTAAATGCTTGTTGTCAGGGGGGTTAAATGCTTGTTCCCAGGGGAAAGCATGCTAGTTGCCATGGGGTATTATATGCTCATTGCCTGGGGGGGTTAAATACTCGTTGCTAGGGGGGATTTACATGCTTGTTGCCCAGGGTTAGTCTGTGCATCTGCCACTCATCCCTGCACTCAGCCACACGGTTCGATTGCTGTGGGCGGATGGCACTTAATTCCCCCATAACAAGAATTTTTGCAGCACTAAGGACAACACTTATGCAAGAAACACACAAAATCTGCTTCAGCATCCAAATCAGGTGTTATTACACCAACCTTTTGTGCGCAAAGAAACTGCACATATTTATGGGACCATTCACTGCTATCCATATGTTTGGTTTCAATTATTAGTGTACACATGCAGCAACTATGTCATTGGTGCAAGACATTCATTTGATCTAGTGACAGTCAGCACAGCCCGCAGTTCTATCTACATGCTCTCACTAAACGTGGCCTACATTCCACACATCTAGTTTCCACCCAGTTACTCTACTACAGCAAAAAGGATCGATGTGCATGAGCTGCATATGACTCAACTTCACCTGTACAGCTGTGGACTGGAGCATGTGCTGTGTGGGACTCGGGAGGGGAGAAAAGGGGAGATCTCCCAGCTGCAGTGGCAGGAGGCGGAGCTGCCTGGGGACAGCCTGTTGGAACACACAGCTCCCGGCCGCCACTTACACACACACTGACATGAGGCGGTGCTGCTGCGGAAGGCCTCCTTCAGCCTTCCGCAGCAGCACCAGCTCATGTCAGTGTGTGTAAGCGGCGGCTGGGAGCTGCGTGACCCGACAGGCCTCCCCAGTCAGCCTCGCCATTGAAGTTGTAAGCCTGCTCTCTTCTCCCCTCCCAAGTCCAAGCTGTTCCGCAGCCGCAAAAATTCTTTTTAGGGGGGATTAAGTTCCAGCTGCCCCCCCCCCAGTAGTCAATTGCTGGGCACCTGAGTGTACGGATGAGCGGCAGAATTTGGGGCCCCTCTGATCACCGGGGCCTGGGTCAACTGTCCCCTTTGACCCCCCCTGTTGCCGGGCCTGTGTGTGCTGCTGCTGCGGAGGGGGCTGTGGGCGTCAAAAACAATCCCCCTTGATTTTAGAGTGTTTTTTCAAGCTCTAAACATTTTGGGGGAGTAGCCTAATCACAGGAGGTGACCTGCCTCCCGTGATTAGGCCACGCCCCCTAAACTTTACCAGGGCCCGGCATACCTCTTGGCAGCCCTGGACCTATCCACTCCCCATCTTTCCCCAAAAAATAATCCTATAGTTTATTTTACAAAAAAGAGTGCTAGGGGTAAGTATCTTGCCTAGGGCACCATGAGGCCTAATCTGGCTCTGGAACCTGCTTTATAATGTATTTTCTTTCCAAAGTGGTAGTGTTTCACTGCATATGTACTATAGCAGTTTCCTTTTTTTTTTTTTAATTGAGTCTTTATTTAAATATTATCATTTATACACATACAATGAAAAAAAGAAATACAAACAAAACATTTCGTACATGCCAGAAAGATAAAAAGCACAAAGCTACAATCATTGACAATAAGGAAAGGGACAGTAAACTTTTAACGGTACAATAGGGATCTTTTTCTAATGCCTTTTAACAGTACGGTAGGGATCTTTTTCTAATGCCAGATATGCAAACTAGGGGCTAGAGATGGTAAACGTCCGAACGAGTGCCGATGTACATAGAGAGTGACTTGTGGGGTTAAGGGCAGGCTACAGGGTAACTGTCGAGGATTCCAGAAAAGACTTTTCAAGAAAAAAAAGAGAATAAAAAACAGTGACTAAGGGTGAAATACACATGTGGATAAGTGAAAAAGGAATGGGGTGTAGAGGGAAAACCCCTCACTTCCCTTCACAAGCCCCCTCTCATTTAGGACTAGTGACACAAAAGATTACATAAGCCTGCGATCACTCTCACTGGGTAGTGACGTGTGAAAAAAAAAAAAAAAAACATAAAGGAAACTTATTTAAATAGTGCTTTTAGAGACAAAATATTCAGAGTGGTACCAAGTATTCCATATGGTGTGAAATTTAACAATTCTTTGATTATATGCATAAAAAAACTTTTCGTGTTCATAGGTTGTATTTACCATATTTAACCACTCCATAAAGAAGGGGCCCTTGTGCGCCATCCAATGACGTGCCACTATCACTTTGGCTAATGAAGTGAGAATTAACAACAAAGAATTCATCTCTCTAGAAACAGTCGAGTCTGACCATACCCCCAGTAGTACATTGCTCTCTGTTAAGATGGCTTGTGGAGCCCCTATTCCTTCGCAAATACCCAGGACCCTGTCCCAGAAGCGACTTACTCTTGGACAGGACCAAAGGAGATGCAAGAACGAGGCACCCATCTCCCCACATTTCTGACAATTATCTGTGGCGGCACCGCCAATTCTTTTCAGCTTCAGCAGAGTCATGTAAATCCTGTGAAGTATATTGTTTTGAACTTGCTGGATTAGAATAGACTTTGTGGCCAGCTTAGGGGCAACCACAGCTGACTGCCACATAGTCTCATTTAGATTAGGTAGTTCCACTGTCCATTTTAGCTTTTACTGAATTAAACCTTTATCTTGAAAATTTGTGGACAAGTGTCCATAGAGTTTTGCAAGACAGCGCCGTGACAACAGTTTTAATAAAAGAGATTTGATTGGTGCCACTGTTAACCATCCAACTTGACCACAGCTGTATTGTGATATGGCACTCCTGAGTTGCAAATATCTATGGAACATTGAACCAGGTAACTTATATTCATCCTGTAATGATGCGAAGGATTTAAAGATTTTATATTGGTATCATTTATTTAAAGACCCCACCCCGTACTGCGCCCATAGTCTCCCTCCTTGCTGTTTGTTGATTTCCTGGAGCGTATTGAGGGAAAAAATAAATGAGTCTGGATCCATGTTACAAACTGCTTGCCATATTTTGATGGCTTGACTAACAATAGGTGGATATTTCTTACAAATCCTTTTTAGAAACAAGGTTTGCAGAGGAGTGATCTTTGGATCTACGTAACTGATTAACCTGATTAGTTCGGCCGTATAGAAATCTTTTTTGACCCATTCCTTAAGATGAACCAATTGGGTCGCAAGGTAATAACACTTAAAGTTCGGCAGGGCCAGACCCCCACTATCGCGATCGAGCCATAAAGTGGCCATTTTAACCCTAGGGCGCTTATTACTCCATATAAAGGATGATAGAATACTATTTAAAGTTCTAAAATTTTTATCTTTGATGTATATCGGTGACTGCTGGAATATATACAGGAGTTTAGGTAACACTACCATTTTAATTTGGTTTACCAGCCCTATTACAGAAAGGGGAAGTTTAGCCCAACATCTGCATTTTGTTCTAATATCTAACAGTGCCGGGAGGATATTACCCTCTATAAAGTCCTCTGGCTTACTTGATACCTCTATCGCCAGATATTTAAAACTGGATGCCTCGACCAGTGGAAAGTCAGCCCCCTGAATGTCACTGGGGCTATTTTCCCCCAAATGCATAATATGGGATTTACCCCAGTTTACCGTCAATCCAGACAATTCTCCGAATTGAGTCAGCTGCTGGAATACTACAGGGAGGTCCCGCTGTGGGTCTTTTGTTCCCACTAAGAGATCATCGGCGTAAAGGGAGATGATATTTAATCTTGAATTTTTCCCCTGGTCATGATGATACAATTTAGCTCTGAGTACATGTGCCAAAGGTTCTATCGCTATCGCGAATATCAGGGGGGAGAGAGGACACCCCTGTCTGGTGCCTCTATACAGTGAAAAGGGAGATGAAGTATACCCGTTAATGGAGACCCTTGCCCTAGGATTCTTATAAAGTAGCATCAGCCGTTTAATAAACCCAGCGCCAAACCCGAAGGCTTTAAGGGAATGCCACAAATAAGCCCACTCAACGGAATCAAAAGCCTTGTTGGCGTCAAACGACGCCAACGCGGCCTTTAACCCCCCTGCATTTACATACTGGATATAGGAGAATACTCTGCGCAAGTTAAGCGTCGTGGATTTCCCGACTGGTCGGGGTGGACTATCTCTCGCATTACGCTGCTTAGTCTATTTGCCAAGACCTTTGCGACAATTTTTACATCAGTGGGAATCAAGGAGATCGGTCTATTTGAATCGACCTTGGACAGATCTTTGCCCTTTTTTGGGAGGAAGACAATAGAGGCTTCAGCCATAGAAGGGGGCATAACATCCTCGCTCAACATCTCCTGTCTCACAGCCAAAATATGGGGGGCCAGGACACCCCTAAATTTTTGGTAAACCTCTCCTGGTAGGCCATCTAACCCAGGGGCTTTGCCTGATGGTAGCGAGCTAATAACATTGTTTACCTCTTCAATAGTGAAGGGAGCATCCATCAGACGATGTGCATCTGAGGAGAGTCGAGGAAGATCTAATGAAAAGAAAAACTGCCCCAACGTCTCTGCATCACTGTTAGTATGAGCTTGGTAAACTCTGCTAAAATGGGTCACAAATTCGTCCACAATATCTGGGGTGGAAGTCAATAACATGCCTTGTTCCGTTTTAATTTTTGTAATTACATTTGAGGGTCTATCCATCCTCAGTACATATGCCAGGGATTTTCCCACTTTGTCCGCATTGGCAAACCATTGATGAGAATTTGCCCGGAGTCTCCTATAGTTCACCTCCTGTAGATATTCCAGCCATTTGGTCTGGGCTTTCTGCCATTCCGACCGATCTGAATCTGCCCCACTAGAAAGATAGATATTTTCCAACTTGGTCACCTGGGACTCCAATTCAGCCACCTTTTTCTGATGTGATCTCTTCAAAAAGGATATCTGTTTAATAAAAATACCTCTAAGATAGGCCTTAAAGGAATCCCAGATGCAAGAGTTTGGAGCAGTACCTTAATTAGTTTCAAAAAATTCCTTAATTGCGTTCTTCACAACTCCTTGATCCATCTGGGAGAGCCAAAATGGCTGAAGCTTCCAAACCCTAAATCCCTCCATTTCCTCTATATTACACTGTAGAACAATGGGGGAGTGGTCTGATATGCCACGAGCCATGTACTTTATAGAGGAGATCTTAGGCAATAACGTGTCAGAAGTAAAGATCATATCTATTCTCGAGAAAGCCTTATATGGCGCAGAGTAGCATGAGTATTGACGATGATTCTGGTGCCGCTCATGCCACGCGTCCTTCCACCCTATCTCTTCTATAAACTCTGCAAACCTATTTCTCTCCTTGCTTATTACTTTATCCTCTCTGCACCACCGATCTAACTGGGGTGCGATTACATTATTAAAGTCTCCCAAACATATCACATGATTATCTGGATAGGCTGACGAGAAAATCACTGCAGAGCGTAACACCCCATACGAAAAGGGGGGAGGGATATATACGGACAGCAAAGTAAAGCCAATATGGTTAATACTGCAATCTATAAAGATGTATCTACCCCCGGGATCTATCTTGACTGAACGACATTCGAAAATTACTGATTTCTTCACTAGGATTGAAACTCCTCTTGAGGAGGAAGAAAAGGGGGCATGAAATTGTGCCCCGATCCACGGGTGTTTTAAGGCATTCAACCTATCGCCACAAAGGTGGGTCTCTTGATATCAGCCCCCCAGTGTTTTACAGTGTTTTATGACTAGGGCCCTTTTGACTTTATTGCTAAGGCCTCTGACGTTCCAAGTCATGAATTTAACCATTGGCAATTATGAGTAACATTGTTCTCTTGTTTACACTTGGCTTACCACCTCCCCTCCTTCCTCTACTCCCATTCCACCGAAAGTTTACTGAGTATAGGTAACATAGACAAGTAATATGGCATGTACAAAAACTACACAAACATACATAACAAAAAACCCAACCCCCTCCCCCACCCTGTACTACCTAAGGACCCAGGCGTACCTATTCCCCTAAAGGCTCCCCTCTATCTACCCCCAGAACCAACATTAGGGGCAATTAAAGAAAGAACAAATGACCACCAGACGCGTGGCCGGCTCTCCTATATTTAGACAGTTGAATTACCCCTACTATTCACATCCCTCTCCCCCCCCCCCCACGCCCATCATTTATGACAGTATGGCGACCGTCACAAACAAGCCAAGTGCCATATTACTAAGCAAATGCAGCCCCATACTATTATGTAGACAGGTAGTATAGAGCACAGATTTATAATTTCAGGACATATATCGCCCACTATAAATGACCAGATTCCCTATTAGGAGGCCAACTGTCTCTTGCCGGGATATGTCCTATCCAACCAGCCGGCTACCTCTTCATGAGAAAAAAATAATTTTTTTGACCCACTGACCTCAACACGTAATTTCGAGGGGTACAACATAGAATACTTTAACTCGAGTTCTCTGAGTCTGGACTTGACCTCCCTATATTTTGCCCTCTCCCACTGAATTTCTACCGGAAAGGCAGACATTTTTTTCCCCATATATCCAAAGTCCGGTTTTCCCCTGGCCAAATGAAGGATACTGTCCCGATCTCTAGAGTTCAGTAACTTGGCGATAAGTGTGCGTGGAGGACCGCCTGGGGGTGCGGGGCGGGACGGCACCAGATGGGCTCTTTCAATCGCAAACTGCGTGGGTTCCTTTTTAAATAGAATTTGCATGTATCAGAACCTATATATAATCATATTATTTCATATCATACAAACCTAGAAAAATAAACACTTCCCTTCCTTACAGTATATTAAAATGTGTAAATTATTATGGGACAAGTGAAATAGGTAGCAGCTGTCACTGTTGCATTATATTGCAGTACGTCTGCCAAATGATTGCTTATCTTTTTGATTGTAGAACTGAACACTACTATTTAATGAATGTTCATGCAAAAGACATCATTAGAATACAAGTTGCCTTTTCAGTCACACATAATGCATGCTAAAGTCATTTTTACATAATAACAGATGCTGGCTTGAATGCCATCCATGTGCTATATGAGACGATTAATGAAATTAATTTTCGGATAAAACTTTGAAGGCTGGTCCATACTATTCATAAAACATTTCTAAAATGGTTTTAAAAACAATTATACTATTCTCGTAACACAAATTTGCCGCCAATTTTTTTTTAAAGAAAAGAATACCCAATGCATAATGATTATATAAATGTCTCCATGCTGACATTAATAACTGATGTTTTAATGTTAAATCATGCTTCCCATTACATAGTACTCATGTTTTTAAAGTGTGGGGCAGATTTATTAATTGTGGGGTACTTTATTACCTGCCACTCAGCTCCTAACTAAGTACCAGGCTTTGTTTGAAAAATGACAATTGGGGGCTGATTGGTCCATAAAGTACCAGCCACTTTGCTACTTCACCAGACTTAATATATCTGCCCCTCAGTCTTCACACAGTTCTTGTTTTGCATTTCACCTGAGGATTTTTACAATGTAACAGTTGGTGGTACAGTACACAGTGCACCTGCCTCGTCACATGGACCTGAGGACTGAGTTTGTGAACCACTGAATAGTGCATGTAATGGTGCCCATACACAGATCAATGCTGCTTTGCGATGTGTTATGTGCAGGTATGTGCATCGCACATTTCAAAGCATAAAAAGTTTGTGCAATACATACTTTTTGTACTAGATCGCATTGCATTCAGGGCTGGTGCAAGTCATTGGAGCGCCCTGCCACTCCTCCATGAGAGGAGGGGGGAGCGTTTGATGCGGCCACTAAGTTGCTCCACGGGGGTGTGTGTGATGATAATGTGGTGGATGCCAAATCACCCCACGGGGGGTGGGGGTGATGCGGTGGCTTCCAAGACTGTCCATGGGGTGGGCCGAGTCGCTCCATGATGGGGTGATGCCGCCAAGTCAGTGCACGGGGGAGGGAGAATTGCGGGTGCCACTCACCTGGTTCCAGGAGGAGACCTGCTCCCACGTTCCACCCTCCAGTGGCCGGCTTGATCACAGCTAGTACAAAACGCACGCTGCTCTAGCGTGCGTTATTACATACAGTAGGTGAAAAGGTATTCTGGACTGTACATCAAAATTGACACTGCTACAGTATGCTATGCATTATATCCCCTTCTTATGACATGAACTCAAGAAAAGTGGATAATAAAACATACCTCCCAACCTCTGCCAGAGGCTAAGAGGGACAAACCCCAGCACCTTCATTAGTGGACATGGCCTCACAGCAATGATGCATGTCCACGTTCTCAGTGCTACAGTAAATGCACAAAACACAAAAGTAGAACTATAGTATAAATATAAAGGAACTACCCACAGAAATATAAATGCAATGTAAATAACAAGGAATTATTCAACTTAAATAAAGGTACTGTGCAAGAAACCAAATTTAAAACATTAAAACTAGTTTGCTTCTAGAATGCAGTACTGACTATGGGCCTTATTCTGGTTGGTGCGGCCGGGCCGTACGCGTACGTCCCGGGGTTTTTTATGATCTGCGCATGCGTACATTCGCTAATGCGCAGGCGCGAACACTCCACAACGCTTACGGACGGGTCTCTACGTGCGAAAAAACCTGTACGCGAGTGTACGGGCATTGGGGGCGGCATAGGGGCGTGATGAGGGGAGCGGCCGAAATAATGAGGGAAAATGGGCGTAAATATGGGCGTACACGGGGGTGTGCACCAAAAATGAGCGGTGCTACTACCGCACGATCGCCTAAAGCACCGTTCATTTCGGACACAAAACAGGCGGCCGCCAACCGCCAGCTCAGACCACCCCTACAGATACCGCATGCCAGCGTGCGCCTGGGTTTGCTAATTAACGCTGATTACTACTCAAACACATACACCTGAATGTAATAAGCAATGCTGCAGTCTATTAAGTCCAAACCATGATTTCACTACCTGCAAGCCACACACAGCACTCAAACACATTGAAAGCTTATCTTTCTATACTTCTCTACATTTAAAGGTTTGTTTAATTTAAGGTAAGAATCTTTTTAAGACCTGCTTATATATGCTAAGGTAGGTATTTGCTAAACAGTTATACACATTCACTACGTGCTTTCATAGACTTTACTTAGTAGCTCACTCAATCTACACAAGTCGACATGTGTCAACGTGTTCACTCTAATACAAACATAGGTTTTGTATTTATGATACAATAACATAAACCACATCTAACACCTACAAAGGATGTTTCAGCAATGTTTTAAGCCCATGCCAACTATTTTGCACACAATCTTTGTATAGTACCCAAAATACAGAACTGTACCACTATCTGATCTGCTATGAATTGGATTTGACTACACTCTGGATGTAAGATGCCACCAATCACATTATTGCACTCACATCTCTCTAACAAAGGATTCCTACATCTGCTTATGACACTGTAAAATCATATATATTTAAAAAGTTATACATGTTTGTTCACAAGCAATTTTCTCATGTTTGGCCGATTCACAGATCTTTTTTTAGGGAGGACACATATGCATTCCTACACAAATGTACCTTTTGACCCTTGTTTGTCTGCCTCACCCACTCCATGAGGAAAGCATTGTTCTGGACCTGCTTTTACCTACTACTGTAGGAGCTACCTCACCTGCACACAAACTGCTTTCTCACCTATTAAGTTGCTCTGCACATGTGCTGACACAAACTAATTAGCAGGGAAAAGTTGGATAGGAACATGGGAATGGCCATGGAGAGGGTTACACATGGGAAACTTCTACCACACTTCAACAAATGTTCAAAAATACCCTGGTCAGTAAGTACACATAAATCTAGTATTTGTTTCACACAAGAAATTACACATACAACAATTTTGTTTTAATTGGTAAAATAAATTTATTTGCTGTTCAGCATCACAGCTTATTTGACACTTTCATGTCATAAATCAAATAAACAAATAAAATAGACACAAAAATAAAAAAAACAGCCAGAACAAGAGGTTGCATATCTCCAAACATGTGTTACCCTGCAAATGCAATGGTGAAAGAAATGGGGACACCAGAATACGTACTGCAACAACCAGGGTGAATACTAAGCAAGATACACACCACCAAAAATTTATCCTGCATTTGTAGAGGTCAAAATAAGAACTTTAATGCCCATGGCACGAAAATGGATCGATGGCCAACTCAGGAAGTGGATGTCCAGTGCAATTTAAACATTTGGGGTCCAACCACAGAGGAAGTGAACCAGGTCTCATTATTTGGGCCCTTTTTTCCCCCTTTTAGATGGGGCCTTGGGGACAGGGGCCTTTGGCTCAGATGGCTTGCGGCGTCTTCCCCTAGTGGACACAGGAGGGTCAGCAGAGGTGGAAGGTTGGGGAGCAGCTTGGGGTGGGCCAGCAGATGGGGGATTGTCTCTTAGGGACCTGGCGGTGGTCAGCAGCTCCGCAAGAATGTCATTCTGGCGGCTGAGGTGTTGGCCAATGCTTTGCATGCCAGCCGCCAGAGTGTCATTCATGCGGTTGAAGGCCTCACACTGCTGCCTGTTTGTGGCCTTCCAATCCTCCAAAAAATCCCCAATCTGCTGCTGACGGAGCGCAGCATCCACCCCTTGCTGCTCGATCCTCTCCAGCATCACCATCACGCTCTCATCCCATGTCTCCTGTGGCTGGGGCTGGGGGTGTCGTCTTGGTGGAGGCTGGACCACTTGCTCCACCTGTGGCTCTGCAGAGGAAGATGCTGCCGGTTCATCCTGGGTTTCTGCTTCTGCTAGGATAATAATTGAAAACAATGTCACCATCACATACGCACTAAAAAATATCTTTCAAAATACAATGCATTACTGTGACTTACCATCAAAAGCAGCATCAAAGACCTCCGCCGGGAGCTCACTGTCCATATTGGAGATCCCCCTGACCTCGGCCACATCAATGACGTCCAAGGCGTCCTGCTCCAGGGGGGTATACTCCAAATTATCGGGCATAGGACCTCTCCCGGTGGACATGCTGTGGTTGTACCGGTCATTCATCTTCCTCTTCAGTGTCGTTTTGAAGTCTGTCCACCTACAAGTTTAAAAATACAAATATCACCATGAGATATGTGCACCACTGTGCTAGTGAACATCATGACTACGTTACATTTCCTAGTGTGGGTGATCTTATGTTTTTTAGCCATATGTGTCCCACACACACATTAATGTCTCCATTAGGAGGCATTTCAGTGTCTCATCTCATTCATTAGGCCACTAAATGCACATACATAGATCACTATGCAGAAATGACATCATCCATGGCCAAATTATGCACCTCCACCTGTTGTGAAACGACACATTCCACCATAGCTTGACAGTGTGGTTATTATGGAGTCATTTAACTATGGGATGGCATACTGGGATGTGTAGTTTCTCACCAGCTACATGTGCACAGTTTGGTCATTCTTGTTTCAGTTGCATCATATGGAACATGTTACAACAACTCTTTCCAAAACACACTTTCTCTTGTCCCATCACATACTTCACATACTTCACATGAGCAGAACTGTGCCCATAACCTCACATCACACCAATGGTGCATGTTTCATATATCAATGTGGGTTATTAGACATGGTTGTGTTCACATGTGACATTGAAGTGTAGCACTATCTACAAACACACCTTTCTATTATTCTCAAAACATACATGTAACATATGTACACACATATGACATTATCAGGGGGACAAACACACTTGCCTTTTCTTCACCGCTAGCCAATCTCTGACCACTGGTGACACCTGGTTCACTTCCTCTGTGATCTTGTCCCAAAGGTTTCTCCTTGCACTGGCACCCGGCTTCCTGGTTGGCAATTCGATCCATTTGCGTGCTCTGGGCACTAAAATTCTTAATTCTGCCTCTACAAATGCAGGGTTTCTCTTTTTGGTGGTGGTATTCTGCTCAGTCCTCACCCTAGATGTTGCAGCTCGTTTTCTGGTGGCCCCAGTTCTCTCACCATGCACCTGCTGGGTCACACCTGTTTGGAGAGATGCAACCTCTTGTTCTGGCTGGTTGCTTGGCCCTTGTGGAGCTGGTGGAGGTTGAACAGGGGCTGTTAGTGAGGGGCCCGCTTGGTCTTGCAGGCTACTTCTCTCTTGAGCCCTCCTTCTCCGCTCCTGTTCCCTCTTCTGCAAAGCTTCAAGCAGGGATTCTGCTGTAGCTCTCTGTAGAGCGTCCTCAGCTGCGGAATCGTCTGCGTTAGACATGTTTGCAGCAATTCTGGCCTGCATCTGACTGAATATTTATATGTTAATCTCCCGCCATGAACAAGGGGGCGTATATTTTTCCCCGCAATGTAGTAGCTAATTTACGCCGATTTTTCCCGCCGATAATTGCCGCTTAAATTACGCAGGTCTCAACGCACCTGATCAATCACCTGTATATGCACATACACAGGTTGTGGAGCATTGTGTGCTACATCGTGAAATGTGAGCACCTGTCATTCCAATGATGAGTGTTGTCAGCTGGTATCTGTTGGAGTTCGTGTATGCTGTGAGTCACATTTCAAAACATCACGTTATAATGCTTTCCTTACATATGTCATGAGTCTGAAATTGTCATACACCAACATGTTGCATTGTGACCCTTTTAGCAGCGTATTTATTAGTAGACGGTTGCGTGTATTCTTTTACGCACACTGTATATACAGTTCCTCTCTATACATTGAATGCATGCTGTTGGTTATGGTGTGTGTATATCGGAACGGTCCGCGTAAGTTTCTATTCGCATCCAGTTTGTTAATGTAAGAAGGATTAATAAAGTTAATACTAAACAAACAATTTTTTACACCAATCAGCAAGCACCAAAAGTGATATATGTACCTGCAATTAATAACTGCGCCATTGCCACTATGACTTCAACCAGGGCTAGGGCGTTTTCTACCCAGGAGCTGTTGGCCTTGGTTGAGGTCATGGACCGGCGCCTGGGGCCCAGGGGCCCATATGTGTCCAACATGGACAAGCGGCAGGCATATAATGCTGCCCGCCGGCTAATCTTCGCACGGACCGGCGTCCACAGAAGCCTGGGCCAAGTTGAGCGGCGCTGGTCTGACCTGCGCCGGCGGCAGCCAGTGTTGCTTTCTTCACTTCGCCGCCATATTGCCCGATGTAAGTTTTTATTTACTAGTATGTCTGCGTTTTTTTGCAATGTTTTCTGTACTTTTTATAAATATGTTCCTGAGTATGTGGGTGTATATGGGGTGTATAGGGGGTGTATAGGGGGTGTATAGGGGGTGTATAGGGGGTGTATAGGGGGTGTATATGGGGTGTATATGGGTGTATATGGGGTGTATAGGGGGTGTATAGGGGGTGTATAGGGGGTGTATAGGGGGTGTATATGGGTGTATAGGGGGTGTATAGGGGGTGTATAGGGGGTGTATAGGGGGTGTATATGGGGTGTATAGGGGTGTATAGGGGTGTATAGGGGGTGTATATGGAGTGTATAGGGGGTGTATAGGGGTGTATATGGGGTGTATATGGGTGTATAGGGGTGTATAGGGGGTGTATATGGGGTGTATAGGGGGTGTATAGGGGTGTATATGGGGTGTATATGGGTGTATAGGGGGTGTATAGGGGGTGTATAGGGGGTGTATATGGGTGTATAGGGGGTGTATATGGGTGTATAGGGGGTGTATAGGGGGTGTATAGGGGGTGTATATGGGTGTATAGGGGGTGTATAGGGGGTGTATAGGGGGTGTATATGGGTGTATAGGGGGTGTATAGGGGGTGTATATGGGGTGTATAGGGGGTGTATAGGGGGTGTATATGGGTGTATATGGGGTGTATATGGGTGTATAGGGGGTGTATAGGGGGTGTATATGGGGTGTATATGGGTGTATAGGGGTGTATAGGGGGTGTATAGGGGGTGTATATGGGGTGTATATGGGGTGTATAGGGGTGTATATGGGGTGTATATGGGTGTATAGGGGGTGTATAGGGGGTGTATAGGGGGGGGTGTATATGGGTGTATAGGGGGTGTATATGGGTGTATAGGGGGTGTATAGGGGGTGTATAGGGGGTGTATAGGGGTGTATAGGGGGGGTTTAAGTAGTTGCTCAGTTTTTGGGTGTAGCATATCAATTAGTTTGCATGATAAATGTCTGAAATATAACAGCAATGATAATTTGGAAGGTTATGAGCATGACTAATGTGAATTTTTCTTTCCCCCTTTTTTATGAAACCCAATCTTCGATTTCTATGCCATCAACATGAACATTTCAGCACGGGCAAGAGCCCGCATAGAAGCCCGGGAGCAGGCAGCCCAGGACCAGGCAGCCCAGGAGCAGGCAGCCCAGGAGCAGCCAGACGAGGAGGAGGAAGAGGAGGAGGAAGAGGAGGAGGAAGAGGAGGAGAAAGAGGAGGAGGAGACAATGGGTCAAGCTGGGGCCCACCAAATTTCGCCATCCCCTTCCCCCACCCCCTCCCCAACCCCCACCCCCTCCCCAACCCCCACCCACGCCCCTACCCCCACCCACACCCCTACCCCCACCCCCTCCCCAACCCCCACCCCCTCCCCAACCCCCACCCCAACCCCCTCCCCAACCCCCACCCCCTCCCTAACTCCCACCCACACCCCTACCCCCACCCCCTCCCCACCCCATTTCCAACCCCCCTACACCTCTCCACCACCCACCCCCAAACCTCTCCAATCCCCACTCCAACCCACTACCAGTATCCAAAGTCCTATCCCATCCCCCTTGCTCATGACCCCCCCAACCACCGCACACCCAACCAGCGGCGAGCAGGATGGCTCAACTAGCCGTAAGTAAATAATGTGTCTAATGTTTACCTACACATTTCTACACATAAACAATCACAACAACCACATATGTGTATCCAACATCAACATTAGTTGCAACATATCACTGCAGGGCGACCATGAGGTGTGGCCTGTCCTTCTCCAGGAACAAGGGTCCCCTTGGTGGTTTTTTGGAGTGTGGCCATGCCTCACCCCTTGAATAATTGACATAACAGTACATCCAATGAGATATCCGACATTAGTGGTGTTGTAGTTATGTGGCTCCAGGTGTTGGGTAACTCCACTTCCCAGCATGATGTGCAACATAAATTTATAGATTGTTTTGTTAATAGTGTGTGAGGCCATGCGGATGCATGCTTTACAAACATAGCTTTAGGCCTATAATTTGTACAGCAATGTCCTAAATTTAAAATAGTAAGGAGTGCTTAAGCCGCAACAATGTCATAACCCTTAAATAGCACAGCCTAATTGTGAGGTTAGAGGAGAGTCCCCCAAAACCAAACTACCAATTGGGATACAGCATACATTCATCCAAGAAGGAGTAATTTAATTAATGTTATTTACTATGTACAGTATGTGTGTGTTAACATATTATTTTTTAGTACTGTGTTTACAGCAGACCCATCTTCAATGTAGTTTAAAAATGTATGTGGCCTTCACACATAACTCACAACTTTTTATTATGTACAAATACAACAAACATTTGTGTATGTTATATATTATTTTTTTTTTTTTATCCCTTCACTACAGACACTGAACAGCACCAGGAGGAGGTGGCACGGATCATGAGGGAAATATTCCTGACCCTCCTATATTTATATATTCTTTTTGGCCAACTGGAGGCCCTCATTTAATTTATTTTTATCCCCCCCCCCCCCTATTATGTTTGTTCAAAATAAAAGTTTATATTCTGTTAGAAATTGCCTGTGTTTTTAATAATAAATATGTTAGAGGGCTTGTAAGGGTAGGTACATACAGATGTGTAATGTAAGTTATATTTGTAATTTGAGGTGAGGGGTAATGATTGATGTGTGAATGTGTGTGTTTTTGAGTAAAATAACACATAGTGAAAATGCATGAATGTTTAATGTTGTTAGATTAAAACATCACACATAACATCAGGGTAGGTATACATGTTACACATTTTGGACAAACTAATTATGGACATAATTTAGTACATATACAGAAACACCAACATAACTTGATTTAAAAGTAACAGCAATATGGGGACACATAGATAGTGATTAAAATGCCACATTAGAACATAACAAATATACATGTAATGAGGGTTAAAATGTTGTTTTATTAGGGTCTTTATTAAGGTAGACAATTGAGTTAATAGAAAACAATAATTGAATAACAATTAGAATAATTAATCTGATTTGTAGTTGAAAGGCAAGATTTGCAGGTCCATATATGTGAAGGGTATGCCAGCGTGCACGGACGTACGCTCACTCTCACGAGCGGTGACATAAGCTGAGTTTTCCATTGAAAACAATAGGGACCCGTCCGTGCAAGCTGGCGTACGCTCAGATAGCCGCAAGAAGTCGGTGGGAAGACGGACAAGAGACGTCCATAAACGGTGGCGTACGCTCTGTTGTACGCCAGTTGTCGGAGTGTAAGGGCTAGGCCGTCCGTGTACGTTGGCGTACGCTCAATTGTACGCCACTCCCCTTTGACGTTGTTTCTGGCCGTACGTATGCGGCTGACTTGTGGGTGGACTTAACCCCAACGGCCGCGTACGGAGAGCGTACGTTATTTTGGAACGTACGCACGTTTGGCCGCTACGATCAGAATAACCTCCTATATGTAGCTTTGTTCATCAGCCTTACTCGCGTTTCTCTCTTGCAGAAAAGTAATTTATCACATCATTATATGACATCTGTTGTGAGAATACATGATTAACACTAATGCTGGAAACTCCACTGAGGTTTTCTTGCTCCATCATAGATCTTAGGGTACTTGTTTCCTATCTGGGCGCCCACGATCAAAATCGCGGTCATCGGGGGTAAAAATCGCGGTGATCGCGGTCATCGCGGGCATCGCGGGTAAAATTGGATGGTCGCGATGCCCGCGATCACCGCGATCACCGCGATTTTCCCATAGGGAACAATGTTAAAAAGGCTGATTGACCGCGATTTCACTGTTAAATGGCTCAATTGACCCGATTTGGCCATATTAACCCTGAATTATGCCCAATTAACCCTTAAATGTCCCCCCCAATTTTTGACGCCACCCCACGATCGACGCCAACCCGAAGCGTGGCGAGCGCAGCGAGCCCGCGAGGGGCGGCGGTACGCGTCCTCCGACCTTTTCATGCCCTACTATCCACTAGGGCGTGGTGTGAGAATATAATAGTGTGGCGAGCGCAGCGAGCCACCGAGCCCGAAGCGTGGCGAGCGCAGCGAGCCCCGCGAGGGGACGCGGATACCTTCACTGTGAAGGCCGCGAGGGGACGCGCATAATTGTGAAGGTATCCGCGTCCCCTCGCGGGGCTCGCTGCGCTCGCCACGCTTCGGGCTCGGTGGCTCGCTGCGCTCGCCACACTATTATATTCTCACACCACGCCCTAGTGGATAGTAGGGCATGAAAAGGTCGGAGGACGCGTACCGCCGCCCCTCGCGGGCTCGCTGCGCTCGCCACGCTTCGGGTTGGCGTCGATCGTGGGGTGGCGTCAAAAATTTGGGGGGACATTTAAGGGTTAATGGGCTCTGTGGCCCATTTAACATTGATTCCTATGGCCAAATCGGGTGGATTGAGGCATTTAACAGTAAAATCGGGTCCATCGCGGCTTTTAACATTGATTCCTATGGGAAATCGTGAGCATCGCGTCGCGGGCATCGCGGGTACATTTATGGCCGGCCGCGACGCGACCGACACGATTTCCAAGTTTAACATTGGTTTCAATGGGAAATCGCGGGCATCGCGTCGGTCGCGTCGCGGCCATACATAAATGTACCCGCGATGCCCGCGACGGGCGCCCAGATAGGAAACAAGTACCGATCTTAGATAGGTATTAATCAGTTTGAGCTTTGAGAAGTCCCTTTCAGCACTATCTACTGTAACAGGCAGAGTGGCATAGATTCTCCTTTACCCAACTACTGCAGTATATTTCTGCTTTTTATTGCAAATGTGGAAATTATAGCAATAACACTACAAACACCTTGCCATCAATATCTGGCTGGCTTTCAAGGATTAAAGCAGTGCTCAAGGTTTGACACTGCTTTAACAATTATTATTTTTCATTGATTACGCCACAAGGTGATACATCTGGTGATCGAGCCCCCCTCCCCTCTGACCTCTCTGATGGTGCCAGGGCTCGACATCACTATATAGTGACCAGCCCCGGCGGGAATCACACAGGACCCATGGTGCTGCCAGCGCTGTGCGCTGTGGTAGCATGAGAGGGAGCTGAATACAGAAAAGATGATCTTGGAGCTCAGCTGGGACTGTGCCGTAGCTGAAACCTGGTGCAGATGCGTGAAAGACCCGGCGCGGACAAGGAGCCCTTGACCTTCCCTTAATGCTGGAGGTAAACTGCAGCACTTATGTTTAAGGGGTGAGGGGATGAGAAGGAGTAGGGGCTGGGGGTGGGGGTGGGGGGGGGGTGAGAACACATAAAAGCATGTACTGAGATGGTGTAGGGAAGGGGGAGGATGAGATTAGGATATTATTGTATAAAGTGCACTACCTTCCCTGCTCTCATCTAACCTCTCTCATTTTTCTGTCTCTCTCTCCTGCTCTCTCTACTCCCTTTAAATTTATATCTATTCTGCACCCCCTCTCTCTCTCTCCTCTCATGTCTAACCTCTCTCTCCCCTGCACTCTCTCCCATTCTGCTCTATCTAATCTTTCTCTCTCTATGTCTCTCCTGCACTCTCTACCCCACCTCTCACTCCCTCTCCATCCAACCTCTCCCTCTTCTCTTTCTTCCTCTCCACTGCTCTCCACACCTCTCACTGCGCCTCTCATCCATCTAGATTTTAAACTCTCTTTCTCCCCAACCACCCCTCTCTCTCCCTGACTCCCTCTTTGACTCTTAATTCCTTCTCTCTTCTGCCACACGGAGGGGCATTGTAGTGACAAGGGGGGGGGGGGCTTTCATGATTTTGCTATGGGGCCCAGAAGGTACTTGTTACACCCCTGTGTCTATCCTCTGGTTACTTTTACCAACTCATACCCTCAGCATTGTCTTTTTCATTTTCTTCATTTGAGATTCATATTATATGCCTCTTCCGAAGGGTTTATCTTTCAGTAGCTGTAATGCTTTGACCCACGGGCCCTACCTCCAAAATTCTTGACAACTGTGCTTCCTTGCTCCTCAACTTCCTCTCTTCAGATCTTCACTTAATGCCTACAAACTTATTGCCATCACATTATCATTTGATCTTTCCTCAAACTCAAAAGTTAATCTGGTCCTCACTCAATATTGTGCTCCATGTATTTACTTGCAAAAGTGTTCAACAATTGCAAAACAAAAGAAAATAACAATCCAAGGCAGACTTTATCCACTCTCCACTCCCCCTTATAAAGTCATATTTCAGGTACCTCTTCTCCTTGCAGTCCTCAAACCCCCATCTTATCTTTGCAACTTTCAACTCCCTCCTCTACCTCTTTACCTCCACTTCTCACTCTCTGCCCTAGACTTTGCCACTTAATATCTAAAATTGACTCCATAAGCTAGGACACCACATCCAACCAAACCCTCATCACCCAACTTCCACCTTTACAAGCCTACTCCTCTTCATACATCTTGAACACTGACTTCATGCTCCTCTGTATAAAGAGTTTATGTCATGGCCCTCATGACATCATCTTTTTCACCTCCCCCATGACTATGCCAAGCCTGCTTCTTCAATCTCTCCATGTCATGAGGCAATGTCCTCTCTGTCCCCTCTTACATGTAAGCAGAGATGGGACACTATCTAAGCTGGCATATACTTTTGTCCCTCTTGGTAAGTGAGTGGAGAGAGATTTATTTATCTGTATTTTGGGCCATACAAGTCCAGAAAAACCTTCTTCAATTAGAGTATACTTATTTAAAGCAACAAGTGCGTTCTATTTGTACTTTGTGCACATTATAGGTGGCCACCGATTATTGAATGTGTATGTAAATGCAAACATTTTATTGTGGAAATAAATCTATATGAATTAAAAATTTTAATTAAATATAATTTTTCTGTATATAAGTGTCCAGTGATAATTCAGACCTACATGCACCTTTATTATATGAGCACAGTGTGAGTTCACAGTCACACTATTTGCCTGCTTCTATATTGATCTGATTTATTTTTAAACAAAATTATATGTTAATTCAAAACAACCTTTTTTCCTTTAATTAGTGCTATCATTCTGAATACAGACGCCGACAATGTAACATCTCTGCTCTGGATGCGCTGAGATGTTACTTCGTCGGCGTCTGTATTCTGAATGATTTCTGGCCAATCAGGAGCCGACTTTCTCGGCTCCTGATTGGCCGAGAAATCATTCTGTTCAGAGACGGCGAGGAGGAAACATCTCAGCGCCGGACAAACTCCTGCAAGCCGGGTACCAGTCTGGAGCAGCGCTGTCACCGGAGGTCGCCGCCGGGGAGCAGGTGAGTTGGATTTTCCTCCTTAGGTACCCCTGGGGACTACCACGGATCCCGGACCCCGGATTCTTCACGCCAGGAGCCCCGGAGGACGGACCCAGGATCCAGGGACCGACCTACGGGCTCAAGGTAGGTAAGTATCAGTGTGTGTGTGTTTCGTGTGTATTAAAGTTTTATTTTACAGGGTGTCAGTGTGATTTTGTGCACTATTTTTTACACTGCAGAACTACAAGTGCCAGCGGGCCCTTTAATGCCCCGCATGCTGGGACTTGTGGTTCCCCAAGTCCCAGCATGCGGGGTAGGCTTGCTGGGACTCATAGTTCGCCAGTGTAAAACAATAGTTTTCATTATTTTTTTTACACAAATCATCAGCTCCATGCCCACAGCCCAGGGGCATGGAGGACAGCCCCGGACTATCAGCATGGGCTGGTAAGTCCTGGAGGGGGGGGACCCCTTCATTGGGGGGGTCCCCACTTCCCCAGGACCCCTGCCCATGCTGACCAGCCAGGGGGTTAATGCTTTGGCCGGGGGGGACTTGTATAAAAAGTCTCCCCCCGGCTGTGGCATTACCCTGCTGGCTGGTTGTGTCCGGTGCTGGTTCTTAAAATACGGGGGACCCCTAGTCACTTTGTCCCCCGTATTTTGGGAACCAGCGCCGGACCTTGAGCCCGGTGCTGGTTTCATAAAATCAAGGGGACCCCTATTTGTCGGGGACCCTGATTTTATGTCACCAGCACCGGCTCAGTGAGCCCGGGGCTGGTTAGACTCGGGCGGGGGACCCCGCGCTCGGTTCTTTTTTTTTACAACCTTGCGCTGTCCTGCAAATGTGCGATTTTCAGACATGAAAATCGCACATTTTCAGGACTAAAAACAGCGCACCACTTCGCTGCAAATCGCCCCTATTCGCACTTTTCAGCCTCCAATGCGCATCACATTAAATATGCGCATTTAGGCTGAAAAATGCGATTTTAAAATAGGCGATTTGCGGCGATGTGGTGCGCAAATAAAACATGCGCATTTAGCGCATAGCATAGAATCTCGCCCATATTATCTATAGTTTTGTGTACGCTATGGCAGTGGTTCCCAACCTTTTTCCTATCGCGTACCCCTTGATTAGGATTTTTATTTCTGAGTACCCCCTCGCCTCAGTTTGACTTAACCACCAAATTTTTGAGTGGAGTGTATCCTTTTGTGTGTCCTTGTATTAAGGAGTAGCAGAGGACTAGTGTGTCAGAAATCGTGTCGCTCTGTGTCTGGCCGCTGACTATAGATTGTAAGCTTGCACATAGAACCCTCCTACATTTTTAACTGTTTGTAAATATTCAGTTTGTTGTATCTCTGTTTCCAATCGTAAAGTGCAATGGAATCTGCTGCGCTGTATAAGAAATTTAATAAGAAAAATAAATAATGCTGTCTCTGGGGTTCTGGCTAATGCCCTGAGTTTAGTTTAAGATGAATTTTCAGCAAAAAAGGCACCCAACGTTAGCAGAACTGTCCAGGAGCTGCATGGCCTATTGAGGCAAGATGTATGAGGAAACATCTGTATCCAAGCAGAGGCAGAGGTCACAGTGTTAGCGGCTGTGCGAGTGCTGTCTGCGGGTGGGTTGGTTGTGCAATAGTGCTCGGCATATGTGTAAGGGGCATTATGTGTGTCATGTATAAATGCATTAATAATGTGCAACATATGTGTAATGGGCATTATGTGTGTCATGTGTATTAGGGCATTAATAACGTTCAACATATGTGTAAGGGGTATTATATGTGTCATTATGTGTATGAAGGGCATTAATAAAGGTTGGCATAATTTGCAAGGGGTATTATGTTTATAAGGACATTACTAATGTGTGTCATGTGTAAGGGGCATTACTGTATTATCAGGGGTGCCGAGAAAAAGGGGTAGGGGGTACAAATTACCCAGTCCAAAGTCTGATGGAAGGGCCCAGTGGGGGCCCCAGGCCCCCTCCTTTTAAGTGACAGCAGCAGCTGCAGATCTTCTCCTCTGCCCAGCACACACTGCTTTGTGCTGGGTTGCAGTGTGGCCATGGAGGTGCTTAAAATACAATATTTTCTCAGGATTTTTTTTCTAAGGGTATAATGTGAATAATGTGAGAAGTAATGTAAATAAGGTAAAGGGGTACTACTGTGTGATGTAACGTGAATAAGGGACACCATCACATCATATAATGTGAATAAAGTTGCACTACTGTGTGGCATAATGTGAATTGGGGGTACTATTGTGTGGCCATGCCCCTTCCCAGCAAGAACACACCCCTGTTTGGGCCGCGCACCGAATGTGTGCACTGTTTCTATTTAAAATATTGCAGGAAGGAGCACCAAAATGATGACTGCTATGATGAGGGTTGATGGTGCTGGGAAAGGGGAGCAGGGTCAGAGGCGGAACTAATGGAGGTGCTAGAGGGCACCAGCCAAAATCTTGCCTAGGGCGTCATTTAGGCTAGTGCCGGCTCTGTCCATGGCAATAGGAGACTTCTTCCACCATTATCAATATTATTTTAAAGTAACCCCCAGGGTTACTAGTGCCCCAGGTTGGGAACCACTGTGCTATGGGCCTGATTCTTAGTTACATTCTATTCCAATGTTAATGCATTTGAGTGGTTTCTGGTTGTCTGCTCATGCATCACTGTGCAATGCATATGCACAGTAAGGATAAATATGCAAGTGATTTTTGCATGTCGTCTTCACTAATAACTGCAACTGCAGAAACATTAGCAACATGACATAACCAATAAATATTTTGTTAACAGAAATATTTAATATTTTGAATAAATGTAAAATCAAACATTCATTTAGCATTCTTTAGCATTAACAACTACTGTACCTGTATATGAAATAAAAGTCAAACATTGCAAACAGCTGGCCGCCTTTTAAGACAGATGCACTGTAATGAATGACTAACGTATAGGAAGAAAGAGCGAGGTTATGTCCAACTAGTTCATTTTCATACTAATCTGATAAAGGTCAAAAGGATTGCTTAATTAACCTGTAGTTATAATATTAGAAGGATAATCCTAAAAAATCTGGATTTAAAAAAAAAAAACAAAGTACAAGTACAGTGGCTGGATGTGACAATAGGCACCATGTGTTATAATCTGTGGTTTATAATTAGCATTGGTGGTTTATTATTAGATTATCAATATTATTATACACTGCTTGTAAGGGCAGTCCTATGGTTTTCAGATGGGCCACACTTTATTTTTTTTATATTAGAGTAGCTGAAATACCAGGAGTTTCCTAGGTTTAAATTGTCCAGTTATTAAGTTATCAATTGATTTATTTTAATTTATTACCAGTTTCTTATATAGTGCACACATATTCCACAGCATTTACAGAGAATATTTGAACATTCACATCAGTCCCTGCCTAGTGGTGTAGCTACATATGTGGCAGACCTCATGGTGGCTTTGGGGAGTGGCTATGGTGGGCGCCGCTGGCTAAACTGACAGGTGACCCAGGCAGCAATGAGTGCTGAGCTGGTCCGTCCTGTACATATCTAATGAGCGGGGACCCAGTGCAGTGCATACTGAATGAGCGATCACTGCTGCCTGGGTCGCCCGTAGTCCATTACCTTACCCCTTCTTGAGGGGAGTGCCGGAATTTTTTTGGTGGGGGGGGGGGGGGGGGGAGAAAAATTTCTAGCTGCGCCACTGTCCCTGCCCCAGTGGAGCTTACAATCTATAGTAATCTATGTACATGCACACAGACATTCTAGGGTTAATTTTGTTGGGAGCCAATTAGCCTACCAGTATATATTTGGATTGTGGGAGGAAACCGGAGTACCCGGAGCAAACCCACGCAAGCATGGTGGGAATCGAATTCATAACCTCAGCGCTGTGGGTCAGTAATGCTAACCATTACACCATCCGTACTGCCGCAGTATGCCCCCAACTCAATGAGTTGGATGTAACTGTCAACATACTCAAAATTAACAGGTAGCATTTCCAACACACCTATGAGGTTTAAACAAAGTTTCATTTTTGTTTTACAGGTGTTACCAGTAGTTTTGATTCTCAGCTTTTCTTACTGTTCAGTTTTATAATCTCCTTTCCATTGTGAGATGGATTTAACATTTTCCTTCTGTTATCAATGTTGCTATTCCAATGCTTTTGAGTATAAATTTTTTTCGTCTGCCTACCTCCATTTCAGTCAGTTATTTGAGGTAATTTAATTATAGTCATATTTTTCAGTTATTACAATTCATTAAAGATTTCATCCAAATCCATCCAGTGAAAGGCCCAGAACAGGCTCCAAACCTAAATTAATGGGAGACCTGACTGGGACCCCAATCCCATATTATATCTTCCTGGATCTAATGTTACTACTCTAATCCATTCAATGGAAGGCACAGAACAAGCTCCCTGGATCAAAGTTCTGACCAATGCATTCTGCCGTGATGTCCGACTGACCCCAAACCCCTAATATGTCTAATATAATCTAATGTTACCATTCTGTACATTTTTCTTCCAAATCCATCCAGTGGATGGCCCTGGATAGGCTCCCTGGGTCAAAGTTCTGCCTAGCACATTTCACTGTGAGCTCCGACCAGGAACCTAACAACTTGAAAACCTGTCTATGATCCACTGGAAAACCTCTCATTGTTTTCATACCAATCAGTGCGTAACTGGACAGACAAACAAACAAACAAAAGATCACTGAACTTTATATATAAGATTACATGGCTCTGGCCCTGAAAGTGATGGAATTTTTTTTAGTAGAAACCCTGAAATTATTTTAAGTTGGATAATGAAATGTATATGTAACATGTTTGGTCCAGATCCATGCTGAAGCCCATGAAGAATAAATATACATACATATTTACACACACACACACACACACACAACATATATACAGGGCCATCTTAATGTAGGGCCCCACAATTCTAGGGGCCTTTGATCAGAGGTTTGCTGGTGCCTCCAGAGTTTCTTGTGAGGTTAGTAGAGATCGCTGCCCGGCTGCTTTGATTGTGAATTACACAAAATCAGAGCTGCCAGGAAACATTCTCTACCGGCCTGCATCCAATCAGTTATTGGCTATAAGCATGCTTATTGCAGGATGTTTTGATGCAGTTGAAGTGACATCATGAGAATTTATGATCTATTTAACTTAAGCAGGGGCCCGCATCCTGTATTTCCGAGTATGAGTTCTTCTCATGTGCTAAACATGCCCTTAACATGCTGGGGTGACACCTCCCCCATGGGGGCCCTGGGAAGTTATCGTACAAGGCCCAAGATTTCTCTTGGCAGCACTGTTCAGATGGATATATTTTGACTATGTGAGGCAAAGTGTGATGTGGCAGATTGGTCGCTATGCCCACAGGAATTTGCTACTTGTATAGATGAGTCCTGGACAGCCATTCATTCCCTGAGTGTGTGAACAGTTTTGCCAACATACCAAAGGTTGCATGGACATGTTGTCAAACAAATTATAAACTTTGTGGTACAAGTCACCACATATTTAATTGGTGTGATATTATGCATTTAGGCGGCACTCAGGAGACTTCCCAAACAGAATTTCTAGTGTATAAAAAAGTGCATCGAAGTTTCGGGGCTTAGAACCTCATCATCAGGATAAATGTGTGGTGCTATAACAAAGGTATATAAAGGCTTACCATCTGCCCACCTTTCCATCCACTTCCAGTCAGACTGCTCAGCCAGGATCATTTACACCTGAAGTGACATGCCGCAACCCCGGCCGCATCACCCGCCGAATGCTAGGACTGGGTGGTAGCCATGGCAACCCTGTTTGTACAAAAATACATTAAGGGGAAACATCTATGTAAAATAGAAAAATGTGTATGGTTTTTATCAAATTGCTATTGCTACAGCACTAATTGCTACAGCGCTATGATGTTCTGACATCATAGTGCTGTAGATGTCACTGCATCATTCACTGTTTTCCATATTTTTAGATTTTCATTATTCTATTTTACATAGATGCTTTCGCTTAATGTTTTGTTTTTTACCTGTATGTTTTGTACGCACAGGGTTGCCATGGCTACCACCCAGTCCTAGCGTCCGGCAGGTGACGCTGCTGGGTTTGCATCACGTCACTTCCAGGTGAAGTGATGGGATCATCCTGTCAGCGGATGGCAGCGGGTCCCAATGGTGCAGTCTGACTGGATGTGAATGGGGAGATGGGCAGCTGGTAAGCCTATATATGTAAAACTTTATTTTAGCACCACACATTTATCCTGATGATGGGGTTCTAAGCCATGAAACATTGATGCACTTTTTTATACACTAAAAATTTCATTTTGGAAGTCTCCTGAGTGCCGCCTCATTATTGATATATATATATATGCTGCGTAAGCCGGCACTCCCAGGTGGATGATGCAGTCGATACTGACCCGGTGCCTTCCAGCATGGACTGGCTGGTCCTTGTATAGGGTCAATGAATCAGGCGGCACTCACGGATTTGCAAAACGTGAACAAACTTATTTATTCATCCAACATGTTTCGGGCACTCGGCCCGTCCTCAGGGATCATCCCTGAGGACGGGCCGAGTGCCCGAAACATGTTGGATGAATAAATAAGTTTGTTCACGTTTTGCAAATCCGTCAGTGCCGCCTGATTCATTGACCCTATATATATATATATATATATATATATATATATATATATATATATATATATATAGGTAGGTGCAGAGTACAGCAGACAGCAGCGGAGGCTGTGTGTGCCCCCCCGTCCAACCTGCGGACACTGCGGTCTGCAGGTTGGATGTCCCCCATTCATGTAAATGGAAACCAGGTTGGATGACCCGACGTACCCATTTACAATGCCCTCTACCCAGGTCCTAGCCGTCCTGACCTGGGTAGAAGTCCCTTGTAAAGGGACACGGTGTGACCAATTTACACTGCCGCTGACCCAGGTTTTTGCAGCAATGTAAAAAGGGTATTAGTGATAGCAATGTAAAAAGGGTAATATTGTGACCAGCTTATACTTTATACAGTTTCCATACCATGGCCACCACAAGAGGCTTCCATTTTTACAGTATATCTGAGTATGTAGGGTTGATAGTTCGGAGTCAGAGAGAGAAACCCAGTTACATTCCATGAATTATAAATTCAGGGAATTTATGGGCGTTTAACATAACATTACCAGGTTTGTTTACTCATAAAGTACAGTAAGAAAGGATTTATTCCTTGAACATTTTTTTCTTATATATACAGATATAGTTCTTGCTTCCTCACAGTCTATTTGTCCATTGGTGCAAATATTTTATTTCCTAATATTGTATGTAACACATTTGCTTCACTTGCACTTTATATCTATAACCTTTTTTCAGATTCTTTGGCTTTTTTTCCATTTTTGTTGAGCATTATATTAACACGCTAGGTCTTTATTTATGTTTACAGCGCTGCCATGACACATGCTATGAGGACACATTGGGTAACACTCTATTTAAATCATTTATGTGTTCACTACTCTATCCTGGTCAAGGGGATACTCTCCCCGAAACGTTGATGATGATGTTTTCATAACGCGACTTGTTCATATGACAAACCTCTGCGTGCCGCCTCGTTATTTCATATATACTTTGTATATCTTATCCCTAAGGATGCTCTTTATCCCTTTATCCTCCTAGAGTGTGGGGACTCAGTTCAGAGATAATATAAACATATTATCAAAAGAAGCATAGATGTCATGCTGATTTAGTATTATAATACAGCACAGTATATGCTTTTTTTTTTAACTTTTCAGGATATTAAATGTGTGCTCAGACACCCACTGTCAGCCATATTCATGCAATTGCATTTAGTCCAATAAGCTACAGCTCGTCCAACTTACAGTAAATCTAACCATAAACAAGGCTCTAAATACATAGTACAAAATACAGCTGGAACACTAAATTACCAATTTTCTAATGTTAATGATAATACTCTGTGGACAAAGTGAAAGGTTTTGTCTAAGCTTTTACTGTAGCTAGTGTTTTTTGCCATTGCTCAACTGTACGAGACCAAAGGGAACTGTTTTTACTTAAAGTTCATTGTGTTTAAATGTGATTTAGCCATTGTAGTTTGTTATGTAAATTACAAAGTTTTGTCTAGTGGTTAGAAAATAGTCAAAATAATGAACAATGTTTTAAATGGATTCAACACAATGCAGAAAAGTTTAAGTTTTAAAGTTGTAGTGATACTTACAATCAGTTTAGGGTAGCAGGTACAATCCACTAGAATAACATTTGCGTGGCAATCCAATTTCTATGGTGATTTTTTAAAAAAAAATAAAGTCTACAGTGCATCAAATGGTTTGTTTTGTCAAGGATTTCTAACTGAAAATTCTCTGATGAACTAAAGAAAATAAGAAGGTGCACAGGTGGTAGAAATATGTGCAGAGCTTTTAGCATGATTCTTTACAATAGCAATTCTTTTATTTGAGCTACTTAAAAGCAGTTCATTTTATATGCAGTTATAATAAAGAACACAATAGGTTATCATGCTCCAGGGTTTTCATAAATATTTTCCTTGCTAAAATAAAAACTAATTATGTTGCAGAAGCTTACACTTCAAATAGTAACATCTGAAGTGCACTTTAAACCCTGATTCAGTTTTAGTATGTCATTGTGCCCTCTCTGCGAAATGGGTTTTAATAAAGACTATAATATTGAGGAATGTACTGCATTAACGAAATATAGTTACCATGCATTCCATATTACAACTCCTGCAAATATAAATCTATTTAATTGGTAAAAGATATTTTTGAAAGCTTAGAGTACATGCACCTGACAGTAATAAAGGTTTGTCTACCATATTGCCATCTCATTTCAAATTTAAATGGATTCAAGGAAGTCTTTGTTTTATTGATATTTTATTGATATTTTTCTTTCATTACTAGAACATGTATTTGCAACATATTTAAAATTGTATGCATGCCAAGAAATAGACTTCCTTGCAATTGCTGAGGAGGATCTAGGTACTAATGTAACAGTTGTGATAGCCAATCAATCTCACATTACTAAAACTAACATAATCAAAAGAAAATTTAAGGGGGTATTCAATTAGGTCTAATATTTAATTGGAGGGTTGATTTTTAGCTTAGGCAAAAAATTTGGAAGTGGCCACAAACACCTGGTTCAGTGAATTTGCCATTGATCCATGTTTTCACCACTTTGTCAAAGAAATTGCAGCCTTTTTCTTTGTTTTTTGAGACATTTTTTACCAATGTCTCTTTTGCTGAAAAAATAAAGTGAAAATTAATTGTCGGAAAAATGCCTTGAATAGTGTCGAAAAAATGGCCATAATTGATAGACAATCACTTTAGTTCCGTTTTTTAGATAACCAAAAAACTGAACTAATTTAATACCCCCCTTAAACTTTTAGATGATTATATTCATTGTTATCTCTTGAGGCTCATTATAATACAACCAAAAAGAAATGGAATATAGAAATAAGGGCGCAATCAATACTTATAACTTTGTGCAAACTTTCCTCTTTTTGTGTGTGGTCTTCCTTAAAGTTGATGATTTCCAGCCATGGTGTGTAGCAACGTGAAAGAAAAAATAAACACCAATACATTTTACATTTTGTGTGTGTTCCTTTATAATAACAATGTGTTCATTTGATGCTGGAGTGGTTTATTTCCATGAAGCGTACCAAAACGCACGTTGGGTTAGGTAGTACCAAACTTGTAGCGGTTTCTTTGATACGGTTCTAAGAAGCTCCACTTCCTAATGATGATTGTGATCTGTTTCTCTCATCAAATATTCTGAGTAGTGGGAGAGCGTCTCCACATGTGTCCCCAAAAAGAAGAGAGAACAACTCGTGTGTAATACATAAGTGCTAAATTTAGATTATTGGTGAGAGAGCTGCTGAAAAAATATATTTAGCAGCATACCTCACTTACCATCTAACAAGTGAAAAAAGACGTATAAAGGTTTGTTTAAAATGAAGGGTGTAACCCCACTCATGGTGTTATCTGTGATTTTCAAACCTGTAAAGGTTTCTTTATATGTGAAAGATTCCACTAGCAACCAATCACCGTTATTGGCGTACCTTACTCACCCCTTCAAATTGGGGGACACCGGCCGTAGTGGTTTCTTTATCTTCCCTAGGGTTAACCACAGGTAAAAGGCTTCCCCAAAAAACCTTTTTTCAGGCCAGTTTTGATTAAAAAAAGATTCCTTTAATCCATAAAAATATTGCACATGTCCCATACACACTATGAGGACTGAAGACACATTTTAAAAACCAGTAAAATAAAAAATACAAATCATGAAAAAATTCCAATACATAAATCCAGGAGAAAGGGACTGTTCACTCTCCTCTGACAGGATCAACGCGATCTTGACATCTTGATAAAGGTCCACTTGACCGAAATGCGTTGATCCTGTCAGAGGAGAGTGAACAGCTCCTTTCTCCTGGATGTATGTATTGGACTTTTTTTCATGATTTGTATTTTTGATTTTACTTGTTTTTAAAATTTGTTATAAGTATTGATTGCACCTTTATTTCTATATTCTATTTCTTTTCGGTTGTATGTTTTGAAGTAAAGGTGTAACTTAAGGAATTATGATTTAGAGGCCGCATTGCGCCAAGAATAATCTATCACTTTTTGTTTGTATTTCATTATAATACAAGTCTGAATTACCTGCAAGCCCACAACTGGTTAATTGGTTAACCTTCCTTTGTACCTTACTGGAGCACTGTGGCAGACAGTGGAAAAACTGGCATTGCCATCTTATAAGGCAAACATTACATGTTTCCAAACCGAATTGAGTAAAAGTAACTATCGTGAACATTATGTGCAAGGGAAAAAGGGCACACATAGTAGTCATTTGTATAATATATTTTAAATGTGGTTTTCAAGCATTGATGTGAAAACAGTTTTTCTAAGTGGGAAATATGTATTATTGAAAGAAAGATGTAGTGTTCTGCTTTATACAGTGGCACAAAAATATAAATGTAATTATAGAAACCAATGTTCTCTTTGTACATGCAGTTTTCAATTGACTTTTTGTACCCACAAACTCATGGGAATTGTGATTAAATGAGCATAGGTATGAATTACATTTTAGGGATTGACCTAGACCATGGCTAAATGTTTCTGCATGGTCCCGAGGCAAAATGTTGTAAGCCCTCCGATGGTAGTTGATCTCTGCGTTTTCTCAGATATTTAAATCTCGTGAGTGCTATAACATATTCCAAAGTATAAAACAATTTGAAAGGTAATCACAACACAGGAAAACCCTTTGCTTAATTAGATCCACAGCATGCTATGTACTGTAATTGGGATATGTATTACAACATACTTGTGTCAAATCTAAAATGCTTAGTCTTTCAAGATTTTTTTTAAATACTTCCAACTATATTGCAGTGCCAATAATGTATCCTTATATTAAATAATTAAAAGAGATATAAATTATTTGTGCTTAAAACTACAGTACACTCTAACATCTATGTCAATAACATGACAGACATTAATATTAATGTCATAGTACAAGGATATAAATTGCAACATACTTCTTACTGTTTAGAGAGTATCTGATATATTACAGTCAAACGGCCTTTTTCTGATTTAGTAACAAAGCAAATAAAACAAGTAACATTGCACTATGGTGGGGCAGATAGAAATTATGCAGATGTTTTAATTTAAGAGTAGTCTATGTAAACTGAGATCTAAATGGCAGTAAAAAGAAAGCTGTTCAGCACTTGTGGGTTACATGCAAAAGCTGCCAGTATTTACCCAGCATGGTTTGTCATAGTGAAAAGTTTCTTGCTTTTTACCCAACTCAGATTTTACCCCTAAATGCAGATACACATATGTAAGTCCATATCCAAACAGTAGACACATGCGTAGATTAGTAAAATACTATGTCTCCTAAACTGGTTATTTTATATTTCTCTTTCAATTTAATGAAAAATAGGATAAACAGCATTTAAAAATGTAAAGAAAGTTTAAACAAAGACATCGGGTGACGTAATAGGATGCAATTTTATTGCATTTCTGATGTGTGTGTATATTTATTTTCATTTTTTTTACACAAAATCGCACAAGTCCGAAAATGCGTACATTTTCAAGAACCAGCACTGGGCCCAACCAGCCCACAGGGTAATGCCACAGCCAGGGGAGACCTTTTATACAAGTCCCCCCCAGCCAAAGTCCACCCCCTGATTGGTCCTGGGGAAGTGAGGACCCCCCAAATAAAGGCTCCCCCATCCAGAACTTGGCTACCCATGCTGAAGCCTGGGGCTGTTCCCGATGCCCCTGGGTGGTGGGCATCAGGCTGATGAAAAATGCAAAAATAGCAGAACCTATTGTGTATTGCTGTGGAACTACAAGTCCCAGCAAGCCTGCACCACATGCAGGGACTTGGAGAATGAAAATTCCTAGCATGCAGGGCAATAAAGGGCCTGCTTGGACTTGTAGTCCCACAGTAGTACAAATAGTTAAATAAATGCACATACAGATGGAGCCGGGCTTGTCTTTGCAGTGGATAGCGGCAGAATTGCCAGCCGCCATCCCCCGACAGCCGCCATCTGTATCTGCGAAAAGGGACGCGCGCGCATGAGATGCGCACGCGTGCCTTCCGGTGGTGCTTCCCCCAGGTCCCCGCTGGCTTGTCGGCGGTCACCCGGGGTCCCAACCGCCTCCCCGCACCCCCCCTAACCCTGTCCGTCTCCCTGAATCGGAGACGGACAGGTTCATGTCGCCCCGCTGCCCGGAAACTGAGACCGAGAGGTGTCTCAGTCAGATGGAGCGCCGGGCTGCTGGCGGATCGCCAGCAGAGACAGTCTGGCGATTCGCCAACAAGAGGGAGCCAGGCTCCATCTGTACACCTGAAAATTAAAACTTTAATGCAAATCCCTATGGCGGACAATGATTGGCTGGTGGGTGGGTCTAACTCCCGGTCTGGGGGCGGAGCCCCAGTAGTAAACAGAAGACCGGCTCATGGCTACAGCCCCAGAGGTGGCTTTTTAGTATTTTTCCTTCAACAGGGTCCACACATGGATACTACTGGACAAGGGGACCAATCTACTATCAACATAGGTAAGTATCTGTATGTATGTATGGGTTCCGTATGCATTAAAGTTTTATTTTTCAGGTGTGTGTATAATTATTTATCTAGTTGTACTACTGTGGGACTACAAGTCCCAGCGGTCCCTGTATTACCACACATGCTGAGACTTGTGGTTCTCCAAGTCCCTGCATGCGGTGCAGGCTTGCTGTGACTTGTATTTCCACAGCAATACACAACAGGTTCTAGTATTTTAACACTTTTCATCAGCCCGATGCCCACTGCCAAGGGGCATTGGTGACAGCCCCAGGCTTGAGCATAGGCAGGTAAGTTATGGAGGGGGGACCCCTTCTTTGGTCGGGTGGACTTAAATAAAAAGTCTCCCCCCGGCTGTGGCATTACCCTGCTGGCTGGTTGGGCCCGGGCTGGTTCTTGAAATACATTTCCAGGAAATAGATTTCTTAGATTTTAATGGAATTAAAAACTAGAGAATCCCATCTACCAAATGGTATTGGGGACTAGGGGATCAGAGTTCAGGAGGCAGAGCAATCTGCCAAGGAGAATATAAAACTACATACCAGGTGTGGAGCTGGAGCAGTAACCAGCTGCTGGAAGGCTGATATCTCTGGTTCTGGTAAAAGTAGAGACAAGCTACTAGTGTCTATCAAAGGGGGAGAGTCCCAGATTTGGAATATACTCTCAGAAAAACTCTATGTCAGACAGAACCTTAAATATCTAACTGGGAAAAGCATATAACAGGATTGGATGGGGTCCACTGCTTTGAAGACAGATATCTCCGGTTCCCAATGGCCAATTTTTAAAATTCTTGTACCCATGGAAAGAGGGGACCCTCAGCTTTCAGACTTTGACCCTAAAGACCTAGGGGGGTTTCTGGGTACTCAGAAACCCCCCTGCGTGCGCCACTGCCTTTAAAATTTACTCTAACCACATCAAGCTGAAGCGCACTTAATGAAATACTGTACTACCATGTTTGCACAATGGGCAATAATAATAATAATGTACAGAACATTAGATTATTTTTTATGTTCTTTTTCTTGCTTTTTCTCTTTTTGTTAGGGTTCACTGTTGACCCCCAACACACCCCGCCCCATCTGTGTGAACGGACCAGCATAACCCCCCCTTGTGTTCTGTAGAGCCACTTTTCAAATATGAGAAACCACCATCCACTGTTTTCTTATAGAGACAACCAATTCATGTGCCATTTGATCCAAAAGAATCAGTATTTCTGAATTCACCTCTTCTACCATGATATCAATGACAAATAATAACAAATATGACTGCTCATTGCTCATCTGAAAATCTCACGGATATATTCCTTTCTTTACTTTCCTCTTACTATGATGTTTCAGGTCCATCAGATCAGCAGAGACCAGGTCATATTCCAGAGTAATGTTTCTTGGGTATTGTAGCCAGTAATACAAAGGGAACTACTGTACATAGCAGAATACACAGGTCTACTGGCTCCCAGGGAAATCAATAAATGGGCCTATTTTCCATGCACCCAACACATACACTTGGGTAATGGCATTACCGCTACTTTAGAATAAATGAGTCCCATATACAGTGGGAGCACATCTCATCTATCTTCCTTAGGTCATGGCTCAGCATGGCTAGCCATGGCTATCCTATTGTTCTCAGCTGCAATACAATGCATAGAACAATAGAGTAGGGGATTAGCAGAGTAATCCAATTACTCACTTAATCCTATTATGGAGATAGATGGCAGTGGCTCCCACTGTATGCCATAAAAAAAGATGTGTTGTTTCCTGTTGCATCTGTATAAATTGCATTGTCAAAAGTGCAGCTGTTCTTTTGTAGTAAAACAAAGTATTATTCATTAAAAAAACACATTATCTATTCAGGACCTTTGAAAAGTAATTGATACTAGGGGGTTACTCAGTAAGGATCGCAAAGCAAAATCTTTCTGTAATGAGTAAAATCATGTACACTGCAGGTGGGCTGATATACCACGTACAGAGAGATTTAGATTTGTTTCTGTGCAGAGTAAATACTGGCTGCTTTATTTTTACACTGTAAATTTAGATTTTAGTTTGAACACACCCCACCCAAATCTAAATTTCTCTGTATATGTTATATTAATCCCATCTACAATACAGCATGGTTTTGCTCATTCAAGAAATATTATGCTTTGTGATCCTTACTGAGTTACCACTTAATTACAAAATAAAGTAGTAATTCAATTAGATAAATCAAATGACAGACTGTATTCTACGTTATTTGTTAAAACAGGTGTGATTCCAATTGATTTACTCCTGGCATGACCATTATCTATGTATCATACAGTATCTGTGGTGTTGTTAAAATATATGGGTATGCCCACTTCTACACTTATACAGTAGATAGGTAAGAAAAATTTCCAACATTGACTTTTATTAAGTATCTTTGCAAACCTTCTATGCATTTCTATCAATGAATTCTTCATCAATTCATCTTTATGAACTTCCCCCTTATACAGTATATCCTTAGACTTCCTGGTATTTTCTCGTCTTAATACGTTTCATTGGGTCTACCATTCATAGACATTCAAATATTAAAACCATTAAGCAGAATAAAAGTCATGACAACCAGAAAATACCATCCAATATTGCAATTAAAATGCCCCAAATCTGGCCCAGTGTCCAACAACCCTTTTCTGTTCATGATTGGTCAAGTGGTCCAAGTTTTATTATGAAATATCAACTTACTTGTTAGCAAGTCGCCCAAGAGTTGCTTGTAAAACTCTTTTTGATTGGTGAAGTCAAGCAGCTGTATCTTTTACAATGTTCTTTGATTAAGCTTTCTCAGGAGAAAACATTTTTTATGTTTATCATGAATTCAATTAATATTCTACTTTAGTGATACTTTATGAGGTCCTTTCCACTGGTCTTTCAACAAACTTAATCTAAAAAATTCTAGACCACTACCTCATCAACAAAATTTAGATCACGGAAAGCATCTTTGACATGGATTTGTTAAGTACCAATTACAGCAGTGTGTAGAGAACATGGGGGTTTATTCTAGTTCACTCTTTCTGACAAAATCCTTCTTAGAGGGACAAAACCATGTGCACTGCAGGGGGGCAGATGTAACATGTGCAGAGAGAATTAGATTTGGGTGAGTTATTTAGTTTCTGTGCAGGGAAAATACTGACTGCATGATTTTACACTTCAATATAGATTTTACTTTGAAGAAAAACCCCACCCAAATCTAATTCTCTCTGCACAAGTTACATCTGCCCCACCCGCAGTGCACATGGTTTTGTCCATCTAAGAAGGATTTTGTCAGAAAGAATGGACTAGAATAACCCCCATGGTGTATAATTACTAAAGTGTAGGTTTATGGATGTGGAGATGTTGCCCTCAGCATCCCAAGTAATAGGTAGACAGATTATGAGCTACCATTTTTGCACGATAATCTAAGAGCCATGAATATAAATATAAGTCCATACTGGAAATTTATGAATCACTGGAGATATTTCTACATATTTAGAAACAGGCAATAAAAGTACGGAATATATTATAATTATTCACCACAAAAAAAGAGAATAATTGTATTGCAGCTGCTTTATAACACACACACACACGCACGCACATTGTAGGATACCAAAAGTATAATATTAAAATGTACCTATCTTTCAATATGTAATAATCATATTGGGCCTGATGCATATTGAGCACTATGTCAGTTAGCATATATAATAGGCATGTCCAACCTGCGGCCCTCCAGATGTGCTAAAACTACACATCCCAGCATGCCTTGCCACAATTTGGCTATTAGGGAATGCTAGAATGATGGCAATGCATGCTGGGATGTGTAGTTTTAGCACATCTGGAGGGCCGCAGGTTGGACATGCCTGATATATAACATCTGATGAGTGAGAAGAGAGGGTGAGAGGTCAGGGTAGGAAAGGAAGATATGAGTGTCATCAGCATAGAGATGATTTTGGAGTCCAAAAGTGCCCATAAACTCACATAGAGAATATTAGCTAAATACAAACTGGAGCTGGGATATTAGCTGGAGCTGGGCTGAAAACAGAATTTTGCTTTAGATGGTCACTAACTGGAATATAGCTGGAGCCGAACTGGAAAATTTGCTGTAGTTGGACTAGAACTGGAATAATAGCTGGAGTGAGAGTGGAACCAGAATATTAGCTGGAAATGTACTGGAACCTGAAAATTAGCTGTTACCAGACCAAAACCAAAAAATAAGCTGGAATTGGATACCGTAAGTAGCAATTGGACTGGAACCCAGGTGTCAAGGGAAATAACCTTTATTACTAGACTAGGTCTGGAGATTTACAGACACTTTGACAGGTGATGGATTCGGTTTTCAAGCTTTTAGGTATCCTTATGGACACCAGCAATTTTCATGGCGAATGGTCTCTTCCTGACGCTATAATCATGACAAAAGGGACAAACAAAATGAACAGTATCTTGTCAATCAGGTGCAGCCATGGCCAATGGGTGTGCAGGCGCTACGAGGCAACCCAAATCTGTACATCATTCACTGGCACATGGACGCCTGGCCATTGCCACAAATCAGGTGAGTGAGTGTCTCACATGCATGCATGCCTTATACACGCTACGACATGCCAAGCCATTCACTGGGAGCTACTCAGATGAGAGGGGCCTGCATCTGTACCATACTGTATACAGATAGAGATAAGGGTGAAGGATTGTAGATGGGGAACAAATCAATCGAGATGGGTGTAACCTACTCACATAAGAGTTGGTGATAACATGCACATAAAGGTATCTTTGACCAATCATATGGGAGACCACATGTTAGAAGAAAATAAATAGTACCAATGGGTCAGAATCCTTTGCCGACACAGAAGTGTACCATACTCATACAACATGTAGTGTATAAAATCTTCTCTGGATATCTTTAAACTCCTCTGATAAATCCCTTTTTAGGCCCACCTTAATGGGAGGGTTATATGCATAGAAGGAAGAGAAAGTTATCTTAATTAAAGCAGTTTAATAAAACAGGTAGAGTGGGTGCCAACAACAATAACAAAAAAGATTAAGTCACCTTAGAAGTGGCATGAATGGCCACTAGATGCACTCGTAGGAATTCCAGCATCAGAATAAACAGCACCACAAATCCAACTAGACACTCTCTCCCAAAGTGGTTTGACGGCTCCTGATGTCTTTTTCAAGGCTTGAAAATGTCCAATTTCCCGCAAATACTGTCACTTCATGTATGCTCAAATCAGCCATGTTATTTTTAGCTACAGGTAATAGATAACCCTATTTAAGACAAAAAGACATAACATCCATGGATAATCTACTGCAACTAATAATGTACAGTAGTTAAAAAGAACAAATTTAGACATCCAGATTATGTGAAACATTACATTAACATTTGTTGCATCTGATATTCTGAATTTGCTATTTGTCTAATAAAATTCCCTTGTGATGATATGGCCTAGAAAAATAGAATTAAACAATATAATGTAATATTATATTTAAGATATAATAATTACTTGCTCCTAAGCATGTTATTGAGGCTAAGCACAATGTTAGTCAATTACATTTTATAAATATAAATTACATTTCCAATTTCAAAGAACAGCATGCAGATGACTTGCTAAATTAAAAAAGAACATTGTTTACATTCATCTATTCCTTTAAAGAGCTGTAAGCAGTGGTGTAACTATTAATTTTTCTCCCCCTGCCAAAAATGTTGGCAGTGCCCCCCCCCCCCAAAATGTTAGTAGTGCTCCCTTCTCCCCCCCCCCCCAAGTACAGTTAACCCCCCTCACACCTTACCCCTCCCGTGTCTGCCGCTGGTCTTGTATTCTGTCCTGTCCAGGCTCTCCTGTCTACTGCTGTTAATGAAAAGGGACACTCACAAAATAGCTGCCCCCATACAGCAGACCATTTTTAAGGATGCTAGAGGAGGTTGCCGCCTCCTCTAGAATTCTCAAAAACATATTGCTGTATGGGGGCAGCTATTTTGTGTCCCTTTTCATTAGCAGCAGAACTCAGAGCCAGGAGAGCCGCACTGATGTGGCAGCAGGAGGTCACGGCAGGCGGCAGCAGGAGGTCACGGCAGGTGGCAGCGGGTAACAATAGCCCAGCAGACCCCCCAGCACCCACACTTTCTAAGCGCCTCCCCATCACCGCAGGGTCTGCGGGGCTATTGTTATGCCACTGGCTGTAAGATGGAACATGCTGAATATACAGCTTGCACACGCACACACACACAAACATACACACACAAACACACACACATACTGGGTCTTTAATGGACAAAATCATGTGCACTGCAGGTGGGCAGATGTAACATGTGCAGAGAGAGTTACATGACCATCTGTGTCTGTACAACTGCATAAATGCAATCATGATAGCAACACCCTCACAACGCTACTGTGTCTTTCTAGTGACCCACTCATTACATCACAGGAGTGCCCACTATATGTATCTGCATGCAATTTTGATATGTTCTTTATTTGGAATTGTACAAAAGCCCAATGGTTTACTTACATATCTGGTTATGCACAGGCGCAAGTCCCATTCTGCACATATACAGAATGGGTCTTTCTATATTGCTTGCAGCCCTCCCTTTGATTGACATGTATTTGAGGGACAAAGCAGGGATGGTAGTTGACACCAATCTTTAAAATGGGGGCATGCTGAAGAATAGGGATTGATTTGTATTAATAAAGAATGCTTTCTAGTAAGTTTGGGAAAACAGGGTTGAAACTAGGATTTCCGTCACTTGGGGCAAGGCAGTAATTTGCTTTGCTTAATCTTCCCCCCTGCAAACATGTGTGGGTAGTAGATCCAGCACCCGGGGCATCCCTTAGTGCCCTCCCCCGAGTTGTGACACTGGTGAAAGTAATGGTTACAATTAATGTTAATCATACCTTCTGTCATATTCAAGTCACTTTAGCTCCTGCTGTGTCTGCAGAATTAAAGAGACACATTTTGCCAGCTGATGTGAGTGGGCCTTGTCTAGCTTCTACACACATTGCATTTGACATTTGAAATCAACAGTACATCAGCTTGCAATACCAAAAAAACAGATTTTGGAGCAATCTTTGGGCGCTTGAAGTTTAAACAGCCTCCTCCTCTCAAAGAATGATGGCACCCAGAAAGGAGAAGAAATATGGATAGTGTAATGCCATAGGGATAATCAATAAAATATTATATAATTCCAATAAAGCGTAATCACTGACTCGCACCATAAAAAAATGTCTACTGATGAAGGTAGACACATGCGTTTATTGGGAGACAGATCCTGTCATACACAGCTTTCCTTTTCCTCTACATTCGAAGAAGGTTAGCTCATATAAGAGATGACAAAGTGAAGAGGCTCCTGCATTTCTAACATTCTCTAATAGCAAACTGCTGGAGAGCTACAACTTGGACTTTTCAAATTTTCATATAGATTGTTATGGCTGCAATGTTGCGCATTCTCCACAATTGGCCTTATTCTGGTTGACTCGTTGGGACACACATTCGCACGTACCCAAGCGAATGGACCGCACATGGACACGGGCAGCAAAGGCACGCTCATAACACCAGCGAATCTAAACACAAAGGGGAGAGGCGTGCTAACGCACGTACGCTAACGTGTTTACACAGTTCCCAGCCTGTACACTTGGACATAATCCATTGGCCAGCAAAGCGGGTGGCCGAGTGAACAGGCTCTGCGGGTGTTTCAGACGCCACAGCACAAATTCACTTGGAAGTAATTTTCAACCCATTAACCAATTAGTCTCAAATTATGCTGTTTATTGGATTCCATTAACTAATTGCCTTCCCCAATTACTCTTCAAATTAACTCTTATTACATGTGTCTTCCTTGTGTTCACAAACACACGAGTGGTATTTCAGTACATGAGAAGATACAGTAGATGTGTGTAATGTGATGAGAACATCATGTTTTTGTTTGCATGCAAGTATAACCGTTGACACATGTCGACTTGTAATTGAGTGTACTACTGTCACAACATGACAGGCATACTTGTGTGTTAAGGTTGCAGGTTTTGAAATGGCACATAATTGCAGTTAAGAAAGCTGGTGCAATTGTGGGTAAAAACAATCAAATATATATAAGATATGAATGCAGAGAAGTGTAAATGGTTAAACTGGAAAAGTGTGCTTCCAATGTGGCTGCCATGTAGTTAGTTAATTGATTAATGAGAGAAACTTTTTTGCTGCATGGGTGTGTATTGTGTGCAGGTGCATGTAGTTTATCAATTGTGCATGTTGATAGCCCGTGCAAATGTGGGGCCGAGAATCAGCATGCCTGCGAGGCTTGAGACTTTCTTTTACGGAGTGAGCGATTTTGAGCTTGATCTGTGTGAGCACTTGCACAGTGGAGCAAAGCAACCAAAGCACATGTAGCCACCACCCCAGTGTATGCCCTGGTTACTGCCCACTTTTGCCCAGTTTTGTGGCTGTGCCCATCAAGATGCCCACATTGCGCCTACTCTGCCCGAGTTTGTTCGCTAGCCTATTTCTACTCATTGGCCAAACCTTTACATGTGCCTTGCAAGTAGTATGCATGCGAAGTGACCTAAGAAATGCTCTGCATACTACATGCCCGAGTGAGTCAACCATAATATAGGGCCAATGTGTAGCAAGATCAGGGTGAGGTTACAATTTCTTGGTGTAGATGGGTGCACTTTCCAACAGCTGCAAGGTATTTAGCTCACCAGTCCAAGTTTATTGTACAAGTAGCTGCAACTAGTTTTATGAATCATAAAAGAAAAGCCTAGCTTCTCTGACTCTAACTAAACAAAATTATTCCCTCTATCAAAAGGGAGAAACTTCAATTCTATCTCACAAAACAACAGTAGTGTATCTGCAAAATACTTATAGCCAGTTATCCCAGTTTCTCTCAAAAGGCCTGCTTCTTGTTCCCCAGGTAGGGAGAGATTAAGCTTACTTTACCTCAGCTCTGACAATCAATGTTGCCATTTAGCATACATGCCTTCATTTTGTAAAGAAGAGAGACAGGACATCATGGGAACGTATTGCTGTACACAAATCGTCCATTAGAGCTGCTTTGAGTTCGGGTCAGAGTGATGAGCCAGCGGCTCATCATTTTATAAAGATGGGTCATACTGTTATTTATCGGCTTTGCAATACATGATAATTGATCATGAACCTACAGATGTGTCCTCATACATCATGGCTGCGTACTGCAAAACGTGTGCTATGTGAATCGTGCCTGAATCGCGCCTGCCCCTTGCGCTGTAGTCCCATTATAAATTGCATTATAAATGTAACGTAATGTTGTAATTGTAACCTGCAATACTGCTCATTGACCACCAGATGTCACTTTTCCTAAACAGTACAGTGCATGCCTGTACATGTCATTGGTGTGTTCTGTAATACTGTATACAGTAATTCACCTCTCACCGCTTCACCGATTTATAAGGTATGAAAGACAAAAAAAGCTGGCCAATCAACTATCTTCCCTTTATAAAAGAAAAAAAATCTGCCTTCTACCAAACGCAATGTCAGACTGCCACGCATGTTCCCCACTAGATTTTGTCCTTGCTTTAGGGAAAGAGTGCTAGGATATAATTCGTAGGAGAAGATGTGTGTGGTTATACATGACTTTGGTACATATTGCTACTGTATAAATATGGAAGCCATGCTAACCTTTACTAATGCTGGATAATTAAATAATACATTATTTAAGGTACTGTCTATCATTACACTGTACTGCGCCATGACAACAGCGCACTCTATGGGGCATGTCTCATACTGGACTGTATATTGTACACCAATGGAGCAACTAAAATCTTAGGTGTCTGTGGCCTAGCGGCTAGAGACACAGTTATACTGTTAGCAGCAATACCGGTTCAATCCACACTGGGGTGCATTTTTTTTTAAACGTACTACTTTCTTCTTCTTTTTTTTTTAAATCAATATAATTATTTGGTGGTTTGCAAATTCCTTTTGCCTTTTGCACAAAAAAATTAACAATTTCTGGCTGCCATGTACACAATACAGTTATTGTCCTTACATACTGCAAGTTACAAAGAACGTTTTTTTTTACATGAGTAGATTTTCCACTTCAGGTAATAGTGAGTTACAGGCTAATGCAGGGTTAATGCTGTAAGTACTCAATGCATGGGGGTTAATGTATTTGTGATAGATAGATAGATAGATAGATAGATAGATAGATAGATAGATAGATAAGACTGGTACTTCTTTAACATTGTGAAATATGTTTTTATAGAGTAACGAAATGCCAACACTTGACATGGAGTGAATTAAACATCCACATCTGCGTGTCACACTGAGAGGCATGTGACTCGGAGAGCCAATAAGGACATAGGTCTGGCAGTGGGGACTGATTGATAATAGCAGGAAGGGGAGGAGATTTCCTCTTCTTCCTGCAGAATTCAGTGGAGAAAGTCGCACTTTGGAGCTCCTGCAGTGTGAAGTAATTTTGCACCCAGCGCGCCCTGTACCCCGCTACTGTGCCAGGTATGTCTGCTAGTGCCCCCTCATCGCGGCCCAGACGGTCTGCCCGTCCACCCGCGCGCTTCGCGGAGGACGGTGGCCTGGATGCGTCTGACGCGCTCCCTGGTCTGTCTCCCCCTGCCCGCACGCGCTCACCCGCTGCTCCACGCCGACGTGCCCGGGGGTCCGCCAGAGCTGGCGCAGGCTCTCCGCCTGCGTCGGCGGGTCGATCCGCCGCGCAGCCGGTTGCTGGGAGAGGCGCGGGTGTGCCGCGTGGCAGGGGTGCGTCATCCAGGGGCGCCGCGTCGGGTGCAGCTCGGGGCGGCAGGTCTGGGAGAGGTGCGAGGGGGTCCAGGACGGCGGCGGTGGGTGTCAGGAGAGCCGCGCGGGGTGGCGCTCAGCCTCAGGCTGCAGCGCAGTCCCCGTCCCCACCACACCAGCATGTCAGTTCTGGCTCTGACAGAGAGTCAGGCCGTGGTCGGGCACATGCGGACGACGCGCGGGGGGATAGAGGAGAGTCAGCCAATAGATCAGGGTCACCGCGGCAGGTGTATGGGGGACGGCAGCGCAGTGACGGAGTTTCTCCTGGACGCAGGTCTGGTTATGTGCCCACTTATGCCCGGGCACCGGAGTCCATCGGGGGCTGGGGTTACCTGGGGGCGGCTAGGGACGATGGTGGGAGGCATGGGGCCCGGCGCCACGGGGGCCGCACCAGATCCTCTTCGGGGTCCGGGGCGGGTTCCAGGGTAAGGTCTCCTGCTCCGGCCTTCGATCCATCCGCACTCTCGGCAGCCTTGTCCTCAATGGCGGGTGCCCTGGCACCCCTGGCGGGTGGCCGGCCGGCGCGTACTGGGGGTCACGGTTCTGCACGGCGCAGGTCCTCCGGAGCCCTCACTGACCCCAGGCCTAGCCGCTCTCGGCAGCGGCGAGCAAGGAGGGATAGGGGGCCTGCGGTTGGCAGGTCTGCTACACCCCTGAATTCCGCCGCAGGGCGTAGACGGCCTCATAGCGGGAGGCACAGGGCTGCGTCTTCTCCACCGCCAGAGTATGACGATGGCGGGTTGCCCGCTGGGGAGCAGTACGGTTCCGGCTCAGGTTCGGATGATCCAGATGTCCGGGAAGAGGACGATGACACTTGGGCTGCTCAGCCGGAGTCGGCAGGTGAGGACTCTTCGGAGTACGGTTCAAGGTCCGATTGGGGGAGTTCCTCTTCAGGGGGCTCCCGAGATAGCCACTCTTCCACTTCCTCCTCCTCATCCGCTGGGGGGTCTGATGTAGGTAGCGCGGCGAAGGCTCGCAAGAGGGCGGCCAAATATGCTAAGAAGGAGGCGGGAAGGCGCGCTCGCCACGTTAAGCGCAGGAAGGTTTCCTCCCTGTCCCGGAGGGAAAGGAAGAGGCGGAATCAGCCCGGCGTGGTACACTGCGACTATACTGCAGTTTTGAGGGGGCTGAGGGAGAGTTGTAGGCGTAAGATCGAGAAAGGGGATTACGTGGATGTGTTCAGCCTGACCGAGGACACCAAGAAGGCCTTTAAGGCAGCCAAGGATAAGGGCGGCATAGGCTCTGATTCCTATAGGTCGTATGACAACTGGCTGGCAGGTTTCTGTGTTTTCGCGGCCTGCTATCTGGAAGATCGGCCGGATGAACACATTAACGTAATACGCTACATTCACATGATACATGAGATGCAGCGGAAGTACGGGGGTTATGCTTGGCGCACGTACGACGAGCAGTTCAGGCGTAAGCAGGATTGCTTGCATATCCTAGACCTGGGCTGTAAGGACGTTGAGGTTTGGATGGAGGTGGCTCGTGTACATTTAGACCCCATAGAGGCTGCGGCAGCCACTCCTCCCTCCACGTCGGCTTCCCTCCCGCAACAGCGGCCGGTGGCAGAGTCTTCTGCCGCCCGCTGCTTCCCTGGAGCGGGTAAGCCGGCTCCCCTGGGGGCCGCTAAGGGCAAGTGCTTTGCCTACAATAATTCCACCTGTCAGCTGGGTTCCCGGTGCAAGTACAAACACCTGTGCATCAATTGCTCGGGGAACCACCCTGCTGCCACCTGCTTTCGAGGGTCCCGCCCCGCCAGAGGGGCGGGCGCTGGCACTGCCCCCAAGCCTGCCGGAGGTGGGGGCGCTCGATAGGGCGGCTACGCCGGTGCGGGTGGAGGCCATGGCCGAATGGCTCCGCTCGTACCCGGACAGGGAAGCGGCTGCTTTCCTGCAGGAAGGTTTTTAGCATAGGTTTTCGACTTCCTGTGGTGGTGGAGGTGCAAGGTGGCGCTTTTAGAAATTTGCAATCTGCTAGAGCGCTGCCCTCCGTGTTGTGGGAGAAGGTGATGAAGGAGGTACAGCTTGGACGCATGGTTGGTCCCTTTGCCACGCCCTCTTTGGCGAACTTGGTCATATCGCCGGTGGGGGTGGTGCCGAAGAAGGTCCCTGGGAAATTCCGACTCATCCAACATCTCTCTTACCCAACGGGGCTCTCTGTTAATGACGCCATCCCTGCCGAGCGTTGCTCAGTGACTTACCAGTCGTTTATAGATGCTTTGGCAATGGTCCGGTCGTTTGGACGGGGGGCTCTCATGGCTAAGGTGGATGTGGAGTCGGCTTTCCGCTTGCTCCCGCTGCATCCCGATGCTTTTAGGTACATGGGCTTCCGCATAGGTGACGAATATTTCATCGACAAGTGCTTGCCGATGGGGTGTTCGGTATCCTGTGCATTTTTTGAGAAGTTCAGTACCTTTTTGCATTGGTGCGTGGAGCAGTCCTCGGGGGAGAGCGGGCTCGCTCACTACCTCGATGACTTCTTATGTGTCGGTCCGGCCAACTCTGACCGTTGTGTTCACCTGCTGTCCTCCTTGCAGTCCCTTTTCCACCAATTCGGGGTGCCTATTGCCGATGACAAGACTGAGGGCCCGGTTACTTGCTTGTCTTTTCTGGGGATCCAGATTGATACGGTAGAGGGTCTTTGCAGCTTGCCGGCCGACAAAGTTGCTAAGTTGCGTGAGGCAGTCGAGCTGTGTAGGTCCAGGAATAAGATCACCCTGCGACAGGCTCAATCGGTTTTGGGACAGCTGAACTTCGCTTGCAAGGTTATCCCCATGGGGAGGTTGTTTTGCAGGAAGTTTGAGAGGGCCACTGCCGGGGTTAGCAAGCCTCACCACCTCATTCGCCTGTCCGCCGAGACTAGGCGTGACCTGGCCATGTGGGCTTCCTTTTTAGAGGATTTCAATGGGGTGCGCATCCGGCTGGCTCCCGCAGTGGCTAACAGTGAGCTGCAGCTGTTCACGGATGCTTCAGGTTCGGTGGGGTTTGGCTGTTTTCTGGCCGGTCACTGGTGCGCTGAGAAGTGGCCGGGTGACTGGTTTGAAAGGGGTCTCACTAAGGACCTGTTGTTGTTGGAGCTTTTTCCTATTATGGTCTCAATGGAAATCTGGGGCTCACGCTTGGCAAATAGGAGTTTAGTGTTCTGGTGCGACAATTTTAGTGCTGTGCATGCGATTAACCATCAGAAGGCCAGTTCCCTATTAGTCTTACGTCTGTTGGCGCAGCTTTCACTGCAGTGCTTGCGGCATAATATCCTGTTCAGGGCTCGCCACGTCCCTGGTGTTGTGAATGAAGTCGCCGATTCCCTCTCCCGTTTCCAATGGCAACGTTTTCGGGAGCTTGTTCCGCAGGCTGATGATGTCGGGGTGCCCTGCCCCTCTTATGTTTGGCAGGTGATCGGGTCGGACTGGAGGGGTTAGCAGAATCTTCATTGGCCCCTGCCACCCTTAGGAACTATCGGGCGGCCTGGACAGAATGGGAAGCGTTCGCGGGAGGGGCAGCTCAGTCAGGTAGGCGTGGGCAGCGTCTTTTGTTGTCCTTCTTATGGTCATTGTATTGCACGGGTAGATCCAGGGCAGTGGCTGCGCGCTATTTGGCTGGGATAGCCTTTTTTGCTAAGCTCAAAGGTTTGCCCGACTGTACGAAGTGTTTCCTGGTGGTTAAAGCTATGGAGGGCTGGGCACGCTTGTCTCCGGTTAGCCCTGATTGTCGCAGGCCCATCGATGCGTCACTGCTCCCGTCTTTATTGAATGCAGTAGGTCATTGCGCGGACTCCGCTTTTGAGTCTCTTTTGTTTAGATTAGCTTTTTCCATGGCGTTTCATGGGGCTTTTAGGATTTCTGAGTTAGTTTCCCCGGGTAAATCCCGCGAGGCAGTGCTTTTAGTGTCGGATATTCGTTTAGATGCGGGGGCGTTGTGGTTCAGAATTAGGCGGTCTAAAACTGACCAGTCAGCTAGAGGCAGGTGGTCTTCAGTGACACCAGTTGTCCCGGTTGCCATTTGCCCGGTGGCTTTAGCATCCCTGTATGCGGAGGTCAGGCCTGCCCTGGATGGCTCCTGGCTATTGCATTATAATGGGTCTCCATTGACGGTTTACCAGTTTCGATGGATGTTGAGGCGCTGCCTCGAACGATTGGGCCTTTCACCGAGGGAGTTTGGTACTCATTCCTTCCGGATTGGGGCTGCCACCTCTGCCGCAGCTGCTGGCTGGCCAGTTAATGACATCAAGGCGTTAGGCAGGTGGCGCTCTGCGAGCTATAGGAAGTATATTAGGCCTCACCTCCTGCCCTGAAAGGTGCTTGTGCTTGTATGTCATGCCTATGCTTGTATGTTATGCCTGTCTGTGCCTGAATGCTCATTCTGTTCCCCTGCCCTGTGTCCTTCCTACTCGGGGGCTATCTATGCTCTGCCATTAGGCCAGCGTCCGGAGTTTTTTCGCTTTTTGCCTGACCTGACGGACTGAATCTGGCCCTCTAATTTGGTTATAGTTAATTATAGTCCCTCAGCAGGTCCAGTCGTTTTCCTCCGGCCGAGTACACCCGTCATTCCTTTACCTTCCAATACCCTTACCTCCCTTGTTTGTCTCTTTCCCATTGTATCCCAGTATGGCTCCAATCGTGATTGGAGCATGTCTTATGGCACCTTAATTATTGTGCCTCAATTATGTATATATATATATACAAAATTTTCTTTTTCTTTTGGCAGATCCTCCTAATATGTAATAAGGCCTCACCGAGAATTCGACCTAATCCCCTCTTTTTTATATCTTCCTCAGGTCTGGGAACCGATAGGCAAAGGGTCTGGGTAGTCGGCCATTCCTTTGTATACTGGGCAGCTAGGTCAGTCTATGCAGGTGAAGGTCCAGCCTGTGCCTGCTCCCGGGTAGTTAGGTGGTTAGGTGTCCGGGGTATGTCTTGGAGGGACCTGCGGGCATTCCTGATGGTGAATGCCCGACGCTACGGGTTGCCTGAAGTTTTGCCTATACATCTGGGTGGCAATGACCTCGGGAAAATGTCCCAATTAGGGCTGCGGCACCTGATCTTAGATGATTTTGCTGCCATTAAATCAGCTTGGCCGTCTTGCACCATTGTTTGGTCCTATGTTATTCCTAGGCTTGCTTGGAGGGGTGCTAGGGACCCCAGGGCGATTGATGAAGCTCGGAAAAAGCTTAATGCGGCCGTTGCTCGTTGGGTGCTGGAGAATGGGGGGGCTGTAGTTCCTCATGCCATGATACGATTTGGGCGTCAACACCTATTTAGGCCGGATGGGGTTCACCTGGCGGGTGAGGGTTTGTTTCTGTTTCTGGAGGGTCTGCTAGGTGTGTTAGATTTAGTTGCCTAGATGGTGGCGGGGCGGGGGTATTTTATTCAAATCCCCCGCTTTGGCGGGAAAGAGCGGCAGTTTTAATCAATTAGCTCACACCACAGGTTTTGGGGGCGTTTTTATGGCTTGTTTGCGGTGCATTCACCTCTCATTGGCTTAGGCCTTTTCGCTGTATCACCCGTGTCGGGGACAGCGTCCCCACCCGGCTGGGTGGGTAGTCAATGTGTGGGTAGAGTTGGATACCGCTTGTATTTTGAGTTAGGCCAGTTACGTCAGAATTGGGGTGGAGTTACATTTGGGGCCGTTCTTTCTTGGCCACCATTAATTAATTAAATCAAATTAATTAAATCAAATCAATTCAAACAAATAAATTAGCTTAAAAGTTGCTACAAATAAATCAGTTAACAAATTCTGCCAAACCTATGTCTCCGAGTCTTTATTTCAGGTTTAGTTATGTTAAGTTTACATATGTTATGACATGCTTAAGGTACACATGAGATGTTGGGATGTTTAGAGTAACGAAATGCCAACACTTGACATGGAGTGAATTAAACATCCACATCTGCGTGTCACACTGAGAGGCATGTGACTCGGAGAGCCAATAAGTGGGGACTGATTGATAATAGCAGGAAGGGGAGGAGATTTCCTCTTCTTCCTGCAGAATTCCCCGCCCTCCCTTCCCTGTTGCTTATCGAGGGTGGTGGATGTTAATCGAGTTAGCTGATAGGCGGGAAAGAACGGCAGTTTTAATCAATTAGCTCACACCACAGGTTTTGGGGGCGTTTTTATGGCTTGTTTGCGGTGCACTCACCTCTCATTGGCTTAGGCCTTTTCGCTGTATCACCCGTGTCGGGGACAGCGTCCCCACCCGGCTGGGTGGGTAGTCAATGTGTGGGTAGAGTTGGATACCGCTTGTATTTTGAGTTAGGCCAGTTACGTCAGAATTGGGGTGGAGTTACATTTGGGGCCGTTCTTTCTTGGCCACCATTAATTAATTAATTAAATCAAATTAATTAAATCAAATCAATTCAAACAAATAAATTAGCTTAAAAGTTGCTACAAATAAATCAGTTAACAAATTCTGCCAAACCTATGTCTCCGAGTCTTTATTTCAGGTTTAGTTATGTTAAGTTTACATATGTTATGACATGCTTAAGGTACACATGAGATGTTGGGATGTTTATTTCATGTGTGCTTTCTTAAACTTTGTGTACCTTTGACCATCTTTAGTAGGTGTTACTATAATGATTGGCATAAACCACAGTGCTAGTACTGGGTTGCTGTCCTGCTCTTCTATCAACTGATCCTTATAAACTCCCAGCACTATTAGTAATAGAGGCATCACCCATTTTTATTGACACTGTTATTCACATCGCTACTAGTAATGGTGGCACTTACTGTTATGTTATTTTTAAGCAGTGCCTAAACACTCACATTTTTTTATAACTATGATTTGCCTAATACTGACACAGTCGAGCTGCAGCTCTTCACTGATGACACTGACACATTAAACCGCAGCCCTCAATCTTCACCGACAGTCGCTATGCAGCCCACAGGCCTTCGCTGATGACAGTCTGACACAGTTGTAGCCAGTGTTCTAACCTATAGCTCTAGTTCACTGATGATGATGATGATGATGACACTGCTACAGTAGGCCACACTTTTAAAATTCACTGAATGCCATACTGCAACCCACAGCACTTCAGTGGAGGCAGACATTAACATACTCACAGTAGGGATGGCCATCGACCATCGATGATTTGAAATCATCGATGGTTCATGGCCGATGTTGAATACTTTTGCCATCGATGAGGGAGAACCAGATGGTTTCCCTCCATCGATGGAACAGCAAAACAATGTTTTGTTGTTTTTTTTTCTTCAAAGTGCCGGGACACTGAGCATAGCCCCGCCCCCTGACACCCGCGAAGCCCTGCCCACCATGTTTTGATTGGCCCACGGGCCAATCAATCAAACAGGATGGATAACCATCGATATGTAAAAATATCGATGGTCATCCATTGCATAGTTTAGCACTATTGATGGCCAGTTGCAGAATTGCCATCAATGGCAACCATCGATGGCAATGGCAACGATGGCCATCCCTAACTCACAGTCAGTGCTGCAGACTACAGCCCTAGAAGATGATACTGAGGGTGAAGGAGTAGCTCACAGCACTTAATCACAGTGACACTGCAGCCCACCACACACCCTAAAGCTGTGTACACACACAGGGGCGATAGGGGCTGAAATCGCTGGAAATATGGTAGCTGGCGACCATATTGCCAGTGATGGGAGTGTGCACCGGCGATAAATCGCCGGGTGCGCTCTCACGTTTTCAGCCCAGTTTTAATCGCTGATTACCTCTGCGGCACTGCCGGCAGAGGATACCTTTCATCAGCGACCATCTCTGGTCGCTGATGAAAAAGAGAAACTGGGCAATATATTGCTGAGCAATATATTGCTAGCAATATATTGCTCAGCAATATATCTCCCCCGTGTGTACGGGGCTTACCACAAGAGTATTAGCATCCACTTCCTGGCATGGCAAAAAATAAATATCTTTACTTATGACATCTTACAACTAAACAAAGGGAACAGCAATCAATTTACTTTGCCTTTAAACATTTAAATGCAATTATCAGCATAAAAGCAATCTAGTTTTAAATCCATTCCCCCTAGAAAAGCCTAATTTCTTTGTAGTGTACAAAAGCCCCAATTACTGTATAAAATAATATAAATGAGGTAAAAGTGTTATTCACACAAAGAAAATTGAATATAATAAAGAATGTGGAATCAAAATGATGTGTAAGAGCAGAAAAACCTAATAAACATTTGGAAAATCTAATGAATGGAAAAGCAATACAATTTTAGAGTTTGTGCCATATTTACTAAGCCTGAAAAGTGATGAAATGGAGAATGATAAACAACCAACTGATAAGCTCCTAACTGTTTCAGTCTGTGTTTTAAAAATGACAGGTACAAGCTGATTGGTTGGTTGTTTATCATCTCGCCCTTTATCAAATGTAATGCAAGTTATGATGCATACGTCAATCTGCTGTAATTATAACATTTAATATGCAGTAAAAACTACTGGGTCATTGAAAGGTTATTATCTGAACATATTGTAAAATAAATATATAAAAATGGTCTTAAATGGCATTATAAAGAAAAACAGTTCTGGCATTTATATTATTGAGGAGATTCTTGTGCACATCAAAATCAGTGGACTGTGCATTCTATTATAAGACATAATTATAGAAATTTAGGGCCTGATTCCTGACTGATTGAAAGAGGCTGATTTCGGCCCTGTTCCAATGGTGGGGAGTCTGCGCATGTGCGTATTTGCATGTGTGTAGAAACCTGGGTGAATTCCTTTGACAAGTACCACACTCTAAAAGGCGTTCTCACGGGTCAGGGAGGGAGGGGGCGGCATCAGGGGAACACCCAACATTTTATGGATGTCCACATAAAAAACACTAAGTTTTCTCCTAGAAGTGCAGGCATGGCGTTGGCGGGCATTCTGAAGGGCAGTGGGCCGCAATTACCAGTTTACTAGGTTGTAAGTGAAGGCAGCCTAGCGAACAGGTCTGAATTAGGCCTTTAGATCACTATCATTGGTGTCTGATGCACTTTAAACTTGTTTGTTATTTTATTAATTTTGGAAACTAGGTTGTGACTTCTAGCATTTTGATGCTACTTTTGTGGGAGCATTGTGGAGGCAATATTGTATTTTGACGTGTATGCTTCACATTATCATAGCTAAGCTTGTTTCATTCCTGCTGATTTCTGATGATTTTTCAATGAGTCACACTCTAGTATATTGCTACACTAATTTTTATGTCAGAGCGATTCCCGGAATTGTGGGCTATAGATCAACAAAATGTTAAAGACCAATAGTACCACTTTAAAATTAGAGAAGTTTGCTGATATCTGAGTTTTTGGTTTTGGTTCTGGTTCTAATTTATCAATTAGTTTTGGTAAAATCAACATCCAGTGTTTTGGTTTGGTTTCCCTTTTTCGTTTAAAAATAAGTAATTATGGATAAAAAATTTTACAAAAAGCTTATAGAAACAGCTAAAATCATTAAATATTTGCAATTCAAACTAGGTTCAGATTGGATCTCTTCAGGAGTGAGTAAGCCATCACTTCCAGGTCTTATACAACTTTGCTAACATTGAGCATCTTTTTTGATGACAATATGTCTTATGTCGGGTACACACCAGAATGACCATGATAGTGAGACGATCATGAAACAATCGTACGATTGTCATATGATCTGTTGGAGCACACGATCTGCACACGATCTGTACCCAATCCAATTTAAATGATGAATCTTTAGTGCAGCAGGTAAAATCTCCAAAATGACCAAACAACTGGTTGGAACACGTATCAGATCGGAATCGCATTGAAAACATGCCCAATTCTGCTAGAATTGAGCCTAAATTGTTCTGGGGTGTACCCAGCATTAGCCACAAGGCCAGGGACTGTAGTTAAATTGATGTGCAACACAGTCTGTATAAGATATATACAGTATGGAGCACAACATAACTTGAATTGGAAAAAGCAGCTACATTGTAACACTTCATTAACAGATTCAAAGACTCAGTCAAACATGCAGCTACAGTATACAAGTGTTGCATATTAAATTAATAAGCACAGTCGCCTGGTGCATCTTCTCAACACTTTTAATTCACTTTCACTAAAAGACACAAAAACAATGCCCTGGAGGGCCCTAAGGGGCTGTTTGGTGCGCATGCGGCAATGATGTAGATACACTTAACTATTCTAAGTTAAAAGAAAACAGATTTAAGTGTTAGTTTGGGCGACATCTCTATGTGTGCTAAACATAATGTGCAGTCAAGATAACTAGGCTTGGACTAGCAAGGAAATAGGGGAAACCCCCAGTGGGCTGTATTTTCTACCGTGGATTGCTGTTATTAATGTGGTACATTTTTATTCATGCGCTAGCAGTATTTATGAAATATATATGCATCAAAGACAAAGGCCCAAGATCCAACACTCTCTAATAGCCCAAAGTATGTTGTGGCTGGCCAAACCCTCAGTGGAGCCTGACTGATACCTTACTAGGAGGCTAACATAGAAGGTTATAGTCTGTTTAGAAAAAAAACAGATTAGGAAGAAGGGTTGGGGGATGGTTTATATGTTAAACCATCCTTAAAAGCAAACATAAGGGAAGACATATATGAGAGCACATTGGTGTCAGTAGAATTGGTATGGGTAGAAATCCCAGGTAATATTATAGGGGCTAAAAAAATGTATAGTAGAAACATGTTATAAACCACCCAACATAAATAAGGAGGAGGAAAGACCTCTTGCTACAGGTGGGAAAAGTGGCCAGTTTAGGGGACATTATTATTAATGGCTACTTTAACTACCAAGAAATAAATTGGAAAGATAGGTCAACTAGTACTGCTAAGGGAAATGTTTTATCGGATGCCCTAAATGACCACTATTTGTATCAATATATTGAAAGTCCAACCAGAAATAACAATATCCTGGATCTCTTGATAAGCAACAACTGGTACATTCTTACTAACATAACCATAAGGGAGACATTGGGGAACATTGATCACAATATGATCACATTTTATTTAAATTTAACAAAGATAATTATTTTGGAGAAACTAGGTCCTTAAATTTCAGAAAAGCAAACTTTGGTAAGTTTGAGGAGTCCTTAAAGTATTTAAACTGGAAGGAATTATTTAGAGCAATCTTTAAAATAAAATACTGCTGGAGGGCACTGATAAATTTATCCCTAGGGTAAATAAAAGAACAAATGTCAAAACGAAACCTATGTGACTTAACAGCAAAGTCAAATTTGAAATAGTTAAAAAAGGAGGACATTCAAAGTGTTAAAACAAGATGGGACACCCAAATCATTTGCTGCATATAAAGAATGTAATAATCAATGTAAAAATACAATCAAGATGACAAAATTAGAGGATGAACGTACAATAGCTGCAGACAGCAAATCTAATCCCCAAAAATTCTACAGTTACATAAACGGGAAACGGTTAAGGAAGGAAAATATTGGGCCACTATAAAATATGCAGGGTACCCTGGTAATAGAAGGAAAAAAGAAAGCAGAATTATTCAATTAATTTTTTGCTTCGGTATTTACAAGGGAAGAATCTTCAGAACATCTCCTACAGATTAAATGCTCAGCTCTTGATTGCTTCCAAACTGTATGTTTGAGTGAGGAAATAGTCAAAAATAGATTACGGAACCTAAATAGTAACAAATCTCCTGGCCCGGACGAAATACACCCTAGGATACTAAAAGAATTGAGTTCTGTCATAGCACTACTATTATATTTGATATTCGAGGAATCAATAAACTTGGGGACAGTACCAAGGGACTGGCGCATAGCTAACATAGGAGCATGGAAGAAAGGTAGCAAAACTAGCCCTGAAAATTATAGACCGGTCAGCCTTACATCCATTGTGAGGAAGATATTAGAAGGAATAATAAGACAAGTATCCAAAATTTCTCAGAACAGGAGAAAGTGATAAGTAAGGCTCAGCATGGGCTCATCAATTAGCATCTATGAGAAAGTCAGTAGGGGGCTGGACTTAAGAAAATCTGTTGCTCTTACACTGCTTGATTTCCCTAAAGCTGTTGACACAGTGCCTCATAAAAGGTTATTAATTAAACTATCTTAATTAGGCTTAGGAGATAAAATTTGTAATTGGATTCAAAACTGGTTACTGGTGGTGGTAAATGGCAAACATTCCAGCTGGGGTAAGGTTCAAAGTGGGGTCCTGCAAAGTTGAATACTGGGACTCACCTTGTTTAATATATTCATTAAAGATATTGCAGTGTGACATATTGGAGTGGACATAGTGAGTAAAATTGCAATATTTGCGGATGACACAAATTGAGTAAGGAAATTAACTCACGAGAGAATGTGAAAACACTACAAAGTGACTTAGTGGGTGGAAAGGTGGAAAATGCAGTTTAACATTGATAAATGTAAAGTAATTCATTATGGGAACATGAATAAACAAGCTACTTATAGGCTAAATGGAGTTATTATATCGAATTCTTCTGTAGAGAAAGACTAATGCTGGGTACACACCAAAACGATTTGGATTGGATGCAAATCGTATGCAAATCGGATCGTACGATTTGCATGCGATTTACATACGATTTGCATACAATTTGCATACAATTCAGATGAATGGATCTTTTACAGATCCTACCTGCAGCAGGTAGGATCGGATTAGGATCCAATTCAGATCCAACCAAACGATTTTGACCAAATCTGCATCCAATCTGCATCCAATCAGTCTGAATTGGATCCAGATTGATGGGATTGTGCCAAAATCGTTTTGGTGTGTACCCAGCATTAGGGATCATCATAGATGAAAAATTGGGTAATAGTGCACACTGCGCAAGTGCAGCAGCAAAAGCAAACTGGATACTGGCATGCATTAAAAGGGGTATAGATTCAAGGGATGCCAATGTGATACAAGGCATTGGTGAGACTACACTTGGAATATTGTGTTCAGTTCTGGGTACCACACCTTAAAAAGGTCATAAATGATTTGGAACAGGTACAGAGAAGGGCGACTAAACTAGTAAAAGGTCTCGAATCACTAGAATACAAAGATAAGTTAACCAGGCTGAATATGTTTTCACTGGAGAAACGGAGGTTGAGAGGTGATATGATTAGTATGTTCAAATACAGGATTGGTAATCATATGGAACTGGGAGATGATTTGCTCACTAACAGGCCTATACTTAGGACACATGGGCATGTTCTGAGGCTCAAGGAAAGTAAATTCCGTACTGAATTAAGAAGAGGATTCTTTAGCATTAGAGCAGTAAAATTCTGGAACTCATTGCCGGTGGGGGTGATTACCGCAACTACTGTTAATGAATTTAAATCAAAACTGGATGCATTTTTGGCCACTAAGGGAATCCTATGGATATGACTTACTCAAGTCAGTAGTTACACGTTAGATAGGTTGAACTCGATGGACTAACATCTTTTTGGAGCCTTAATTACTATGTTAATATGTTACTCATAGGCCCCTCCCACTGAATTCCCTTTGTGGGTCAGTCTGAAACCTGTATTGTTATCATAAAATATAATAAACAGATTTTAAACCTTTGTGGGCCATGGATGCCCCAGTCCAACACTGATGATGACATTAAAATAGCCAACTGTATATGTTAAAGGCAACACAGATAGTACTCCATCTTGAGGTTTCTGGAATTACAGTATACAGTATGTTCTAGTTTTTTAGATAAAAATCATGCATGTGAAAAAAGTATAGCTGTGTATTCACTCACCTTAAAATGAACACTGGAAAAGCAGAAAGCATGGGAAGATTTTGAAGTACATTGTGAACAAACCAATGTGAGTCATTATAACATTTTAATAAATTGACCTGTTCCAAATCATCTCCTGGGGTGTCATCAAAGGACAGTCTTTTCTCCAATTGTTACAAATTAAAACTCAGGGACTTTCAAGTGTTCCTTAAGGTACCAGCTTTCACTACAATATATGACACTATTTCTCTTGGCGTTGCCTTTTAGAATGATTTTTGCTTTCATCAGTAGTGTGAACCTTATTGCAGTTTTAAATGTGTACTTTGTCCTATATGTAAAGATAATCAATTTTAATTGGCAGGCATAGCTGTAATGACAGTTACTTTAAGTATATATCAACATTTACCTACTGATAGAATTTTAAAGAGCTAGGAATGGTGCTTCGAAATACAAAGGAACACAAAGAATGTACAGCCTTCACAGAGTTGGAAATAGATTGTAATGTCTACACAACATAGCTGAAAAGGTGATGTTTCTGGGATCAAAAATCTCTTACAATTAAAATTGTTTTCCATATTTTCTGATGCTGACAACAATACTATATGATCACATTTTATCTCATTGTTGTAGTAACTGCTGCAACTTTATTATTGCTAGTGCAGTAGTTGAAGTCTTGAAAATAATAATTGCCATGACCCTATAGAAAGCATTTTTACACTCTAACATATTTCAGAATCTATCCTTTGATTCAATAAAAAATGAGGGCATGTAATTATATGTCTAGGGTACTGTTTTGGCAACTTGTAATGCTACAACAATTGAAAGATATCTGTTTCTAACAATAATATATTGCAAATATGTGTGTGTAGCAAATAGGACAGCTGGGACTTTGTCTTGTGAGCAAACTTTGAAGTTTGCAGACCATTGTCAAGGGATCTCATTGTTTTTGCAGAAAATTGTGATCTCTGAATGATGGGCTGCAAGCGTAAATGTTTTTACCTAAATATTCTCATCTGTTTTATTTGCTACATACCGTACATAGATTTACAGTATATGATTGAAATCGCCGATAGCAAATATTTTTCTGTTTTGTGTATACAGGTTGAGTATCCCCTATCCGAAATGCTCGGGACCACGAGCATTCCGGATAGGGGAATTTTCCGGTTTTTGGAATAAATTTTTGTAGCCATACTTTCCTGTCCCCTGATGGTGTCCGGTGGTCCCTCGGCGTCCGCGCAGTCCCTGGGCATCCACAGCAGGCCTCCGGCATCTTCTCCTGGTCTCCAGCGGTCCCAGGAATGCATTTCGCGAGTGTGCGCGTGCGCCGTTGACGTCACCGGCACGCGCGCACACTCGCGCAATGCATTCCTGGGACCGCTGGAGACCCTGGAGAAGATGCCGGAGGCCTGCTGTGGACACCCTGGGACTTGGTAAGTATGAAAAGAGGGTTAGGGGGGTTAAAAAAAATAAAAAATAAAAAATTTGAATGATTCCAAAAACCACGGTTTTTGGAATAATTCGGATAGGGGATGCACGGATAGGGGATACTCAACCTGTATTAATATTGCCACGCAGCTGGTACCATGTACAATATGGGTAAAATTGAGCGGAGGCATATTTCTTTTCTGTAATGGAATGCTACTGTTGTTTTAATTTATTAATATCAGGAAACAGTAGTTTCAGGTAGATTTTGATATACTTTATCAGCTTGTTATGTGTTTAATATGACCCTTATGTTAACATTTTCACAACCAAGCCCATGATCAAGGTTTGTCATTTATTTTTTAATAAAATTGGCTTATTATTTCCTCCAAAAGAACACCTTAAATAATCCAGTTCTTTGCAGCTTTTAGCTTTCAGCACAGACCAGCATTAGAGAGAAATTGGGGTTATCATAAAGGGCCTTATTAAGACCTGCCCTCTAGGCTGCTTATATTCGCCGTTCATATTGTTTTGTCCATCGGAGAGTGAATTTGCCTTTGCGAGTTAACCAGTATAACCCCCATAGACCATAGCAGACTAATGCTGTAGAAGGGCATATAGTCAAACAGTGTGTCTCACTCTCAAGCAGTGGCCTCCTTACAATCAGCTCTGCAGTTTTGCAGTGCTGCCCATTATGCTAAGCATTGTACCCAGCTGAGCTCTTGGTCCAGAGCTTTGCAATCAGGTGGGTGCTGATTACACTCCTTGCCCGGTCCCTTGGTGTTGCAGGGTTCCAATATGGAATCTACGGTGGTCCTTTATCTTCCTCAGGTCTGTGATATCCTCTGTAGCTGGGGGTCTACACTGCTCTGGTCCTAGGATCACATCCACCAGGCTCAAATTTATCTGGGAGCATGGCCAGAAGCTCAAAGAGCGCTAGTCATACCCTCACAGTGGTGGAAGAATTTGGGGAGTGGCTTGCAAGAGTGCCACCCTGCTAAGACATACCCCCTTCACACAAGGCCAAGACCCTTTTTGTTGTTCGCACGGCTTTGCCGCAAGCAGATCCATGCTACATGAGCGGTTGAATCTGGTATCACCCATTTTCATAGTTCTAGGTTCACCAGTGGACACCACCTCACCTGGAAGAGAGTTCCATCATTTTACTACAGGAAGTCTCATTTAAGGGACACTAAATTTGTGTCTTCATGTTGCACTTAAGAAGTATAAATTGGATTGTTTCTTAAAAAAAGACATATACAATTAAATCAATAAATTATGCTGTACTGTATATGAACATACTTGAAAAAATATTTCTAAGTGATAAAATACAGTACATAAGTATGTTCGTGTACTTCTAAAATTAAAGTGAAATGTTATGTTATGCCAGAGGTATTTATGATTTCAGTTCAAAAGTACAGTACTAAACCAATAAAATCACCTTACAAAAAAAGCCATCATTTCCCATCTCTTCAATAGGCTATGAATTTTGAAAAATGCAAATGAACAAATTTTGGTCTAATGGCATACAACTGTCTGCAGAGCATATGTTGCATATTTAAAAACTACAATTATAGACAATTCAGCATTGTATTAATTTGTGATCTCACTTACTCTTGTAATTGAACTCACTGGGTTGCATTAGGTTGTTCTCACATGGGTAAATATTAATTATGGATTATCAACACAACTGCAGGCTATGCATAGTTGAAGAATAACTGCAAATTTCTCTGGGAATACCTTTTGCACCATTTATAGGGAGCTGCAAGTGTACAATGATGAAGATGATGACTTGTAATCAACCAAGGGCATGCACATCCCGAGGTACACACAACTCTTCATCATGACAACAGAGTGTAAAGAAATTCCATGGTATGGATAATCAAAAGTGATAATTGGAATGCATATAACTGGAACGCCATAACCATAACATCTTGGCATAATTTTGCTCAACTTTAAAATTTTGAAAAACGAATACAAGTAGCAGCATCCGTGCAAGACTTTTTGATCCTTAAAATGAATAAAAAAATAATTTGTAATTTGACGCACACTTCTCATACAAACACTACAATCCCTAGGTCTGAAAGACACAGCCCTCTCGGTTCTTATCCTGCCTAACTGCTCTTTTACTGTTCGTTTCTCTGATTCTACTGTACTGTAACTCCTCTTTGCTACCTCTTTCAGTTGGAGTACCTCAGGGTTCAGTTTTAGGTCCTCTGTTTTTTTCAATCTATACCTCATCTCTTGGCAAACTAATCAGCTCTTTTGGATTTCAGTATCATCTGTATGCGGATGATACTCAGCTCTACCTATTCTCCCTGGACCTGTCCCCATCTGTATAGAGCCGTCTAAATGCCTTTCTGCTGTTTCTTCCTGGATGTCATCTCACCATCTCAAACTTAATATTTCAAAAACAGAATTAATTATATTTCTGCCAATAAATAGTAATTACCCACCTGATATTTCCATTGCTGTTGAGAATATGACAATCACTCCTACCTCTCAAGTTTGTTGCCTAGGTGTTATCCTGGACTCTGACCTTTCCTTTGTTCCCCACATTCAATCTGTCTCAAAATAATGCCACATGAAGCTAAAAAACATATTCAAGATTCACCCTTACCTTACACAAAACACTGCAAAAACCCTAATCCATGATCTTATCATCTAATGCATTGATTATTGTAATAGTTTTTTTATTTGTCTTGCCCAATACAGATTCTCACCACTAAAGTCCATCATGAGGCTGCGAGGCTAATCTTCGTAGCCAGATGTTCATTATCTGCAAAGCTACTCTGTCATTCACTTCATTGGGTACCTGTAATCTACAGTATTCAATACAACATAATTTTACTCCCATTACCGATTGCAGGACTTTCTTCAGGCTGCACCCACTCTGTGGAATGCCCTCCCAAGCACAATAAGACTCTCCTAGAGTCTCCAAACCTATAAGCATTCCTTGAAAACTCACCTCTTCAGGCACGCTTATCAAATTCTAGAACCAGCCACTTAACCTTAATATACCATTCCTATCTAATCGCATCCCCACTATACAGTCCACACATATCCACTCCTTTCTTCACATTTTTCATCCTACTGACCCATGGCCAAACTGCTGGGTCACCGTATCTTACAGCACACCAGGAACCTTTGCATTCTGGTGGACTTTATGCAATAAAGAATATCTATCCTTGCGTATCAATGCCTATTTCCCTATAGATTGTAAGCTTACAAGCAGGGCCCTAATATTGTTACTGTATGAAAATATCCTGTTTGTTGTATCACAGTCTCCTTTGTCAAGTGCAATGGAATATGCTGCACTATATAAGAAACTGTTAAATAACAAATAAATAAATGTCTGATTGGTAACCATGAATTTAGTATAGATTTGCACTTACTGCCAAATTAACAAATAGTACAGTATTTTCTTCAATACCAAGAATTTTCCTGTATTTGTAAATCCCAAAGAAATTGCTGACACCTTATAAAAAAACAATAATATTATTTCAGTTCTGCCATGCAATATCTAGCTCAGTGAATGCACAAACATGAGTCAGATTCGATATTATGAATGTTCAACAAAAATAGTAAATGTCATTTCTTTACTGTAAATAGAAAATAATGATATAATTGTCTGCAAACCTGGAAAATAAAGAATTTAATGTGAGAATGAAGGTTCTACTAAATCATGAATTGCAATGTTTAGCAGTCAAGAACAGAATGGGAATTATTTTTGAACATATTTACATATGGAGCATATTTTATTGAGCCTAATTTCGCAGTTCAGAAAGAGTATTATTAGATTATAATTAGTTACATTTTGGCTCACAACACATCATTCTAGATTTCTTTTTCCACCAAAATTTACAGCACTACTTAAAACTATATTATGGGAAACTGAAACATCTGTGCACTGGACAAATATTAGATAATATTGATTTATTAATAATCATATCAGGTTGTTCATTATTTCGTATAAGACACAGGACGTTTTTAGAGCAGTGTAATATGGCCCTTATTCACTTTTATGGATGGCTCTTTCCATCCTCAGTGCATTTGCCTGATGGTAGGAAAACTGCCTATGTGCAGGATGGGTCCTATGATCGTAACTAAAAAATGTTATTGCATTTGTGATCAGTCACCTATACCTGATTGGAGTATGGGTAATTGGGTCAACCCAAATTATGCTGACATGCATATGTCTACCTCTGAAGGGCGAAATGGCTAAGGTCAACAAATGAAATAGGTCGACGTGGCTAAGGTCGACACTAGCATTAGGTCGACACTGGGAAGATCAACAGTCAAATAATCAACATGAGATTTTTTTAAAACAATTGTCCCATATGTCAACATAATCGACATGGACACCCTCAAAGTGTACCCACATCCCCTTGCACGACTCCCTGCACTTGACATGCATTGGCACATTGCCTCGTTGCTCTCAGCACACAATTTTAGACTCCCACAATGCCATAGTGGATGGTAGGGCATGAAATACCTCCTGTCGGCACATGTCACTTCCGGTGGAGGCCGGGGAGGTCGCATGCACATGGAGCTCCGGTCCCCCATCCACGGAGCTCCACCATCCCCGGCCTCCAGAGCAACGGGCGGCATCAATCGTGGCAGCGATGGGGAGAGGAGGCAGTGCTGTGCTCCCCCGGCGGTGAGCGCCGTACACCTCCGGCGGTGAGCGGGGAGAACCGGAGCACAGCAGCAGGAGCAGCAGCGCGGCGGTTCCCTCCGCCCCTCCCGCAGCACCATCAGCCTGCGGGCGGCCCCCCTTAACCCCCGGCGGTGAACGGGAGCAGGATGGCCGGAGCCCAGCAGCGCGGCGGTTCCCTCCGCCCCTCCCGCAGCACCATCAGCCTGCGGGCGGCCCCCCTTAACCCCCGGCGGTGATCAGGAGCAGGATGGCCGGAGCCCAGCAGCGCGGTGGTTCCCTCCGCCCCTCCCGCAGCACCATCAGCCTGCGGGCGGCCCCCCTTAACCCCCGGCAGTGAACAGGAGCAGGATGGCCGGAGCCCAGCAGAGCGACGGTTCCCCCCACGCAGCACCATTAACCTGGGGGCGCCCCCCCCCCAGAGACAGCGGTGGTCTGGCCTAGCAGAGGCCCTAGCGGAGGCCCCACACAGACACCGGAAATGCGGCATCCAGGCTCCCGGCGACCATCGGAGGGAGAGGTGAGGGGAAGCTGCATGAGGGCCTCAGTGGTAGCCCCCACTGCTCAGCGCTGGCAGGATCATGTGCTCCAGCTCTCATCCCCAGGAGAGAGACTCCAGTCTCGGCCCAGGGCCCAACTCCATCTCCCAGGCCTCACTGACCCTGCCCAGGCCCCACTGACTCTCTCCCCCCCCTCCAACTCCAGCCCCAGTCCTGACTGACTCTGCCCAGGCTTCGGTGACTCTCTCTCTCTTCCCCCAACCCCCCATCGCCGCCACCACCAACCATGCCGCCCACGGCTCTCCCTACAGGAAGATTCAAGATGGCGCCGCAATGGCTGCCTAGGAACTGTGCACTCAGCCATATGTATCCCGTGTCTCCTGTGTGATAACTGTACTGTCTCTGTTACAACTGTGCTGTCTTTGCTGATACTGTTACCTCATACAGTTACTCACCTGGCTGCTGCAACGACCAGTGGCGCCGCTGATGGCTGCCTAGGCGCTGTGCAGCTCGGCGGGTATGTGTTCCCCTGTGATAACTGTACTGTCCCTGCTTATATTGCTACCTACCTGGCTGCTGCAACGACCAGTGGCGCCGCTGATGGCTGCCTAGGCGCTGTGCAGCTTGGCGGGTATGTGTTCCCCTGTGATAACTGTACTGTCCCTGCTCATACTGCTACCTACCTGGCTGCTGCAACGACCAGTGGCGCCGCTGATGGCTGCCTAGGCGCTGTGCAGCTCGGCAGGTATGTGTTCCCTGTGTGATAACTGTACTGTCCCTGCTTATATTGCTACCTACCTGGCTGCTGCAACGACCAGTGGCGCCGCCGATGGCTGCCTAGGCGCTGTACAGCTCGGCGGGTTCATGTCCCTTATGTGATAAATGTACTGTCCTGCTTATATTGCTACTTACCTGGCTGCTGCAACGACCAGTGGCGCCGCTGATGGCTGCCTAGGCGCTGTGCAGCTTGGCAGGCATGTGATCCCCGCAAGTGATGTCTTAATGCTCTCAATGTAATGCGTTTAATGTCTCAATGGAATGTGTAAAATGTCTCAATGGTATGCATGTAATGTGTCGTCGTCCCCCCCCCCCCCCTATTTCATCCCTGCTTGATGCTGCACTGTAATCCACAAAAAATTCCTAGTGTGCGCAAGCACACATGGCCAATAAAGTTGATTCTATTCTATTCTATGTCGGCTCAGAAAAAAAACCTCATGAAAAACTCTTGTCAACCTTTTTACTGTTGACTTTCCCATTGTTGACCTAATGCTTGTGTTGACCTTCCAACCATGTCAATCTCAGACATGTCAACTTATTTCATGTGTCGATCTAAACCATGTCGACATTCACTGGTTGAATCAATGCATGTCGATCTAAATAGGGTTGACCTAATGACCATATCCTGATTGGCAGTTTTCTTGACCTCAAAAGCCAGGATGTGACAGGCAGCTTGAGTAAGGTCAGACCTACTCAGGTCGCAGTCACAGAGGAACACCATGACCGATGTTCACATAGGTCCCCTTAAACTGTCACTGCAAATGCAGGCAGGAGGTGGTACTCAACTCCTCCTGCAGTTTCAGCAATAAGGATTAAATATGCTAAGCTTTTATGAGCAGCTAAGATTATCATATGCAACCCAATGCAGTGGTGGCTCATACCATTTAGGAGGAGGGGGGCTGCCGCAATGCGCCCCCCCCCCCTCTTCTGCCGCTGCTGCTACCAATGCCCTCGCTGTGATCCCCATGCTGCCCCGGCCGCTGGTCCTCTGAGCGGGGCCAGCGTATATGCGCAGTAACATCATACATGCTGTGCATGCGCTGGCCTAAGCCTCCATGGGCTTCCTTTGCAGCAGCCCCCGGAGGCTTAATCTGGTTCCTGGGTATTGGTGCATGCGTAGTATAGCGTAATTCATGTGCTGCACTCAGCTGCTGTATTAGCTGATTATGGCAAACTGATGGGATACAAACTAGATGGTGCTATAAGTACCAGAGCAGAGAGTGATACCACAGGCAGGGAAGAGGAACTGCATGATTGTGACCAGAGGGGCTAGAACTCATTGTATTGTACTCACAGTAAAATAGATAAAACCTCAATTTCAATTGCATTGCCATAGCATAGACTAACACGAGTAACTTTTCTCCTTTTTTTTACAGTATATATTTATGTTAGGATTGTTTGTAATGGATTTATTACTAAAATGTGTTTAACTCTACTATGCTATTGTCATACATACTAAGGCATCAATTTTTATTGTATTTGTATGTAAGGAGTAGATACAGTAAATGTTCTTTATCTCTAGAAATGTCAGTGTTCACATGGCAAATGCTTTTTAATATAAGGCAATGCTACATTGTCCAATGCCATTCTGTCCATGAAGAGTTTTTGTCATTTATTCTTCAAATACAATGAATGGCCCTTGCTCAGATATGTAACCTTCAAAATATTGCTTAAGTTGGTTTCATTGACGTCTGTTTGATCTTTTTGAAAGCCAATCTTTGAAAATGTTCACGTTCAAAGAAGTTCACTAAAAAAAACATTTCTTTGCCACATAAAGATAGAGCTTTCTTCAAGGATTTTTTTGTCTGTATCTCCTACCAGTATAAGGTGCCTTGTAAAAGATTAAATGGTCTTCATAAATAATATGTTAACTTTAAATAAACCTAGAAATAATCAACAGCAGTCAAATTAATGTTGCCTATTAAAATGGGTGTGGTGTAGCTAACAGACAATATCTAAAGGTCAACATGCACAAGGTCGAGACTGGAAAAGGTAGACTTAAGCAATAGGTCAACAAGAAAAAGGTTGACACAAGAAAATGTTGACTTTAGATTTTCCTAATTTATATTCGGTGTCAATGCTGACACCTGACCACGTGGACCCCCAATTAATGTTCCACGTCTCCTTGCTTTGGGCTAGGTGCCTGCACCACAGCTGCTGCACTCAAAACACTTTACCAAACCCAATCGGAGTCCACGTGTATGGTAAAGTATTAAAAGTCCCAGAAACTCATACTGACCCTTTCATGTGGTAACCATTGCCCTGTTGGTCTATTGCTTGTGTTGACCTTTTGATCATCTTGACATTATGTATATCGACCTTATGGTTCCAACCTATTTACTCTCAACCTAGACATTGTCAGTCAGCCATCTGGATACCTTTTAAATACTGCACATTTTATCAATTTGATATATTTCTGGAACAAAACTTCCTCTCTGTGTAACAGCTGTTCACACAATAGGTGTGGACACAATGTTATCTAAAATGATTCTCTTATGTACAGTACAGAGAACGTTCCAGCATTTGTTATGTTAGAAAAGATTTATTTATTTTTTTATTAATTTTCTTTTCAAAAATGAAATATAAAATCCAGATTTCAGATGGCATCAAGTAAACTTACATTGATTACATGGCTTTTGTTAACTACATAAATAAGCACTGTATCCGCCTCTTTTGCCCAATTATTAACAAGGCAGAAGGCTCCCATTCTTTGAATTGGAAAGCTCAAAGCTTAAAAAATAAGGTCGAAAATATATAGCATGTTTGTCACAAGATTTGAACATAACATCACAGCATTGTAATTAATTATATTAGTTATTGTATATTTTTATTACCATATATTTATTTTCTGACATTGTACTTTATCTACAGAATTTAAATTCCAAAGTCACATTGGAGAAAATAAGTGCTAGATTTACTGAGACCATTTTATAAAACTGCTATTTTTATACTTATTCTTTTTTGGGTGGTTTTGAAATTGTACAATTTACTACAGGCCAAACCATTGGAAAACTGATAGAAAAATTGCTATTTTACAAAGAACCATAATGAAAATCACTGGCTCAATTTTTTACATGGTAAGAATACAAACTACGAAACTTATCAAGCTGCATTTTAAAAAAAATTGAGCAGAAAAATGGCAGAAAAAATAGGTAGTTGTGAAAGGTGAGATGGCTCGGAGTAAAGTAGAGAACATGCTGTTTGAGCTACGTATCTGGCATTCAGAAAGTAAGAGAAGGCACAATACACATACAGTATTTGTTATGCAGTGTATAATTGTTGATTGAAAACAAAGCATACTATAATTATCATTTGGGAACCAAATCTTTTTTATGAATATATTATGTAGGCAATTTAGGATATCATTATATTAAGAAGAGGCAGTATAATTGTAACATTATAATAAGGCAGTCATTTAAATTTATATATTACATGGATACATGCTAATTGTAGCAGCAAACATCTCCATATATAACTCTTATGATGTATTAAACTGGAGGGCTTGTATGAGGATAAGACTCTCAAAAGCTTTTCAAGGGCATGGAAGTCAAGTGATAGGTTATACAGTATGTAATTAACCTTTTGAGTGTCAGGTAAATTTGTCAAAATAGGAGTGAAAATTGCCAAACATTTTCAGACGCAGAATCAGAATCAGCTTTATTGGCCAGGTATACTTGCGTATACTAGGAATTTGTTTTCAGTTTGCTGTGCAGAAGGTGGGTAACAAGTAAACAGCATACAGTATAAACAACAAACAATATAAACAGGTGGGGGAACATGTACAGTCATACAGAAATTTATTCTGGGGGGACACTGTGTTATGTGCAAAAGGTTATGGCATGACTAGACAGTGAGGTGTTTATGCGTTCACATGTCAACAGGTGAACCTCTTGAGGGACAAAACTTTTTAGGCTTCTGGTGGACTTGGTGGGAATAGCCCTGTAGTGTCTGCCTGATGGCAGCAGGTTAAACAAGCCATGGCCAGGATGTAGTTGGTCCTTGACTATCTTCGTTGCCCGTTTTTATTGCTCTGGACAGGTACAGGTCCTGGACAGAGGGAATATCCTTCCTGATTATCTTCTCCGCAGTTCTGACTACTTTTTGGAGTCTGCATTTGTCTCTCTCGATGGCGGAGCCGTACCAGAGCAGTATTGAGGAGCACAGTATAGACTCCACAATCATGGAGTAGAAGAGGAGCAGAAGCTTCTGTGGGATGTTGAACTTCTTCAGTTGCCTAAGGAAGAATAGCCGCTGCTGTGCTTTTACAACAATAGTATCAGTGTTGGGCCCCCATTTAAGGTCCCGGGAGGTTGTGGTTCCTAGGAACTTGAAGGAGTCCACTAGTGACACCACACTGTCAGCAATTGTTAGCGGAGGAACACCAACAGCCTTCTTCCTAAAGTCCACTACCATCTCAATGGTTTTGAGTGGGTTGAGCTCTAGATGGTTGCTGCTGCATCAACGAGCCAATTGGTGCACTTCTTGTCTGTCTACCGGTTCGTCCCCGTCCTTGATAAGGCCAATGACGATAGTGTCATGGGCGAATTTGATTACAAGTACTGATTGCGCCTCTGAGGTGCAGTCATTGGTGTACAGGGAGAAGAGCAGGGGTGAGAGTACACAGCCCTGGGGGGCTCCCGTTCTGATGGACCACACTTGGGAGGTGAATTTTCCCTTTTTCACAACTTGTTTTCTATCAGTCAGAAAGTCCACAATCCAAGAACACGTAGCTTCAGGGACTCCTAGTTGGAGTAGTTTGGGGTGGAAGATGTTGGGGATGATTGTGCTGAAAGCCAAGCTGAAGTCGACAAACAGGACCATTGCATAGGTACCAGGCATATCCAGGTGCTGCAGAATGTAGTGCAGGCCCAGGTTGACTGCATCCTCAATGCATTGATTCGATTGGTAGGTGAACTGGAGGGGGTCTAGCTGGTGGCCAGTGACAGCTTTCAGGTGGTTCAGTACCAGGCTCTCAAATGTTTTCATGATCACAGACGTCAGAGCTATCGGCCGGTAGTCGTTCAGATTTTGTAATAGTGGATTTCTTGGGGACCCTAACAATAGTGGAGATTTTGAGGCAGGAGGGAACCATACATAGCTCCAGTGATTTGTTGAAGATCCTGGTGAATATGGGGACAAGTTGACCTGTGCATACTCTCAGGGCAGATAGTGACACCCCATCCGGAACTGGTGCTTTCCTTGGTTTGGCTCTCTTGAACATCTCATCCACCTCTACTTGGGTGACCTAGAGTGACTGGAGTTGGCTGTCGACATTTGCAGCACAGAGGGTATGATTTGGTTCACAGTGGACTACTTTTTCAAACCTGCAATAGAAGCTGTTCACCTCATCAGTTAGGTCTTAGTACATGGCAGTGGGTTTGGGTGTTTTCTTGTAGCTGGTTATATATTGCATTCCTTTCTACACAGATACAGGGTCATTTTTATTCATCATAATGACCTGTTTTTCTGCCAAGCATGCCATGATGCATCTCAGACAGGCAGCACATATAGATGATGTCACTTCCTGAAAAAACCCTGGAGGTGATTGCATCTCCTATGCACTTCACCTGGGTCCACCATTGGATACCCCTGATATAAGGTGGGGACTTTTATTTTAAACTCTGATAAAAAAGAGCAGTTGGGTCTTGAAATGTTGGTTAATGGATTTCATACATAATTTCTGATTTATAAAGTCTGCGGAGTGCTACCTCATCCTTTTTTTATTCTGGATACTGTTGTGCTGCTAATTCCTTAGAAGGACACCCCAGCAAGTAATATTTCTAAGGTTTGTACTGTCTCCAACATGCATGTGAAGTGAAACACTGGCTGTGTGCTGCAGGCCAATGTCTCCCACTTGTAGGGAGATGGGGCAGACCCTGGCCAAAGAGGAGAAGGACCTGCTACACTGCCAGAAACTGGGTTATTATGGGTATGGGATCCGAGGGGTGTTGAAGGAAGGAGTGAGCAGCAAAATGGAGGCAGGGGGCAGAGTGATACAGCGGCAGTCTGAGTGGAGTGCACAGACTGAGGTCCCTTAACTACATTATACATTTTATAGACTGTAGAAGTATTCTATTAGCAAAGTGAAACTACTGTACCAGTTGATCTTCTGACACATATATTTAGGACATTTAGCAAATGTATCCCTAACTTATACCTGAATGCCTATTATTGGTCGGTAAACCTATTGACTGTTTCAAATGTCAATATACTGTATGCTGTAAATACATTTTTAAAGTAAGTTAGTGAAAGTTAAATTTTATAGAAAACAAATTTAAATTATGTATATTTTTTTGTAATACACCAAAATCTCTAGAAACATTGTTCGTAACAGTAGTAAATAAGCAATTATTTAAAAATATTTAGAGACCATTGTTTGCCTAATTCTGTTACGGAGATTAAGTTGTTTTGTGTAAAAGTTCATGCCTTGATTATATTCAAAGAATATTTTTGATACATGTATCTTCTGTCAATGCTGCTGAGTGCTGTGTTCCCAGCTGGGACCCTGGTGGCCCAGTGGAGGGCGCTGGACACTTGAAACTAGTCGGCTTTAAGATGTGGAATGATATGCAAAAACTTGAGATGACTGTAGCACAAGGGAACAGCTGGGACAGAGTTTTGTCTGTAACCAGGATCAAGGGTGCGGAGTCTAACCAACCGGTGGTCTTCACCAGGGAACTCGGCAAGAGGCATTGGTCTGCGCTGCAAGAGACTCCATGCCCTGGTACTTTTTGCACTGCTGCCAATGAGCTGGGATGCTGGGTATACAGGATACTTGGGAAGAAGTATACTGGATGAATTGAGAAGGAAGATATATGATGATGATGATGTATAACAGCTAGGGAACCGATGGTGATGGATATCAGTGTACTGGTGTCGGTCTGGAAACCTAGGTGGGTTTTAGGCCTGGAAGCCTGTGAGCACTTAAGATGTGGCCTAGAAGTAAATCGTGATGTGGCATGAGAGCCAATAGTGATGCGACCTGGGAGCTGATGGTGATGTGGTTTAGGAGCCGATGTTGATGTTGATTTAGGAGCTGATGATGATGATGAGGCTTAGGACTGATGCTGCTGCAGCTTAGGTGCCAATGATGGTGTGGCTTAGGAGCCAATAGTGATGCAGCTTAGGAGCCAATGGTGTTGCAGCTTAGGGACCAATGATGGTATGGCTTAGGAGCCAATGATGATGCAGCTTGGGAGCCGAAGGTGATGTGGCTTGGGAGCCAATGATAATGCATCTTTGGAGCCGATGGTGATGCTTGCTAGTGGAGACCAGGAAGCACAGACTACTGTACTACTTGGCAGCTGATGGTGGTAAACAGCAGAGAGTCTGGCAGGTGGAGATAATGAGGAGGTTTGCTTACAGCAGCACAGGTGCACAAGTATCACTAGTAGAAATATCCTGGAAGCCTGGGAGCCTTGGACACTGAGAGTATCACAGAAAACAGATAAGTTGTTCAAGGTGAATTGATAGTGCTGGTGGCCTGACTTATATCCCCCTGCCTGTCTGTGATTGGCTGCAAGTTGCAGCATCAATTAAATACCTGTGTATTCCTTGAGCATGTGATCGAGTGCACAGGTCAGAAGTCAGGGTTACAGACTAGCACATTGGAGCAACAATGTCAGCTGACCAAGGTGTCACGGCGGCGGCGGCCATGCAATGGGGAATCGGTGTGGGAGCGGCATGGGATGCTGACTAGGCCCAGGAGATCACAGGAAACATCCTGCCATGGACTGGAATGGGATCATTCGTCAGACTGCATTTAGGTCTACAAGCATTAGGTCTACACCATTAGGTAGACTTGCATTTAGGTTGACCTGACTGAAGGTTGACAGGTGTTAGGTCGACAGGGTCATTAGGTCGACAGGTATAAGGTCGACAGGGTCATTAGGTAGACAGTGAAAAAGTCGACATGTTTTAAAAAAATTTTTTTTCATTTTTTCAAGCGTCGACAGAGTCAACATAGCACAGTGTCCCCTCGCATGGCTCGCTGTACTCGCCATGCTTTGGACGCGGTGCTTCGCTACGCGGTGCTTCGCTATTCTCCCATCATGCCCTAGTGGATGGTAGGGCATGAAATACCACCTGTTGGCACATGTCAACTCATAAAACAGTCAAATGACCCCATGTCAACCTTTTGCCTGTCGACCTTCCCCATGTCGACCTAATGACCCTGTCGACCTTATAAAAGTCAACCTAATGACCCTGTCAACCTAATGACCCTGTCGACCTTCAGTCATGTCGACCTAAATGCAGGTCGACCTAGTGGTGTAGACCTAATGCTTGTAGACCTAAATGCTGTAGACAATATGACCGTATCCCCATGGACTACACCCGAGGACAGCAACACCAGCAGATCTGCACCGCAAGGCGCATCAGCGCATCACTATTTGAGGGTGCAGTATAACAAACTATGAGTATACAGCCAAGCAGCATGATGTTCTATGCACCAGTGCACCTATGATCCTACAAAAGCCTTAGAGATTAATGTGATTTCATCCTAGGAAATCCTGGAAATCCTGCTAACTAGGCTAGCAATAACAGGACTTCTTTTTGTGTTAATGGATTTTGTGTTATGAAACATATTTTGATATAAATAGCAACTGTTTGCAAATGTTTCTGTTATATTGTGTAAATAAATTTGTATATACTGTATATAAGTAGTTTAGAGTATTTGAGTATTTAACTCACGTCAGGTCTCTTAATAATTAGCGCAAAAACTAAGATATATTTAATGCCTATATTATATTTGTTATTTGGCTGAATCTGCATAACAAACTTACAGGTATGTAACAGTGTTTGGATGGAGAATAATATAGCACTAGGTGATTCATCGCGACATACGGGCGCTCTTCACACCATCGTAAGGGGCTGTGCCCCCTTAATTTGTGAACATTTGTATTGTGACATATGGTTAGAATTGTATGAAAGATGGCCTGTATTGCAACTTGAGTTATAGGTGAAATGTGTTAAATAGAGAGCATATGACGTGGAAGGGGGTGTGTATTGTTTTGTTTAATTAAAAAGTGGTTACAGAGTAAGATGTACATTGATAGTGTGGAGGGTACAGTGACATGTGGGTGTGCGTGTGGGGGTGCGTGTTGTTTAGGTGTGTGTGTGTGCAATAGTATAGTAGGGTGTTTTTGAGTCAGCGGCTCTCAACTGGCAGAGGTTACGACACAGGAAAACAGGAGGCTGGGTAGTGATAGGGGTGTGTGGGCATAATGGGGACTAAAGAGGAGGGTGGGGGACACTATGCAGCTTCTGCCAGTGGGTGAGGGTCCAGCGTGGCAGCACAGGAGTACAGGACAGTGGCCCCGAGTCAGTGTCTCCTCCTACTGGGTGGGAGTTAGGGTGCTTGAGAGCAGGAGGCTGGGCTATGAGGCATGATAGGGGTATGTGGGCAACACAGTGTCAGTGACTCCCCAGTGGTGGAAGTTACGGTTCAGGAGAGCATGAAGCTGGGTAGTGATAGGGGTGTGTGGGCATACGGGGGACTAAAGAGGAGGGTGGGGGACACTGTGCAGCTTCTGCCAGTGGGTGAGGGTCCAGCGTGGCAGCACAGGAGTACAGGATGTTGGCCCTGAGTCAGTGTCTCCTCCTACTGGGTGGGAGTTAGGGTGTATGAGAGCAGGAGGATGGGCTATGAGGCATGATAGGGGTATGTGGGCAACACAGCGTCAGTTATTCGTCAGTGGTGGAAGTTACGGTTCAGGAGAGCAGGAAGCTGGGTAGTGATAGGGGTGTGTGGGCATACAGGGGACTAAAGAGGAGGGTGGGGGACACTGTGCAGCTTCTGCCAGTGGGTGAGGGTCCAGCGTGGCAGCACAGGAGTACAGGACAGTGGCCCCGAGTCAGTGTCTCCTCCTACTGGGTGGGAGTTAGGGTGCTTGAGAGCAGGAGGCTGGGCTATGAGGCATGATAGGGGTATGTGGGCAACACAGTGTCAGTGACTCCCCAGTGGTGGAAGTTACGGTTCAGGAGAGCATGAAGCTGGGTAGTGATAGGGGTGTGTGGGCATACGGGGGACTAAAGAGGAGGGTGGGGGACACTGTGCAGCTTCTGCCAGTGGGTGAGGGTCCAGCGTGGCAGCACAGGAGTACAGGATGTTGGCCCTGAGTCAGTGTCTCCTCCTACTGGGTGGGAGTTAGGGTGTATGAGAGCAGGAGGATGGGCTATGAGGCATGATAGGGGTATGTGGGCAACACAGCGTCAGTTATTCGTCAGTGATGGAAGTTACCGTTCAGGAGAGCAGGAAGCTGGGTAGTGATAGGGGTGTGTGGGCATACAGGGGACTAAAGAGGAGGGTGGGGGACACTGTGCAGCTTCTGCCAGTGGGTGAGGGTCCAGCGTGGCAGCACTGGAGTACAGGATGGTGCCCCTGAGTCAGTTTCTCCTCCTACTGGGTGGGAGTTAGGGTGTATGAGAGCAGGAGGATGGGCTATGAGGCATGATAGCAGGAGGCTTAGTGATAAAGCATGATAGGGGAATGTGGGCAACACAGGGTGAGCGGGTCCCCACTGGTGGAAGTTACGGGCAGGAGAACAGGAAGCAGGGCAGTGATAGAGATGTGTGGGCATGAGGGGTAGTAAAGGTTTTTGCCTGTTGCAGAGTAGGGATGGGCATTGGTGCAGACGCCATCAATGGTTGGCATTGATGGCGATTTTGCACCCTGCCATCGATAGTAGTAAAATATTACTTGGATAACCATCGATTGTTGTAGCTATCAATGGTCATCCATTATATCTGACTGAATAGGCCGTGGCACAATCAGAACTCGGTGGCGGGACTGTCGGGTGTGGGGAGGCGGAGCTATGCTCCGTGTCCCGGCACCATAAACAAATTTGAAACTTGATAGGTTCTCCTTTACCATCAATGTAGGGAAGCCATCTGGTCTTCCCACATTGATGGCAAAAGTATTCAAAATCGGCCATAAACCATTGATGATTTGAAATCATTGATGGTCGATGGGCATCCCTAGAACTGGAGGAGGGTGGGGGAGAGTATGCAGGTCCTGGCAGTGGGTGAGCGTCTCCTCCCACTGGGAGGGAGTGAGGGTGCATGAGAGCAGGGGGCTGTATAATAGTGGTATGTGGGGTGGGGTGCTGGCAGAGGGGGGAGAGTGTGGGTAGACCTGCTGCTCACCTGGTGGCTGTGGAGTAATGGTGGATGGTGAGCGTGTACTGTAGCCCTGGCTGGGCGGGGGGAGGTGATGTCAAGGGGGTGGTGGTGTGTAGAACACTGGTCTTTTCCCTGGGGGGCGGGTTTGTGTATCCCGCTGGGCGGGAACATTATACACATAGAACACTGGTCTTTTCCCTAGGGGGGGTGGGTTTGTGTATCCCGCTGGGTGGAAACGTTATATACACAGGGGATGAGTGACAGATCTGGCTAAATATATAAGAGATAACATTTATTATGCAGATACAGTAACAAGGAATCTTGTTCCGAGCTGCTCCTGAGTAGCCAAGATACTGTACTCTTGATGTGCAGTGGTTGCTGGGTAATGGCGAGGGGACGCGGAATACATGTAAAGTAATACGTGTGTGCTCACCTCACTGCGCTCGCCACACTATATAAAATCAACTCCACGCCGACGTGGATAGTGGGGGTATGAAAGGGTTGGAGGACGCGTACCACCGCACCTCGCGGGTTCGCTGCGCTCGCCACACTTCGGATTGGTGTTGATAGTGGGGGTGGCGTGGGGGTGCATTTAACATTGTAAGCACCCATTAGAGTGCTTATACAATTAAAAATTGTATAGGGGCTTATACAATTTAAAATCGCACCACAATGGGTACATGGCATGCGCCATGCTAGGAAACAAGTACCAAAAAATAATTCCACCACGAGCATTGCAAAACTAAAAGCTGCAGTAGACTATTATAGTGGTCACCGGACCACATACAATGGATCCTAGATATTTCTATCAGCACAAGTGAGACTATTCTTTTCCATAATGGGCACCAACTGTTGCTAAGCAGCCAGGTCGTTATTGCAGTACATAGGGTGGCACAGCTGAACCAACTTTCTTATTATCAGAAGATTGGCTGGAAGCTCATTTGTCCCTGTCTCTGATTTAAGGCAACTAAACTGGCTCCTCCCTGCTAGTGAAAGTTCATTCTGTTCTTAGCTTCAGTGTAAACATTTTCTTACTCTGCACTGTACAGTATCCTGAACCCTCGTCCAGTTTGGGAGTTTGTTCCAGGTTGCAATAACTCTCACCTATTGGGGTTTATTAACTAAGATGGGAGTTCTATTGAAGATATGATGTTGCTATGAGCAACCAATTCCAAAATTGTACCTATGATAAAGTGACATACAGACATAGGCCCTTATTCTGGTTCACTCGCAACTGCAAATTCCTTCTCAAATTGACAAAACCATGTGCACTGCAGGTGGGGCAGAATTAGATTTAGGTCAGTTATTTTGTTTCTGTGCAGGGAAAATACTGACTGCTTTATTTTTACACTGCAGTATAGATCTTAGTTTGAAGTCAGAGCTGGCCTTAGGCATAGGCAAACTAGGCAATTGCCTAGGGCATTTGGAATGCCTAGGGGAATAAGCAGCTTCTGCTGATTAAAATGATATGCAGCATGACTATATTCGGTGTGTGATTGAGGCTGTATCTGCATATGAAATAGTGTATTCATGGAAATCACTGTAACATAGCATTCTGAATGCTGGTACAGCCACAGTCGCACACAGAATATATTCATGCCACATATCATTTTAATCATCAGAAGCTCCTTGTGTGTCCTGCAAATAAGATAAATTTTCAGCAAAAAATGCACCCAACATTAGCAGAACTGGCCAGGAGCTGCATGGCCTATTGAGGCAAGATGTATGAGGAAACATCTGTATCCAAGCAGAGGCAGAGGTCACAGTGTTAGTGGCTGTGCGTGTGCTGTCTGCGGGTGGGTTAGTTGTGCAATAGTGTTTGGAATATGTGTAAGGGGCATTATGTGTGTCATGTATAAATGCATTAATAATGTGCGACATGTGTAACAGGCATTATGTGTGTCATGTGTATAAGGGCATTAATAATGTGCAACATATGTGTAAGGGGCATTATGTGTGTCATTATGTGTATGAAGGGCATTAAAATGGTTGGCATAATGTGTAAGGGGCATTATGGTTATAAGGACATTAATAATGTGTGTCATGTGTAAGGGGCATTACTGTGTTTTATTATCAGGGGTGCGGAGAGAAAGGGGTAGGGGGTACAAATTACCCAGGCCAAAGTCTGAAGGAAGGGCCAAGTGGGGGCCCTGGGCCCCCTCCCCTTAAGTGACCGCAGCAGCTGCAGCTCTTCACCTCTGCCCAGCACACACTGCTTTGTGCTGGGTTGCAGTGTGGCCATGGAGGTGCTTAAAATACAATATTTTCTAGGGATTTTTTTCTAAGGGTATAATGTGAATAATGTGAGGAGTAATGTACATAAGGTAAAGTGGTACTACTGTGTGATGTAACGTGAATAAGGGACACCATCGCATGATATATTGTGAATAAAGTTGCACTACTGTGTGGCATAATTTGAATTGGGTGTACTATTGGGTGGCCATGCCCCTTCCCAGCAAGAACACACCCCTGTATGGGCTGCGCACCGAATGTGTGCACTGTTTCTATTTAAATATTGCGGGTAGGAGCACCAAAATGTTGACTGCTATGATGAGGGTTCATGGTGCTGGGAAAGGGGAGCAGGGTCAGAGGCGGAACTAGTGGCGGTGCTAGGGGGCACCAGCCAAAATCTTGCCTAGGGCGTCATTTAGGCTAGGGCCGGCTCTGTTTGAAGTAAAACCCCACCCAAATCTAATTCTCTCTGCACACGGTACATTGTCCCACCTGCAGTGCACATGGTTTTGTCCATCTAAGAAGGGATTTGCCTTTGCGAGTGAACCAGAATAAGGACCATACTGTATAAGGTACATAGAGTATGCATTTTTGGTTCACAAGAAATATATAGAAAGATGTACTGTATCTTATGCAATAAAAACCTACCCCACAGTACTTAACATTGACAATATCAAATTGGTACAAATTTATAGAGATATTCAGTAGGAAATATATATATTTATTTATTACTTAAACTCTTCAGGCTCATATGACATTGTGGTACTTTTCCATCTGTTAGAGTAAACATTATTTACAGGACATTCTGTAATGAGTTACTGTTTGTCAATGTCATTATTACAAATATGATCTCCAGCATACACTGAAATGAGAAGCCTCTATCCTCCAGCTTTATCAAAAGACAATTGGAGCACAATAATTTCTGAGATCTGATGTAATAACAAAATGCCTAAGACATGGCCAGAAACATAGCTAAGATTAAATCAGAATCTAATTGATTATACCGATGTATAGCAAAATAGCACCTCTCCATGACCATTTTAAGAACGTCATTGACAAAAATGGTCACATTTGCCTGTATTTAGATTACACATGTAAGTAAAGAAGTTGAGTTCTATAACGAAACTTCTCAATGCCTTGAGTATGGTATAAATAGATATAGGGAAAGCAAAAAGTCCTGCAAAATATGTCCATCATCAATATGCATCAGTAATGGAGCCATCACTTATTATTTCAGCTTAATATTGCCTCAGTTCTTCAGATGACACAATCCTGAGGGCAGCATTATTGCATGCAACAATAATTTATTTATATGTAGCAGTGTGCCCTACATCACAATTAAATATATTTCTCCAGATTGATTTTTGATTTATAAGTATATATATTTTTTAACTACAATATATAATAACCGGATGATCATTTGACATCTCGGCAATATACCTGTTCTGCAATAAATATATTTTTCACCTTTATTAATACACAGTGTAAAAGCAAATTGTATATTTTATTCTAAGCTGATAGAAGTTTTTTTTACAGAAAATATACTGGGCTAAAAAAGAAAAAAATCTTCCACAGTATCGTTACTGAGGCAAAGCTGTGCCCTGATACAAGGTGTATTCCTCGAAAGCGCTTGGCTTTTAATACAGCCATGTTGTAACAGACCGTGTTGAATTGATTTATTTCCATCCGAGTGCCTCTGAATTTGGAATACTATATACATATATATATATATATACATATATGTAGATGGCAAAAAGGCATCACTCAGAGACTCAATAAACTTCAAAACTTTATTGTGTGGTGACCGACACCAGTGTTTCGAGCTAACAGCTTGTCCTCAGGGTTCAACTCACAAAGGTCATATGACAGTGTTAAATACCCCGCAAAGTTTCCCGCGCACACAAATGCATAATTAAACTTACCTGGACCAGGTGTACCCTCAGCGTGTGTAGCGTATAGTCGGAACACTCCTCTGCCACTGCATTCTTCCGGGTGACGTCATCAAAGCGCGTCCCCGCCTCCGGAACGCACGCCGGCGGCGGGAGCTCTCACAACTTCCGCATCAGTGACACGCATGAGCTTACCCAATCCAGGCGTGATCTAAGGGCACAATGAAAAAGATGTGCCGATAAAGTGACAAGTGCTACAATATAATCTTACAAACAAAGAAAAAGGATGCATATATACAATACATTATGACACTAACAACAATACAAAGACAATAATAGAATGGATGACAATTGAGACTGCGCTCAGAGCAGCTATCAAGTGGAAATATCAAGGATAGTGGGTCGCCAAACCCTCTTAGAACAAATATAGAAAAACAATAAGATATCTCTTCTCAAAACAGCGCTCTTACCACCTCTAAAATATTTTTTAGGGGGATGATATGGAAAGTTCTCAGTTTTCTGTTCTTCTCGAATTTTCCTCCCGTATCGAAGATATGGAAAAAAATGAGTCTAGACTCGCTACACTATCATATTCTTCTCATTTTTTTCCATATCTTCGATACGGGAGGAAAATTCGAGAAGAACAGAAAACTGAGAACAATACAAAGACAAACAATACTAAAAAAGCAATCCACATTAGGTCAGCGTTATTCCTGTGTTTGATAAAAGTAAATTGGAAGACCAGTATCAAAAAAACATATATATATATATATATATATATTATATATATATATATATATATATATATATATATATATATATATATATATACTGGATAAAGTGCAATGTGCTTAAATTTAAATAGCTATTGTTGCTATACAGTGCGCTAGACTTTAAAGAACATGTTACATATATTACATTTTTAGCTTATTTATCCATGGTTCCGATATCAGGATAATCTCTCTACTGTTAAATCAAATATTTAATCTGAGTGCTACATTACTCATATGTGCTTATGACCAACAACCTGCTTGGGGGGAGAGAAAAACTCATTGTGCAGTCATTATACTTATATAAAAGAGTTTCATGAGATTTTTTCATTCAGTCCCATGGGTGCCATGGTGTTTAGTTTGTAAATCAATTCAGATTCGCGTTGATTTAGGATTTTCTGTCTGTCACCTCCTCGTGCCAGGGGAGGGACTTGGTCGATGATCATGCAGCGTAAATCTGCCAGGCTGTGTCCACTAGCTTTGAAGTGCTTCGCGACAGGCTGGTTGATGCCCTTGCCATTCAGGATCAATGTGATCGCAGATCTGTGGAGAGCAAAGCGTTCTCTGAATGTTCTTATGGTTTGCCCTACATAAATTTTTTGGCACGGGCATGTGATGGTATATACCACGAATTGGGATCTGCAATGAACCACTTGTTTAATTTTAAACGTTTGTCCCGTTTGAAGATGTTTTACCATCTGTCCTGCTGTCATATATGAACAAGTGGTGCATGAAGGACACCTATAGCACCCCGGTTTCTTTTTTTGTACATCAAACAAAGTGGGGGTAGGGGGTTTTGCGATGTTAGTTTTAACTAATAAATCTCTCAAATTTCTTCCCCTCCGACAGCAAGGCATAATTTTTTTGTTTTTAAAGCACGGTAGCTGTCTGTCACTGGTGACAATGGGCCAGACTGCTTCAAGTGCCCTAGGCAACACCTGACTAGCAGGTGTATAAGTAGTAACGAATGGGACTTTATCAAATGTTTTTTTCTCTCGTTCCTCACTGAGCAGGAGTTGGCTTCTCGGTATTTGTAGTACTTAAGTTTTTTGGAGTTGGAGCAAGTTGTTGTCATATCCCCGTGCCCTAAATTTTTCAATCATGGAATCTAGACTGGCCTCTAACAGGGACCTGGGGGGCCAGTTGTTGAGAGGTTCCGGCCCAAATTAATAGCAGATCATCGATAAAACGTGTGTATAAAATAATATTTGAACTTATGTTTGGATCTGTAAAGAAAAACTCATTTTCTTGTGCAAACATAAATATATTGGCTAGTGAAGGCGAGACTTCAATGCCTTGGACATTCCCCTCTTCCTGAAGCTTTTGGAACTTACGCTGACAAGAAACTATTTTTTACATAATGGTTCTTATTTTTTACAGTTAACTGGTTGTTCCATGGGGTCAAATGTCTCGCCTTCACTAGCCAATATATTTATGTTTGCACAAGAAAATGAGTTTTTCTTTACAGATCCAAACATAAGTTCAAATATTATTTTATACACACGTTTTATCGATGATCTGCTATTAATTTGGGCCGGAACCTCTCAACAACTGGCCACAGTATTGGAAGATATCAATAAATGGGAATGCCCTATCAAATTAACATTCAACATCGATCAGCAATCCATCGATTATTTGGACGTAACTATCGCTATTAATGAAGGCATCATCAGTACCAGCTTGTAACTATAAGGACACAGACAGAAATACCCTGTTGGAACACAGCAGTTTTCACCCTCCAGCAGGGCTGGCAACAGAAATCTTAGGGCCCTGTACAATTATATTTCTGGGGCCCCCACCTAATCCGAAATCCACACAACACTCTTCTGTACGAGCCTGATTTAACCTTTCGCTGTTCCAGATCCTGCTTTCAGGTGCAGACTTCTCTCGTTCTCAGACCTGTTGGCCTGGCCCCTGGCTGCTGCCTTCTGCTGGCCTGTCACTTTCACAAAAGAATGCAGAGCACTACAAGCAGGCACGGAACAGATGACCCGCACATGTGCTATAAAGTGCAAGAGCCAGAGACTGAGGCTACAGTGCCAGCGGTGGTTATGGCTGTGCACCTGCGGCCACAGGCCATGTGCACACACAGAGTAGATGGCTCTGAGCACCGAACGGAAGGGTGTACACACAGTAGACAGCAGTGGCACACAGTGTCAGTCAGACTCAGAAACACACAGATGGTGCACAGTAGACGGCCTGGCCGCGAGGGTCACTGACAGGCCAGCGCCCATGATGGGTCATGGAAGCTCTGGGGCCCTTGAGATTGCTGGGGCCCGTCACACTTGTCCCCTTTGACCCCCCTGTCGCCTGCCCTGCCCTCCAGCGTTGAAACGCGGACTGCCCAAGTCACAAATGATAAGGGCAGCCCTCATTACCAGTGACAGGTCCCTGTTAGAGGCCAGTCTAGATTCCATGATTGAAAAATTTAGGGCACGGGGATATGACAACAACTTGCTCCAACTCCAAAAAACTCAAGTACTACAAATACCGAGAAGCCAACTCCTGCTCAGTGAGGAACGAGAGAAAAAAACATTTGATAAAGTCCCATTCGTTACTACTTATACACCTGCTAGTCAGGTGTTGCCTAGGGCACTTCAAGCAGTCTGGCCCATTGTCACCAGTGACAGACAGCTACCGTGCTTTAAAAACAAAAAAATGATGCCTAGCTATCGGAGGGGAAGAAATTTGAGAGATTTATTAGTTAAAACTAACATCACAAAACCCCCTACCCCCACTTTGTTTGATGTACAAAAAAAGAAACCGGGGTGCTTATAGGTGTCCTTCATGCACCACTTGTTCATATATGACAGCAGGACAGATTGTAAAACATCTTCAAACGGGACAAACGTTTAAAATTAAACAAGTGGTTCATTGCAGATCCCAATTCGTGGTATATACCATCACATGCCCATGCCAAAAAATGTATGTAGGGCAAACCATAAGAACATTCAGAGAGCGCTTTGCTCTCCACAGATCTGCGATCACAGGGATCCTGAATGGCAAGGACATCAACCAGCCTGTCGCGAAGCACTTCAAAGCTAGTGGACACAGCCTGGCAGATTTACGCTGCATGATCATCGACCAAGTCCCTCCCCTGGCACGAGGAGGTGACAGACAGAAAATCCTAAATCAACGCGAATCTGAATGGATTTACAAACTAAACACCATGGCACCCATGGGACTGAATGAAAAAATCTCATGGAACTCTTTTATATAAGTATAATGACTGCACAATGAGTTTTTCTCTCCCCCCAAGCAGGTTGTTGGTCATAAGCACATATGAGTAATGTAGCACTCAGATTAAATATTTGATTTAACAGTAAAGAGATTATCCTGATATCGGAACCATGGATAAATAATCTAAAAATGTAATATATGTAACATGTTCTTTAAAGTCTAGCGCACTGTATAGCAACAATAGCTATTTAAATTTGGTACTTGTGTATTTTGGCGGCGCCCATCGCATCGCATACCATAACGCATACGATGGTATGCGATGCGACGCGATATCGTACGATAGTGCACGATGGCATACAATTTTGAAATTGTATGCCATTGTACATGGCATACAATGCGATGCGATGTGATTAAACATTGTATAAGCACCCTAATGGGTGCTTATACAATGTTAAGCACCCAAATGGGTGCTTACAATGTTAAATGCACCCCCACGCCACCCCCCCACTATAAACGTGAACCCGAAGCGTGGCGAGCGCAGCGAGCCCGCGAGGGGCGGCGGTACGCGTCCTACGACCTTTTCATACCCCCACTATCCACGTCGGCGTGGAGTTGAGAAGGGAATAGTGTGGCGAGCACAGCGAGCCACCGAGCCCGAAGCGTGGCGAGCGCAGCGAGCCCCGAGAGGGGACGCGGATACCTGTGAATCCCGCGAAGGGACGCGTGTACCTATGAAGGTATCCGCGTGCGCTCGCCACGCTTCGGGCTCGGTGGCTCGCTGCGCTCGCCACACTATTCTATTCTCAACTCCACGCCGACGTGGATAGTGGGGGTATGAAAAGGTCGTAGTTCGCGTACCGCCGCCCCTCGCGGGCTCGCTGCGCTCGCCACGCTTCGGGTTCACGTTTATAGTGGGGGAGTGGCGTGGGGGTGCATTTAACATTGTAAGCACCCATTTGAGTGCTCAAAAGCACCCTTTAGGGTGCTTATACGATTTTTGGTCGTATAGGGGGTCAAAATCGCGTCGCATCGCATCGTATGCCATCGGGTGCATGGCATGCGATGCGATCTGTTCGTCGTACGACGGACATCGGGGGCGCCGCCAAAATACACAAGTACCTTAAATTTAAGCACATTGCACTTTATCCAGTATATATATGTTTTTTTGATACTGGTCTTCCAATTTACTTTTATCACACACAGGAACCCCGAGCAGGTCAGTGGAGCGCAAGCATCCAGGGTTGCTGAGCAACGGTCATGCCGGAAGGGGGGCGGAGTGACAGCGGCAGGACGCAGCGCTCACAGACCCCGGGGAGTCCATGGCGTACAGGAAACCCGGAGCTCAGTGGAGCGCATGCTTCCACAGTTGCCGAGCAACGGCCTGGCCGGAAGGAAGGTGGAGTGACAGCGGCCGGAAGCAGCGCTCACAGACGCCGGGGATCCCACAGGTTAGACACTATCTATTTAAGGTAAGAGTGTATGATATGTGGGTCTTCTGCACTGCACTTTCTGAGTTTCCAGCTACACGCCCTGATGAAAAGACTTTGGTCTTGAAACGTGGCTATTTGAAAATAAAATTGCACCTTTGTATCTTTTTACCGTTGGAGTGCCGACTGCTTATTGGAGCTGATTCGCCAGCCACAATAGGACCTTCTGCATATATATATATATATATATATATATATATATATGCAGAAGGGGGTTATCGGAGCACGCTAAATGGAGTACCACCTAGCCAATTTACGCATTTAGTCCATTCCACTGATGCATTTGTCAGTTATTTAGAAAAAACACACGGTTCTTCCATCCACTTTTCAAATAAGAAGATGACTCCCAGTCAGACAAGTCTTCCTTTATTCATAAAACCCAACGCGTTTCGACACAGGGGACTTTGTCAGGGGTATGGCTACAGATGGTACAGATAAAACAGAGTACAATATGAGTGTTTGTACATAAACACAATACATATAGATAATTTATAAAAAATGGTATGGTGTATACATACCAAAGAAGTTATAAACCTCACAGCAAGATTAGTGTGGGAAAGTGTCTTCACACAATTGTAAAAAATCTAAAAAATAGCAAGTTTCAATATTTTGTGGTCAGAGGGTAAGCAAGTGAGAGAGAAATGACAGAAAAAACATACACTTGCGTATGTAAAATATTGTTTAAAAAATATTTCTTACCTATAGGTTTTATATCCTGTTCATAGGACTATAACTTTGGGGAACCCTGTTATCAATCAGTTAAAAAGGATCTTCAAATAGTTTAGAGATCCGCCTATGGAGGAGTAGAATCATTTTCTTAGTTACTCCGGCACTTATTCTGGGTTTGTTATAAGGGGTAAATGCTATAAAGTCCACCTACCATGATCTTAGTAGTATATGGATAAGCTCCACCCACTTGGACAATATCTCTGTAGGACCCACTGGTCCACAAGTACCTTCACCTCAAAGGGTAAAATTCCTATGGTAATAATGTTTTTTGTCAGACGCATTAACTAATAATACCTATCAGTTTGACCAGTTCTCCACTTTATCATTACGTTAGTAGTCATGTTCCATTTTAGAGGTAGGAATGATTTCAGGGTTTAGCTTTTAGTTTAATAAATCCTCTATATAAATCCACTTTAGTAAAGCCAATCGTTTTGTGCATGTGGTTTCATATTTGAAAATGGACATGGGCCACTACCTTCTAGGTAAATCATATCTGAAGGCTCGTATATGAAGACCATAAATGTACATGATTGGTGAGGCTTCATAGTTGGTCATGAATGGGATTAGTTTATCTGCCTTCCTAATGAAATGATAATACAAATCTTTTCACATATCACCAATCATATATAAACCTTACAGGTGAACATTGAAATAATTAACACTCATCATGAAACTTAATGATGTACCATAAATGTGCCTAGTTATTCTGGCTTCATTCTGAAATATAATTGTAAAAGGCTTTCCATATATTGCCAATGTCAAATATACCTTACAGGTAAACACTCAAAAAATTCAAAAAATTTCAGCACTCACCAATAAAATTAGCCGATGTGATTCCTGAAAGGGCTGCTAGCAGATAGTAAAATGCTGGAGTATAGCCTATATGTATAGAAACAGGGCATGCTCACTATGTTTCTAAAGTCAATCTATTATTTTCCTTAAGTAACTGTTTGATATGCACTTGTAATACCCCCATTCTCAGGTATTACAGGGGCAAGTGTGCACATCGGAGGCTTAACTCATTGGCAGTTTCTTGCACATGAACAGCACAAGTCTGCAGTACTGTGAAGGAGGGCTTTAGGACCCAACATGTAGAAAGAGAGTGTGCTGAGACAGGAAGTCAGTGTTGTGAGAGAGGACCATGTGGCTGCTCTGAGGATCTGAGGAGAGAGTACCAGACAGTGCTGTGCTGAGAGCTGTATTTGGAGCTACCAGAAAATGTTGAGGGAGAATGTCAGGTCAACAGCTCATGATCTATAGCTCAAATGTGATTGGGTTATGCATCAATGATCTGAAGTGCAAGAGCAACTCCACCTCTGAATGTCTCAAAATAATTAAAATTAATGTTTTGTAGTGATCTAGCCTTGACTTGAATACATTTAGAATGCTGTGACAGTACCTTCCAAGTTTATGCTTAAAAATATTACAAAGTGACTGAATGACAGCAATTCTGCAAGGAAGAATAGGTTAACATTCATCAACAGTGATGTGAAAAAATGACCTCCATTTATTGGAAATGAAAAGTTGAGGAAAAATCAATAATGATCTTCAACTCCGTATTGTAAAAAGATGTGATGTGGTCTATTCAGATAGACAGGGAGCTGGACTTCTAGCTTCATGATGATAACATAGCTCCAATCACCTCAGCTCAGCTGGTGGTGCTTTCACTCTAGTGGTAGCATGAGCTGGAGTCTATAAACCACACAAGTGGCTCAGGTAGTGCATCTAATCAAGGATGGCAAATCAATGCGAGCTGTGGCAAGAAGATTTGCTGTGTCTGTCAGTGTAGTGTCCAGAGCATGGAGGCACAACCAGGAGACAGGCCAGTACATCAGGAGACGTGGAGGAGGCCATAGGAGGGCAACAACCCAGCAGCAGGACTGCTACCTCCGCTTTTGTGCAAGGAGTAACAGGAGAATCACTGCCAGAGCCCTGCAAAATGACCTCCAGCAGGCCACAAAAGTGCATGTGTCTACTCAAACGGTCAGAAACAGACTCCATGAGGGTGGTATGAGGGCCCGATGTCCACAGGCGGGGGTTGTGCTTACAGCCCAACACTGTGCAGGATGTTTGGCATTTGCCAGAGAACACCAAGATTGGCAAATTCGCCAGTGGCACCCTGTGCTCTTCGCAAATGAAAGCAGGTTCACACTGAGCATATGACAGACGTGACAGAGTCTAGAGATGCCAAGGAGAATGTTCTGCTGCCTGCAACATCCTCCAGCATGACCAGTTTGGCAATGGTAATAGTGTTGGAGAAAAGGGGAAGGGGAATTTTGCCTATGCACTAGTCTCACTGTCATTTAAGAAAGATACAGTAATAGATTTATTAATGTACTAGGTTCCACAATAAACAAATGATTGATACAAATGTATCAGTTTTATTTGGAAGTGGAGGTGCTCCCTAGAGAGTGATATAATACAAGTAGGAAGGAAAGAAAAGAACTCTCTCTTTTTTGGGGGGCACACCTTTGTAAATTTTTGTAGTTTTAAAATATAACTTTTATTAAGATTACTGATTAAAATATAGAGGAGCCAACTGATTGGACCTAGATGTTTTAACAAACATAACAATAAAACATGCAACACCTGTCAAAAATGGGGGGGGGGGGGGGTTGACAGTACAACAAAGATAGGGGTACAGATGCCCTTGCTTCAAGTATTGTCTGGAGCAAAGTGAAAGCAAACTAGCGAGAATATCACCTTGCTAGTAATGTATCTTGCGTGTTATGATGTGATTTTGCCACAATTATAACATGTCAAGTGTGGTAGAAGAAACACTGTTGTTTGTGGTGTCTGTTGCAAAAATGTAATCAAATAATTGTATATGTGTTGAAATTTAGTCAACAGTGTACTGTCTTACTTATACAGACGGCTTTATTATAAGCCAATAATTGAGACTACCAGACACTTGATTGAATAATCTCCCTAGCTAATTGTTTTACAAATAGCAATAAGCACAATGTATAGGAATAATATTAATATTACATTGGCACCAAAATACTCAATTTAAAGACACATTGATATGAGTCTCTGGATGTACCATGGGCATCATATACTGCCTAGAATGCCCCTGTAAATTTAAATATGTTGGCATGACAACAAGAGCATTGAAACACAGACTACTGGAACATGTAGGTAATATTCCCAATGCCCACACGGATCAACTAAAAATGAAGAAACTTACCTCCATAGCACGCCACTTCCTCACCTTTCACCAAGGCTCACCAAATTGCATAGTATACATTATGATTGTTCAAATAAAAAAAAGTTATCACCTCTAGTATAGAAAGTCACTGAAATCTCATCTACCCACATATTCATATATTCCTGCACTGGAATCTTATGAGCAATCAATAATCCTACAAAAGTGTAATTTTTAATTCCACCAATGTTGGATTGATCACCTGTCAGCCTTTGGTCAGCCTTGATGCCAATCACTATAAAGGCTGCATCACCAAATCATCAGCAAGCAGCCATTGATTGCTTGATACAAGTACCAGTCATAATAAAGGGCCTTATTTTGGTTCATTCTTTCTGACAAAATCCTTCTTAGATGGGCAAAACCATGTGCACTGCAGGGGGGGCAGATGTAACATGTGCAGAGAGAATTAGATTTGGGTGGGGTTTTACTTCAAAGTGAGATCTATATTGCAGTGTAAAAATAAAGCAGTCAGTATTTGCCCTGCACAGAAACAAAATTACTCACCCAAATCTAATTCTCTCTGCACATGTTACATCTGCCCCCCTGCAGTGCACATGGTTTTGTCCATCTAAGAAGGATTTTGTCAGAAAGAATGAACCAAAATAAGGCCCAAAGTGACAAAGGTAGTCATGGTCATGGGGATGAAACATTAGTAGGGTGTGACTTCTCCATGTCCTGATTGACAATGCTGCTAAGCAGAGTCAGAGGTAATAGTAGAGGTTGTCCCGCAAGTAAGTGACCCAGACAAATGGGAGCCTGCATTTGCTGACTGACAGCTTATTCAGCAAATGAAAAGTATTTAGAATAGTTGCCATAGTGCAATATTATAGTATCTAGTCAAAAGTATCTAGTATCTAGTCAAAATGCAGTCAATTTTAGTTTTTGCTTTACTGACATGGCTGTAGCATCCTCTACTCATGTCCCACTCATTCTCCTAAGGCATGTGTGCAGGAATAAACATTTTTAGTGAGATTTTGATTACCATTGGGTTTACATGATGTAGACTTAAGTCCTTCATTCCTCTCTACCTAGCTGTATTATCATGTACAATATTATAGGATGTTGTCATAGCTGCCAAATAAGTTATGTAATCATAAAGAGACCAACATATGTACATTATAAAGAGGCCAACATATGTGTAATATATTGCAATGTTTAAATGCTAGCAAAATCAACAAGAATAACACAATAAATCAAAAATGTAAGAGGCATGAGGCACAAAGGGGCAGATGTATTAAGCCTGGTGAAGAGATAAGCTGGAGATAAGGAGGATATATAGATGGAGCCGGGCTCATCTTTTATGGGGCTGGTGAAATTTTCACCAGCTCCCGCCAGCGGGGTGCACGAGACACTTGTGCACCCGTGGCGACGGAGCTCCCCCCGGGTCCCCGCCACCTCGCTGCCCCATTCTGAGTGTTCCCGCCACTTCCCCACACCCCCCTAACCCTGCCTGTCTCCTTGAAGTGAAGACTGGCAGGGTCCTGGCGCCCAGCCACCGATATACTGGGACACGCGTGCATGTGAGACGCACGCGCGTCCCAGTTTAATGGTGTCGCTGTCCGAGGTGATAATGCACCAGCCGATCAGGTATGTTTGCAATATGACAGTTGGGAGTTGATTGGCTGGTGCATTATCTCCATCCACCTTGTCTCCAGTTTATCTCTTTGCCAGGTTTAATACATCTGCCCCAGGTGTGCAATTCATCATAGACTTGACATCATTCTGCCATGAGGAGTGGTGATTAATCAGACGATGCTCCACTAATTCTCCAATTCCTTTTACCATTATATAAATGTCAGAATATTAGGATTTCAATATTTTCACAATCAGACTTACTCTGTATGCTATATTTCCCCCAGGATAAATTTTGTCTATTATGCTTTTATTTTAGATTTAGAGTATACAGCAAATGATGACTAAGTCTATTGACACCCTTTTCTTTTTAGAAATGTGAAATAAAGAATGTGTGGTACTTATGTAGTATCTGGGCGTCCGATTTAGAAATCGGATCGGATCGCATCGCATGCGACCAAATCGTATGCGATGCGATGGTCAAGATTTTTCCATAGGATTCAATGTTAAAATGGTCTGAGTCCATTTTAACATAGAATTCAATGGGAAAAAGGGATCCTTTTCCTTTCCCCACTATCCAAGTGGGCATGGAGTTGGATATAAACCTGTGGCGAGTGTAGCGAGCCACCGAGACCGAAGCGTGGCGAGCGTAGCGAGCCCCGCGAGGGGACACAGAATACTTTTTAAGAAATATGCGTCCCCTCGCGGGGCTCGCTTCGCTCGCCACGCTTCGGGCACGGTGGCTCGCTGCGCTCGCCACGCTATATAAAATCAACTCTATGCCCACTTGGATAGTGGGGAAAAGAACAGGACCTTCTTAACATTGAATCCTATGCAAAATCGCATCGAATCGCATCGCATCTGATTGTATGCCTTAAGGTAAGGCATACAATCACAAAATCGGACGCCCAGATACTACATAAGTACCGAATGTGTTTTAATATTACACAATACTGCAAATGTATTTAAAAGTATTGAGTGTTCCTAATCCTGGATTGGGGGTTTTCTCTTCAATAAGATTCTAGCTATTATCCCCTATAAGGTTATAGATAAATAATAAGTTGAATCTTATTAGTTACTGTGGGCAAAATATCCAATTTTAAAAACTCACACTTTAGTAAAAAAGGACTCCTTAGTGAAATGATGTTCAACCTGTTTCAAGTCGCAGCACACCAAACAAGAATTTTAAATTGCCAAGGCACACCATCAGAACCACAGGAAAAAAACACATTGCCCCCACAGGAAAAAAACACATTGGTCCCCACAGATAACAAAAATAAAATATATTGGTCCTTATGTGAAAACAAGAGACCAATGAATAACAGTCGAACTGGTGGTGGTGGCTGTAAACTGGTGTAGACATCTCTAGATCTGGTGGCACAGTTGGGAACAGCTCAAGGCACACTAGTGTGCCATGACACAGTGGTTTAACAATGCTGACCTAGTGTTTAGAGCAGGTCTGGGCAACACCGGCCCTCCAGATGTTAGTGAACTACACATCCCAGGATGCTTTGCATTAGTTTTGCTATGTGGCCATGCTGAAACTGATGCAAGGCATGCTGGGATGTGTAGTTCATCAACATCTGGAGGGCTGGTGTTGCCCAGCCCTGGTTTAGAGTATACAACTGCAGTTTAGTTTTTCTGCATGGCTCTACAAGTCTTAGCATGGTAGCACCTCTTATTATATTTAAAATTAGCTTTTGCAATCCAACACTTGCCCCACAGTCAGGGCCGCCGAGAGGCAGGGGGGGGCGGGTACATTTTACCTGGGCCTGGGCCTGCCAGGGGGGCCCGGGTCCGGTGGACACACACTTTAAAAAAAATATTTATTGGGCTGCGGGTGCGCCGGGATGACAAGGACCCGCACGCCCATGTGTCTGGCCACCCGCCCGCCCATGTGTCCAGCCACCCGCCCGTCAGCTGCGGCTGCCCCTGCCTTCCCCTGTCTGTCCTTCCCCTGCACACAGAGAGACAGACGCTAGAAGTCATAGTTCACCTCTAGCGTCTGACAGGAAGCACAGCTCTGCACTTCCTGGTAACGCTGCCGGGCTTTGCTCCCTGTCAGAGATGCTGGAAGTGAAAAATGACTTCTAGCGTCTGTCTCTCTGTGCGCAGGGGAAGGCAGGGTAAGGCAGGGGCAGCTGCAGCTGATGGGCGGGTGGCCGGACACACGGGCACATATTAACCCCTTGGCAATGAGCTAGAACCCCTGGCAACGGAAATCCCCCTTGGCAACAATCATTAACCCCTGGCAAAAAATATTAACCCCTTGGCAACATCCAATAACCCCTGGCAATACATATTAACCCCTTGACAATGAGCAAGAACCCCTGGCAATGGACAATAAACCCCCCTTGGCAACGAGCAAGAACCCCTGTAAACGAACATTAACCCCCTTGGCAATGAGCATTAACCCCTGGGAACAAATATAAACCCATTGGCAACAAGCAAGCCCTGGCAATGCATATTAATCCATTGGCAATGAGCAAGAACCCCTGGCAACGCACATTAACCCCCCCTTGGCAACGAGCAAGAACCCCTGGCAACGCACATTAACCCCCTTGGCAACGAGCAAGAACCCCTGGCAATGCACATTAACCCCCCTTGGCAACGGACATTAACCACCTTGGCAACGGACATTAACCCCCTTTGCAACGGACATTAACCCCCTTGGCAACAAGCAGGTAATTTATAATTTATTAGAAGCCTTACAGTGGGGGACAATGTGGGTGTGGCATAGTCAGTGTGTATAGACTTTTGTGTGACATCCCATTTTTTTGGGACGGTCCTGCGGGAATTAGACACTGCATGCGTCTAATGAGGCAGGCAGGCAGGGAGGCTGAGGGCATGGCCAGCAGTTCACATAGCACTGGCCATGCCCTCACAGCGACAAAACGGCGCCCAAAATTTTTGCCTCTGGCACGCAAATATATTCCTTTCTCCACTGCCAAAGTTGGGAGGTATGCATTTGGTGTGAGGGGCATTGCAATGTGTGGCATAATGTGTCAGGGGCAGTACAGTGTGCAGCATAGTAGCATAGGCTTTGTGGTGAGCTGCATCATGTTTCAGAGAAATGGCGGTGTGTGGCATAATGTATCGCTCGCTCAGACACTGCCCGACTGTTCCCGACCCGGCGTGCGGCCTGCGCTGCGTGTCTCGATCATAGGTCACGCTGCGCAGGCCGCAGCGCTGACCACCAGCGCCGGAACCTGCTTGCTGCCGGGCCTCCCACATCCTCCCACATCATACCCGACGCCGGAACCTGCTCGCCGCCGGGCCTCCCACGTCGCACATGTCTACCCGACGCCTGCCTCTGCACTGTGGCCGCCTGCCCCCCTCCGCAGCTCAGAAAAAGTAAGTCAGTGTGAGGGCACAGAGGGCAATTTTCTTTTAGGGATGCCAATCCCGGGATTGAGCATTTTTCAATCCCAGTGATATTGGTGTACCAGCCCCAAGATTTCTGTTGCCATCTCTTACATAGAAATGACCTTCTAGACCTAATTTGTCTCTATCCCTGCGTCCCCACCATCTGTGTCCCCACCCTCTGGCCCTTCGTCACCACCGTCTCTGTCCCTGTATCCCGCCGTCCCGCTCTATGCACCTTTGTCCCCGCCATCTCTCTCCCTGCATCTCCACCATTCCTCTCACTGTCCCTGAATTTTGCCACAATCTGTGTGGCATAATGTGAATTTTGGCACAATCCATGTGGAATAATTTGAATTTTGTGTCATTCCATGTGGCATAATGTGAATTTTACGACATTCCATGTGAATTTTGGCTCATTTTGTGTAGCATAATGTGTAAGGGGCAAGTATAAGGAGTCTACAATTGTGTTGCATAATGGGTATATGGTGTGGTACACACCCCTATATCCTTTTAATGGCCACACCTCTTTTCTGTAGCTCGCCACTCCAGGGGGACCCCGTGACACTGTTGTACCGGGGCCCAGGATTTCTCTTGGCAGCCCTGCACACAGTAGATGCTTCAGCATGATTTGATGTACTAGGGTCTGCAGTATTATGTGTAGACTCTGTACTTATGTATGAATTATTCCATTCAATATAAACTAAGTAAACTAAAATGAATTAGCAATGAAATGTTTGTAACATTGTAATTGTAAAAACAATACTGCACCATGTCATTCATTTTTATTGTTAACTTTACGTTTGCTTAATCGACAATATTCTTGTATACCTGAACAAAAGCATGTTATTTGTAATAAAGTTATTCTGCTGACAGTCAGCAGTCCCAGAATGTATAATGTTTGTGCTTCATGGGACCCATACAAATTAATTAAAATTATTAAATTTAATTTACAGATAAACAACTTTAATACAATGTAATTAAAATTCTCAGTGTGCGTTTGGTTAATGTCATTTGTACTGGGATATTTTTAGACATGTGCACACTAATAAATTTATACAAAATAAATAAAACCCGTGCTTTTAAAGGAAATGTAATTGTCCTCTTGCAGTCAATGTTTATAAAACTATAATTTAAGGCTTTAGAAATACATGGGTACTTATGTAGTATCTGGGCTGCCGATTTTTTGATTGTATGCCTTAAGTTAAGGCATACAATCAGATGCGATGCGATGCGATATCGCATCGCATCGCATCGCATGCAACCATCGGATGCGATGACCCGATTTTTCCATAGGAATCAATGTTAAAATGGACTGAGTCCATTTTAACATGGAATTCAATGGGAAAAAGGGGTCCTTTTCATACCCCTACTATCCAAGTGGGCATGGAGTTGGATATAAACCTGTGGCGAGCGTAGCGAGCCACCGAGCCCGAAGCGTGGCGAGCGTAGCGAGCCCCGCGAGGGGACGGTATTCTGTGTCCCCTCGCGGGGCTCGCTACGCTCGCCACGCTTCGGGCTCGGTGGCTCGCTACGCTCGCCACAGGTTTATATCCAACTCCATGCCCACATGGATAGTAGGGGTATGAAAAGGACCCCTTTTTCCCATTGAATTCCATGTTAAAATGGACTCAGTCCATTTTAACATTGATTCCTATGGAAAAATCGGGTCATCGCATCGCATCGCATCCGATGGTCGCATGCGATGCGATGCGATGTACCCGATTTAGAAATCGGCAGCCCAGATACTACATAAGTACCAATACATGTAATGGCTGAAAATACAAGCATTTACTGTATTTCTTACAGTATTTTGCTTTTATATATATATATATATATATATATATATATATATATATATATATATATATATATATATATATATATAGGCCCTTATTCAGATCTGATCGCAGTACAAATTTGTAAATCTGTGAAATATTAATCATGGTAGAATACTGGTAGAAAACTAATGGTCTATGGCCCTTATTCAGATCTGATCGCAGTACAAATTTGGTCTCAAAATGGGCAAAACCATGTGCACTGCAGGTGGGGCAGATGAAACGTGTATAGAGAGAGATAGATTTGTGTAAGTTATTTTGTTTCTGTGCCGGGTAAATACTGTCTGCATTATTTTTACACTGCAATTTAGAGTTCAGTTTAAACACACTCCACCCTAATTTAACTCTTTCTGCACATGTTATATCTGCCCCACCTGCAGTGCAGCATGGTTTTGCCCATTTTGAGAACAAATTTGTACGGCGATCAGATCTGAATACAGTCCATAGACAATTGGTTACCAGTATTCTACCATGATCAATATAAGGTACTTTTACTGTACTCACACATATGACTAGTAACCAAACTTACCCAGCATAAATCTCTAATCTCAAAATATCTATCTACCTGACCACTTCCTCATCACATACTGTATGTCTCGCTCCCACTCATGATCACAGGACTTTTTTTTGGGCTGCAACCATTCTGTGAAATGCCTTCCCAAAATGACTTTGCTGTTCTCTGAAAACTCACCGCTTCTGAAAAACGTATCAAATTTCAGAACCGCTCATATAACCTTCATACAGATATGTCCCAATACAGTCTCGTGCAATTCTGCACAGAATTTTTCTGTACTCACTGAAGCCAATTTCCGGCACCTTACAGTGCTACCCCAATACCTCCTAATTTACTGTCAGTATAGCTGTCCTAAAATCTAGCCCTAATATTCCCTTACCCTTCTCTGGGTACCTACTGACACAGTTGTACAGTCCCCCATACCTCTTTACATACCTATTATTATAATATTTTGTTTAAATAAAAATAAAATATCCATACAAATCTAAATTATGAGCGTACCAACAAAAAGTGAGTAACGCGCTGCCAGTGCTAATGCACTGCTCGCACACCTTTATGCATGTCCTACCTCTGGGCATCAGGTGCTGAGTGGCAGCGGGTGGTGAGGACTGAGGAGCAGTGGGGTGGGCAGTGATCAGCAGGACACAAATAAAATTAAAAAGAAAGTGTCAAACTACTAGCTGGCCTCTGATTGGCTGAGAGCTCTCTCAGCCAATAAGTGGCCACCTGGAGGAGAGGTTGCTGATTTGCAGAGAGGTCTCTCTCTCAGGCAATCAGAGGCTGGTCAGTCATTTGACACATTTTAAAAAATTTCTAATACCCGCTGATACCAGACATTCCCTTTCCGCCGATCACTGCTCTCCCCACTGCTCCTCTTCACCCGCTGCAGATCAGCCCCCACCTCCCACCCCACTGCTCCTCACCGCCCCTGCAGTTCCCCAGTTACATGTGATAAATCACATGCGATTGATTTATCACATTTAAAAAGTGACACATCAAGTGCCAAATCATATGTGAGCCTCCCAGGGAGCTGCCAGGTGGCTCACAGGAGAATCAGGTCCAACTTGTCCTTAGGACAAGGTGGCCTAATGTATGGGGGCCTTTACTCTGGAGGAGATGTACTAAGCCTTGGGGGTGATAAAGTGGAGAGAGATCAAGTACAGCCAATCAGCACCTAACTGCCATGTTACAGACTGAGGGGCAGATGTAGTAAGGGACATCAATGTATTAACATCTTGTCCACTGAAGCAGGGGAGCGCAAACTCCCTCCTCCTCTGATGTCCCCTGAAGCAGACAGCTCATGCTGATCTCCTTCCCCCCCGGCCAGCTGTACTGGGCATGAGATCTCCTGTACAGCCTGAAACCAGCAGCAGGAACAAAACTGCCCCAGCTGTGGGTATAGGGCATCACCACCCAGCAGCTGTCAAAAGCGATAGCGACAGGAGGCGGAATGGTCAATGCCCGTTCATACATTTCCCCTGCATATCGCCCTGCTATATTTTACCTCTCACTGGCCCCTTCATACATGGGGGGAACATAGCATGCAAATAACATAACATGCACTGATAACCCTTCTCCCCCACAATGCAGCATTATACATCTGCCCTAATGTTTGAAAAATGACTGTTAGGTAGTTTGTTTCTCTTCACTTTATCACTCTGTAAGTCTTAATACAACGCCCCCTCTGTCTGTCAAAATCAGTTTCTACAGTCACAATCAACTTTAAGTCCAAATGACAATGATGATTGATCACTTGCATTCATGTGGAAAGGCCACTACAGTACATCTGATTAAAAAATGCAAGCACAGAGAATTGTTAAAAATACATAACTGATTTAACTTGGAATTAGATTATGCAATTGAGAACATGAAAATGTTTGATACAGGAAAATTATGTTTTGCCTCATTGCAAAGTCCAATTTTGATGAGACGATACAAGGCATGACTCTGTATTGCTCAGCACTTCTAAACTTGGCTGTCAGATTTCTGAGTACAAAATACTCATATCATGACATTTGTGCATTAGACTCAAATTTCTAAATAATATCTGTGAAACATATAAGATTCCTAAAGCACATTTTTATTAAAGTGAACAAAAATTAGGCAAATTGTAAATGATCATCTATTGCAGAGGTGGCCAACCAATCAGAGGCAAAGAGCCAAAAAAATATGTTCTGGTAAGAGAAAGAGCCGACACCATGCAAAAATGGGCGTGGCCTAGTGCCTGAAAGGCCACGTCTCATTTTAAAATGGGCTGTGGCCTATATAAAAATTGAGCCAGTTTCATCTATCTGCCCTTAAATTTCTTAGAAAGGGCCTTGCTTACTAGGGGCTTTGGGGGGCAGCCAGGAGGGATCAGGATGGCAGGTGGAGCAGGAGCTGAACACGCTGTGAGTCAGGGGCGTAACTAGGACTTTGTTGACACCATAGTAAAATCTTGCAAGGGCCCCAAAATACAGTAAAAATAAACCTCACACAGGGCAAATAGCACACATCCTGGGTCCTACAGAAAAAAGAATACACTTTTGCTCCCACATGTAAAAAGTGACAGTGGCCACTACAGGAAAATAAACATACACACATTGGCCACAACAGTTATTTGTTGATAGCTCCATTTCCTCTGTGTCTATCTGGCCCCATATGTCTTCTGCCCTACCCATGTCACCAGACCTCAGCTTACTACATGTACTTGTCACCATACAACTGAACCTCCATGTTATTCTGCAGACAAAAGACACATAATGGTGGATCTCACCTTCCCATGCCGGTCAGCTTGGTTTATGTGGAAGGCCATGTTGGTAACAGGGTGCAGTGTCCACTCTGCAACCACCATTGCTCCTGGACACTCGCAGACCAAAGGTCAGCATTCAGCATCTTGTTATCTCCATGTTCCCGGGGTGCACACTGCACAGAGCCAGTGGTCCTGGAAGAAATTGCTGTATGTGCAACTTAAGCTGGCGCTCCGCAGTTACTTCCTGGCCAGCCTCTCCCAGCAGCTCCCTGCCTCCTGCACTCTTCCCAGTAGTGCTTTGCAGCACAGAAAAAGTTAGAGGGGAGGAGGGAGGAATAATCCAACTGTCACTGGCTCTTCCATCCCTCTGAAGAATTGCTGCTGTCTGGGGGAGGATCTGAATAGTACTGAACTGGTGCTGGAGACGCTGCCGCCGCCAGCAACCTCCGAACACGACAACACATGCCCCGGATCACTCCCCATGCGGCCGCGGCTTCGGCATTCACAGCACTGACGGTCCGCACAAGGAGTGACCCTGCGCATGCGCTGTCGCACTAGGAGGACACCGGCGGCAGCAGCAGCGTCTCCAGCGTCAGTTCAACACAATACTCTCACATTGTGTTTGGGTCTCTGCTTATGTGGCGGCGTGCACGCCCAACCCGCCGAGCCGCAGATAAAGGGGAGAAGAGCCTCATGCGGCTCGCGAGCCGTGGGTTGGCCACCCCTGATCTATTGCAAAAAGGTAAACCAATGTTTACAAGATGCTAATGGGTAACCAAGGCCAATACTGAAATAAAGAATTAATTAAGAACAATGACTGCAACTTACCTTAATGAGTTGCTGACTCCCATAGAAAGAACAACCATAGATAGAGGGTGCTGTTTTTGATGTGCTAGTTATGCAAAATAACATAAAAACAAATAAAATACTACAACACAAAAATCTTCCAAAAATACAAGAAAACACATTAAAGTTATAAAAACCTGTATGCAAACATATTAATTAATAAGCTATGACCTTGGTAAGTGATACATGCCAATGAGCAAATTATTAAACTGGATTGAAAAACTCCATCCAAAATTAAGTCAGCTGCAATCCAAAGACAGATAATGCACATCTCTTGCACAGAATCATTGCGGGATGGGAAATGAACACTGGATCCCCCATCTGCATGCTGAAAGCACTTTACAGAAATCCTTTGAGTACTAACCTCGTGGTACTGTATTCAAGTTGTACCACACATTTCAAGGACAGCATTCTGTCTTTTATTGCTACAAGTTACCTTCTTCAGATGGGTATGTATGTCATATTAATTTATCTTTGCAGATGTCAGAGATACATAACCTTCATTTTAATGGTAATAATGTCAACTAATCTAATGAATTGGTGCTTATTATTTAGTTTGATCATAAATGTTTCAATGAACATTTATATCTACATAATTAAAATTAATTGAATAACCTATTTAATAGAAAGTTTATAAGCTTGCTATTACATAAAAATAACAATTTAAATGAGGTTATTAAATATGGAGTTTTAAAACTTTTGAAATGAAATTTGATGTGGAGGGTTTTTTATCAATAACATTTTTTTTTTTAAATAATGCATTTAATAATGAATTTAAAATATCTACGCTGTCTGATGAGTTGCATGCAATGCCAATGTTCATGAAGTTTTTGATAAAATCTCCTACACAGTGTGTATGCAAAGAGGCAAAGTTACGATTAAGATGAAAGGTTTTAGAAATGTATTCTAGGAGGTGAATACTCAGACATATGGAGATTGCTAATCCTATGGTCATGTTTTGGGATTGTTGTGGGCATCACAATGAAGTGGATGCATTAACAGACCCTTAAGCTGGGTACACACCAGACAAACAAAGAGAGGCCTATTAGGTAAGCATACACACTTAAGTTGTGTACACACGCTTCAATTTGCTTTAGTTTCGATGTCCTGTTCAATTTTTCATTAGATTTGGCATTAGATCTTTGCATTCAGTTTGGCATTATATCTGTACTTAGATATCGATTTCGATATAGAATGCGATTTACATTCAGGGAACGGTGTGCACATTTGATTTACTGGATCAAATTCGATATTTCCTTGCCTGCACAGTCTATTTTTCTTTTCAATACAGAGAAAATGGGAGAACGTGTCAAATCGAATGCATCTTAAAAAACATTCGATTTCGATTTGATTTTGCTTCTATAAGCAAAATCGGATCAAAAACCTGTCAAAATCGAAGTATGTGTACACCCCTTAATATGTACATATGCTAAAGCTTTTAAAGTCGTGCTGTTGCCCATAGCAAACAATCAGATTCTGTCTATAATTGTCTAGGATGCAAAAGAGAATATATAGCTAGACTCTGATTGGTTGCTCTGAAGCATTAGTAGTACATTTATCCCTTACAGATTGTCCACTCAATGGGGTAAATTGACTACACTAGGAGTTCTATTTCACATGGGATGTTGCTATGGGTGACCAATCAGACATTATCTATTATCTTCTAGAAGGTGCTAAATAAATAAGAAGTAGATTGTGATTGGTTGCCCATAGCAACATCCCATGTGACATAGAACTCTCATCTTAGTAAATTTTGGACTATGAGTTGGTCCTCTCACCCAGTTGGCTGGGCATTTGAATTAGCCCTCCCAGCTATTACATTGGTCCCTGCAGCATATATATATATATATATATATATATATACTAGGTGATTCATCGCGCCCTACGGGCGCTCTTCACACCGGCGTAAGGGGCTACGCCCCTTAATTTGTGAACATTTGTATTGTGAGAAATATGGTTAGAATTGTATGAAAGATGCCCTGTGTTGCAGCTTCTGGCAGTGGGTGAGGGTCCAGCGTGGCAGCACAGGAGTACCGGACGGTGGCCCTGAGTCAGTGTCTCCTCCTACTGCGTGGGAGTTAGGGTGCATGAGAGCAGGAGGCTGGGATATGAGGCATGATAGGGGTATGTGGGCAACACAGCGTCAGCGATTACCCAGTGGTGGAAGTTACGGTTCAGGAGAGCAGGAAGCTGGGTAGTGATAGGGGTGTGTGGGCATACGGGGGACTAAAGAGGGTGGTGGACACTGTGCAGCTTCTGCCAGTGGGTGAGGGTCCAGCGTGGCAGCACAGAAATACAGGAGTCAGTGTCTCCTCCGACTGGGTGGGAGTTAGGGTGCATGAGAGCAGGAGGCTGGGCGGTAAAGCATGATAGGGGAATGTGGGCAACACAGGGTGAGCGGGTCTCCACTGGCGGAAGTTACGGGGCAGGAGAACAGGAGGCAGGGCAGTGTCCTCCCACATTGATGGCAAAAGTATTCAACATCGGCCATAAACCATCGATTATTTGAAAATCATTGATGGTCGATGGGCATCCCTAGAACTGGAGGAGGGTGGGGGACAGTATGCAGCTCCCGGCAGTGGGTGAGCGTCTCCTCCCACTGGGAGGGAGTGAGCGTGCATGAGAGCAGGAGGCTGTATAATAGTGGTATGTGGGCAAGACATTGATAAAAGTTGTGGCGCTGGTGCAGAGGGCAGTGGGGAAACCTGCAGTGCGGCAGCCAGGGCCGTATTTCCCACCTAGGGGCGGTACCTGCTTGTGGTGGTACAGGATCCCCCATTGTCATGGGGGTACGTGAAATGCGGGAGCGGGGTCCGCGGTGGTCCGCTGGGGGGTGGAATTGCCGGAAGGGGGTCTGGGGGGTCTGCAAATTGCGTGAGGGGGGGTGGTGTGTGGGGATCCGCGGTTAGCGGGAGGGGGCGGGGGTCCGCAAATCGTGGGCGGGGGCGCGGGGGGGCTTGAATCGTGGGAAGGGGGGTCCACAAATTGCGGGAGGGGGGTTGTCGGGGTTAGTGAATTGCGGGAGGGGGGGTTGCGGAGGTCCGTGAATAGCGGGAGGGGCGCGTGGGGTGCCGTGAGTCATGGGGGGGTGGTGCGGGGGTCCGTGAATCACGGGAGGGGTCATGAATCGCAGGAGGCGGGGGTCTTGGGGGGGCTGCGAATCGCAGGAGGGGGGGTGTGGGGGGTTGCCATGAATTGCATGAGGGGGGCGTGAATCAAGGGAGGGTGGGCGCAGGGGGGTGGTGTGGGGGTCCGTGAATCGCGGGAGGGGGCATGAATCGCGGGAGGGGGGGTCGTATTTCAACCCGTTTCCAAAGCAGAGTTTTACACGGTAATCTACCGTTTAAGAGGCAATGGGAATGCATCTTAAACGGTATAGATGATGGATGATTTTTTCAGCCATCATCTCCGTGTGTGTAAGCTGCCGGGCTTAAAGATTAACCACTTTCAGCCCGGCGGTACGCCCCGCTGCCACCCCCCGCCCCCCCCCTCCTGTTATACTCACTTGTCCACGCTGCCCCGCTGTGTCCGGCTGGCTGCTGCTGCGGCTGGATGCCGTTAGCGATGCTGGTCCGGTCCGCCCCGCAGGTCCTCTTTTTCTTGTCCTCCCGGGTCCGGCCACATGCCCCGCCTCCCTCCGTCCTGCTCCACACGGAGCAGCACTGGCCACCAATGTTTTATTTTGTAAGCCAGTAATATATAGATTGCTGGCACATGCCAGCAATCTATATATTTCTGGAACCACTGGGCACCAATGACAATCCTAAGCCAGTAATATATAGATTGCTGGCACATGCCAGCAATCTATATATTTCTGGAACCACTGGGCACCAATGACAATCATAAATCAGTAATATATAGATTGCTGGCACATGCCAGCAATCTATATATTGCAGGCACCACTGGGCACCAATGACAGTCATAAGCCAGGCACCACTGGGCACCAATGATTTAGTTATTAGGCAGTAATATATACATAGCTGGCACTGGCCAGCAATGTATATATTACTGTCCACCATGGGTTAAATTGAGCCGACACATAGCACAAATGTTGACGGCTGCGGGATTTGTACGCACCACTGGCCCCTCCCCCTCCTTTTATTATGTGAAAACAACTGTGGGTGTGCACCTTTTTAACCCTGAAAAGCCCATTAAAGTCAAAGGCACTCATTTGTGCTGTAAAAACGTTTTGAAGAGCTAAAACGTTTTACCTGCAATGGGAATGGTACTTAAATGGCATTTAAAACTGTAATCTGCTGCAGTGGGAATGCTAAATACTGTTTAAGATTACCTGTAACTTAGAACGGGTCTGCAGTGGGAAAGCAGCATTAGTTTGCAGATATATAGTGGGTACACAATATATTAGCTCAAATAGCCATTGCAAAAAATATATACCTACCATAGGGCTGGTGTAACTGGAAGTATCATCTAAAGACTAACCAACAGTATTACAGCATGCGAAGATGCTCAAAGGGGGATTTCAGTCCATGCACATTCAGATGCACACGTGCACCAGGGCTGATATTAGTATTAGCCTGCAGTGTGTGACTCCACTAAGACAAATAACACTAAATAAGTCCCAGCAGCATGCAACTCAGGTTCAGATCCATAGGGGGAAATTTACCAATATGAAAAACCTAGTTTTTCGTATTGGTATTTCCACTACGACTGCATACGACTGCTTCAGTCGTATGCAAAGTCGTATTCCGGAGGGGAAATTACAAAGCAGTCATATACGACTGCTTTGTAACCCTCCGATGTCGTATTCATTCGTATTAGCTGGCCATATATACGGCCGCTAATACGAATTTTTCTAGCAGTCTGCACGGATCAGTCAGATCCGTGCAGGCTGCAGAGTGTAAAAAAAAATAGAAAAATAAATAAATATAAAAAAAAAAACAGTGTGGGGTCCCCCCCACAGCCGAAACCAACACCAGGCTGAATAAGCCTGGAGCCGGTAATTAAAAATCAGGGAACCCGACAAATAGGGGTTCCCTGATTTTTAACAACCAGCCCCAGGCTCCTGCTCTGGGGCTGGTTCCCAAAATACAGGGGACAAAATGAGTAGGGGTCCCCCGGATTTTAAGAACCAGCCCAGCAGAGTAATGCCACAGCCGGGGGGAGACTTTTTATACAAGTCCCCCCGGCCAAAGCATTCATCCCTACCGACCAGTCAGCCTGGCCAGGGGCCCTGGGGGAGTGGGGACCCCCCCCCAATGAAGGGGTCCCCCCCCTCCAGGACTTACCTGACCAGGCTGAAGCCTGGTACTGTCCCCGATGCCCCTGGGCGGTGGGCATCGGGCTGATTCAAGTGTAAAAAAAAGATTAAACTATTGTTTTTTACTGTGGCACTACAAGTGCCAGCAAGCCTCCCCAGCAAGCTGGGACTTGGAGAACCACAAGTCCCAGCCTGCTGGGCATTAAAGGGCCCGCTGGCACTTGTAGTTCCACAGTTAAAAAAAAGTACACAAAACACACTGACACAAATTTTAAATAAAAGTTTAATACACACATCACACACACACACTGATACTTACCTATCTTGATCCCGTCGGTAGGTCGCTGGCTCCGGTGTTGGTGGCTCCGGTGTCGGCGGCTCCGGTGTCGGCGGCTCCGAGGTCGGTGTCCGGTCTGAAGAAAATCCATGGTGGACCTGTGGAAGGAAATCCTACTCACCAGGTCCTCCATGGATGGTCTTGTGTCTTCTGTCTTCTTTTCCAGGGCTTATTTCTTTATATTCTTTCTTCTTCTTTACGCTGCCGGCAGCTCACGGGACTTTCAGAGCTTCAGAGATGTTTCCTCCTCGACGTCTGGACTAAGAATGAATTCTAGCCAATCAGGAGCCACCTAGCGGCCAATCAGGAGCCAGTAAAGTTGGCTCCTGATTGGCTAGAATTCATTCTTAGTCCAGACGTCGAGGAGGAAACATCTCTTAAGCTCTGAAAGTCCCGTGAGCTGCCGGCAGCGTAAAGAAGAAGAAAGAAGATAAAGAAATAAGCCCTGGAAAAGAAGACAGAAGACACAAGACCATCCATGGAGGACCTGGTGAGTAGGATTTCCTTCACCCGGTTCCACCATGGATTTTCTTCAGACAGGACGCCGACCTTGGAGCCGCCGACACCGGAGCCGCCGACACCAGAGCCGCCGACACCGGAGCCAGCGACCTACCGACGGGATCGAGATAGGTAAGTATCAGTGTGTGTGTGATGTGTGTATTAAACTTTTATTTAAAATTTGTGTCAGTGTGTTTTGTGTACTATTTTTTTAACTGTGGAACTACAAGTGCCAGCGAGCCCTTTAATGCCCAGCAGGCTGGGACTTGTGGTTCTCCAAGTCCCAGCTTGCTGGCACTTGTAGTGCCACAGTAAAAAACAATAGTTTAATCTTTTTTTACACTTGAATCAGCCCGATGCCCACCGCCCAGGGGCATCAGGGACAGTACCAGGCTTCAGCCTGGTCAGGTAAGTCCTGGAGGGGGGGGGACCCCTTCATTGGGGGGGGGGGGGGTTACCCACTCCCCCAGGGCCCCTGGCCAGGCTGACTGGTCGGTAGGGATGAATGCTTTGGCCGGGGGGACTTGTATAAAAAGTCTCCCCCCGGCTGTGGCATTACTCTGCTGGCTGGTTTTGCCTGGGGCTGGTTTTTAAAATACGGGGGACCCCTACTCATTTTGTCCCCCGTATTCTGGGAACCAGCCCCAGAGCAGGAGCCTGGGTCTGGTTGTTAAAAATCAGGGAACCCCTTTTTGTCGGGTTCCCTGATTTTTAATTACCGGCTCCAGGCTCTGTCAGCCTGGTGCTGGTTTCGGCTGTGGGGGGGACCCCACGCCGTTTTTTTATTTATTTATTTTATTTCTTTTTACACCGCAGCCTGCACGGATCTGACTGATCCGTGCAGGTTAAAACGAGAATACGACAGGAAAATGGTGTTCTATTTTTCTGCCGTATTTTCGTGGACAAAAGCAGCCGTATTTTCTATACGGCTGCTTAGCACATCAGGAACCACCATTCTTTTGAATGGTGATTTCTGTCGTATCCTAACGATGGTGTAGACATTCGTATTTGTAAATACAAATACGAATGTTCCATCCCTAGGACTACGAATTGTTGTATTTTGGGGATTGAAAATCCCCAAAATACAAATTCGTAAAAAAAAGGTGTATTTCTCCCTACGAATACACCTTTTTTCTACGAATCCATTTTGGTAAATTCCCCCCATAATGTGGTTTTATATATAACAACTTATAGGCTTTGACACATTTTACTTACTTAAACCTTTATTTATTAATTGTATTGTGAATACAATGATAGCAAGACTATTCTTAGCTGGTAGGATAAAGTAAACACAAAGAATTCCCTTAGCACAGAGGTGTGTGGGAGAACTCTCATATGAAATACATTTACAAATCAGCACTCAGTAGAAACACTATAGTTTGCCAATTAAATCAGCTCATATTCACTCCTCCCCTGCAGATCTGTACACCTTGGAATGCAGTTTTAAAGTTATTGTATCAAAACCCCCGCAAATTGTTCCATAATTTAGTTTATGTATTCTGCAAATGCTGCACAAAAATGACTTAATGTCTATCGGAAACAAACATTCATCTTGTAAAGTTATTAACATTCTCTATTTTGTAAGAACGTTTTTTTTTTTACTCTTCATGAAACAAAGTTTTTGCTGAGATCATTAAAACTGTTTATAGTAAATTGTGCTCCCTCTGTGCTAAACACCTGATTTCATCTGCTGCTCTGCAAGACATGTCCCAAGATGCTTTGCGAAATGTGCTTGACTCAGCTGAAATAGAACCTAGCCATTTCAGCACTAAACATCTGGTATAGTGTTATTTGTTCCATTGCTCCTTTTAAATTACTGGAATATCAGAATCTCCTGTGAAATTATTTAAGTCATTTATGTCCAGCTTTACTCCAGTTTAATAATCTGTTAAATGGTTTATAGCATGTGATATTGCCTTTGTAATTTATTTTAGATGTAAAGATAGAGTGCCAAAAGAATTTGAAACATATTTAAAATCAATTCCCTTTTAAGTATTCCAGATTGTTTTCATTCTGTTACATTTTAGACTTTGTTAAAACTTTACATAAACAAATACATTCTAGCAATGTATTTTAGAGGTCCAAATAGGTTTTTATATGTTTAGCAGAAAGAATGTTAACTGAAAAAACAGAACATTATTGTGGTGATAATAATACTAATAATATACCTATTATTATTCATGGTGATCTCATTCAACCCCCGATAATCTATACATGGGCGTAAACTACTGTCCATCGTTTTAACAAAAAAAATCAGGCACTGGTTGGGGAAGAGGACGAATGAACTATGACTGAGGTTCTCAGAGATATTGTCCAACATTGCTTGAGCTTCCATGAGGTATAATATATTTGACCCCTGGGAGGAGACTTATTAGGTAGTCAATCCCAGCTTCGGTGGGGTGGCAAAGAATCTGCTCCGCGTTTACTTAACACGTTAGAGAAATCATGGTAAACGGCCGGTAGTTCTGAAGATGATAAATTGTAGAAAAAATGAATTGAAGATAGGCAAACATGATGACAAGACTCTCCCCAGGCGAGTACCTCCATCGTCTGCCAGTTAATATGGAGGGAATCAAGACACAGGGACATACTTTGCATAAACTTCCATATTTTGTCTTGCGTGGCTTCCTGCTTACTCAATCTTGAGAGGATGTCCAGGGTTGCATCACCTCCTGTTTACCCATCAGGTCCATTGGGCCAGTGCTTACTGTCACACTAAGCAAGGTTTGAGGGACCATTGAGTGAGGAGTAGTTGAGGAGGCCGAACCAGGAGTAGGGTTGAAACTTGAGGGACGAATGTAATGTTTTTTCATGTAATATGAATAGTGAAAGGTAAACTCTGTGGTATAGTTTAGAAGATTTTAATGAAGACTTTAGTATAACAAATGAGGTAGCCAAGGAAATATAAGTTGTAGAAGAATTAAACAGGTAGTAGTAGTACGTTTATTTATAAGGCGCCACAAAGTTTCCGCAGTAACCTACAGGTTGTGTTGATAAAATACAGCATAAATATGGGTATAGCTGGTAGAACTAAAATCAGCATCAGTTCTGAAGTAGGTGTCGAAATTGTCGAGGAGACTGAAGATGAAGTAGAGGAAGGGAAGAACAGGGCAGGAGCATTGGTGAGGTAAATAGGTAGTGTGAGTACGTGAGGAAGGAGGGCCCTACTCATAAGAGTTAACAGACTAAAAGGAGGTGGGTGGACAAATGAAAAACAATAGGATAAGTAGGAACGGATGGAGGGGTAGGGTAGGCAGGATAGGAGGAGAAAAAGAGGTTAGGAGGAGGAGGGATAGGCTAGTCGGAAGTGGGTTTTGAGGGAGCAAAACAGGAGTGAGTTTGCTACTCGCACAGGACCCTCAAACGTGTTGAGGAAAGTGGGTGAACCCCTATTGTGCTTAATGTACACAAATTATGTTTTTATCACAAGGGGTGTGCTACCACTGGACACAAATAGATATGAACAAATAGCAAGAAAAAAGATGTGTCCTGGTGTGGTGCACCTAGATAAACTGTACGATTAAAATATAGCTTTTATTAGTATGTCTTAAAGGCGAAATATAAAAACACACAGACAAAACAAAACAAAATGTATGTGGATGTGTTTAAAAAGCGGCGGCTCCTTGATTCCACATCCGTTCTGACTAGAGGTAAGTATCCCCACAGGTATGGTGTGCTGACACTTATATTATTAGTATAACGTTAATATAGTGTATTAGTGTCAATATAGCTCAAAGCCCCCTCATATAGAAGCGCACATGTTAACACCAGTGCAGTGATCAATGTAAGTTTGCACAGTTTGGCTGTTTGACCACAGTATGATAGACTATATTTGTGTCAAATGGGACACCATATGTTTCAAATCTATACTGTATAGGCTAGAATTGCCTTAATTATAGATGAACCTCTATGTAGAGAGTTAGTCTATCGTGAATAGGAGTATATTCTATTCATGTGGTAGTGCTGAGTCCAATCGGCTTATAGGTATTGTCCAAATGTATGACAAGTTTCACAATAAGTAAAAAGTCAACTCAGATGTCAGTCTACACAAATGTCAACTGATTCAAAGTGCACCTTGGTTAATTCAGAACTCTGTTGTGCAGGCTAGAATTACCCTCAATATAAGGTAGCATTGGTGCTGAATAGACCTGTCAACTTAAGTCAGTAGACTATATGTTATATGGGCTAGAGTTATCCTCAATATAAGGTAGCCTCAGTGTTGGGTAAGAAATAACCATCAACACATAAGTCGGTCAACACTAATAAACGACATATATTGGAATTCCTCTTATTCCTCTTATTTTGGCTGGAATTGCTCTTAACGAGGAGAGAAATATATGTGAGGCTCTTTTTCAAAGAGTTATTGTTGTCGGTCAGTGTCGACTTATAATATGGTCTATGTCAACATAAAGTGATATTACCAATTGCTCATTGGAAAATAAGATTTTGTGCACCTTTGAAACAATGATGAGTTGATTTGTGCTCAAGCACTACAGATCTTGAAACATTTTAATACATTTTGAACATTCAGCAACGCTGTCTATTAGTACATAATGATTTTAACAATCACTGGTGTGAGTAAGGTTTTTGATCCACTCTTGGACTGACTTGTAAGTTGATGGTATACCAGCACTGTTTATATTGGTACACTTAAACAATTAGCAGGGGCGCTGCCTAAGGTTGGTGGAAAATACTTAATAGTAATCCACCTACGTTATCAGTACAGCTACCAGAATTCAGTATAGGGTAGGGGCACTGATCGCTGTTAATAATCAATAGTTTGTAGCGTGCCCTCCTCTAGGCAATATAAACGTACAGGGTGTAGTGATAGTGCTCAGTACGGTTGCCTAAAATGTATTAAGGTCAAACCCCTCTGGGCAGTATAAACGCACAGGGTACTGTGATAGCGCTAAGTCCGATAGCCTTAAGTATGTTAAGGTCAATCCTTAATAAACAGAGGTTTCTGCCCCCAGCTATTTGTTAATATGTGGTCACAGAATATCACCAGTGGTATCTGCTGCACGGTGATAGAACAGTGCGCATAGTAATGAAGGGGTTCCTGTGGGTTAAAACAGAAGTCAAAAGTACATCCTAGTCAGATGCGAATCAAAGGAATCCTTTGATTCGCATCTGATTAGGATGTACTTTTGACTTCTGTTTTAACCCACAGGAACCCCTTCATTACTATGCGCACTGTTCTATCACCGTGCAGCAGATACCACTGGTGATATTCTGTGACCACATATTAACAAATAGCTGGGGGCAGAAACCTCTGTTTATTAAGGATTGACCTTAACATACTTAAGGCTATCGGACTTAGCACTATCACAGTACCCTGTGCGTTTATACTGCCCAGAGGGGTTTGACCTTAATACATTTTAGGCAACCGTACTGAGCACTATCACTACACCCTGTACGTTTATATTGCCTAGAGGAGGGCACGCTACAAACTATTGATTATTAACAGCGATCAGTGCCCCTACCCTATACTGAATTCTGGTAGCTGTACTGATAACGTAGGTGGATTACTATTAAGTATTTTCCACCAACCTTAGGCAGCGCCCCTGCTAATTGTTTAAGTGTACCAATATAAACAGTGCTGGTATACCATCAACTTACAAGTCAGTCCAAGAGTGGATCAAAAACCTTACTCACACCAGTGATTGTTAAAATCATTATGTACTAATAGACAGCGTTGCTGAATGTTCAAAATGTATTAAAATGTTTCAAGATCTGTAGTGCTTGAGCACAAATCAACTCATCATTGTTTCAAAGGTGCACAAAATCTTATTTTCCAATGAGCAATTGGTAATATCACTTTATGTTGACATAGACCATATTATAAGTCGACACTGACCGACAACAATAACTCTTTGAAAAAGAGCCTCACATATATTTCTCTCCTCGTTAAGAGCAATTCCAGCCAAAATAAGAGGAATAAGAGGAATTCCAATATATGTCGTTTATTAGTGTTGACCGACTTATGTGTTGATGGTTATTTCTTACCCAACACTGAGGCTACCTTATATTGAGGATAACTCTAGCCCATATAACATATAGTCTACCGACTTAAGTTGACAGGTCTATTCAGCACCAATGCTACCTTATATTGAGGGTAATTCTAGCCTGCACAACAGAGTTCTGAATTAACCAAGGTGCACTTTGAATCAGTTGACATTTGTGTAGACTGACATCTGAGTTGACTTTTTACTTATTGTGAAACTTGTCATACATTTGGACAATACCTATAAGCCGATTGGACTCAGCACTACCACATGAATAGAATATACTCCTATTCACGATAGACTAACTCTCTACATAGAGGTTCATCTATAATTAAGGCAATTCTAGCCTATACAGTATAGATTTGAAACATATGGTGTCCCATTTGACACAAATATAGTCTATCATACTGTGGTCAAACAGCCAAACTGTGCAAACTTACATTGATCACTGCACTGGTGTTAACATGTGCGCTTCTATATGAGGGGGCTTTGAGCTATATTGACACTAATACACTATATTAACGTTATACTAATAATATAAGTGTCAGCACACCATACCTGTGGGGATACTTACCTCTAGTCAGAACGGATGTGGAATCAAGGAGCCGCCGCTTTTTAAACACATCCACATACATTTTGTTTTGTTTTGTCTGTGTGTTTTTATATTTCGCCTTTAAGACATACTAATAAAAGCTATATTTTAATCGTACAGTTTATCTAGGTGCACCACACCAGGACACATCTTTTTTCTTGCTATTGGTTTTGAGGGAGCGCTTGAAGGAGATAAAGGAATCAGAAAGCCTGATATGTGGCGGGAGGTTGTTCCAGTGCAGGGGGGCAGCGCGAGAGAAGTCTTGGACACGGGAGTGGGAGGAGGTGATTAGGTGAGTGGTCGGTCGGCGGCAGAGCGAAGAGGATGGGAGGGAGTGTGGATAGAGATCAGTGAAGAGAGGTAAGGAGCGGTGGAGGAGGAGAGAGCCTTGTAGGTGGTGGTGAGGAGTTTAAAGATAACCTGGAAAGGAATGGGGAGCCAGTGAAGAGATAGACAGAGGGGGGAGGCGGAGGTAGAGCGGCGAGAGAGGAAGATGAGCCTAGCAGCAGCGTTAAGAATGGATTGGAGAGGAGCGAGGGGGCGAGAGGTAGCCCAGAGAGAAGGATGTTGCAGTAGTCAAGGTTGGAGATGACAAGAGAGTGAATGAGAATTTTGGTCACATCAGTGGAGAGGAATGGTCTGATGCTCGAGATGTTGTGGAGTTGAAGATTACTATGAAGATCTTGGTAATTGACTTGATGACGGAGTAATGGAGAAAGAATACTTTCAGACTGTGAAGATTTGTAAACATGGATTACTGTGAAGAAATGGAGGCTGTGGATTGAAGGAGTATTGGTGTACGGTGACTTTAAGACTACAAAGAGTTATAAACTGCGATTTGGAAATTGAAAAGAATTGAAGACTGTGGTTTGGGATCCTGGATGATGAAAATTGTGAAGAATTAGAGGTTGTGGCATTAAGATGAGGACAACGATGAAGGTTGGGAGGCTGCCAGGACCGAAGTACACCCCTGAAGCAGATAATGTGGCGACCTGTGAACAGGAAGTAGGCACTGCAATTCACTGGCAACAGCAACTGGACAGGAGAAACGAGAGTTATCCTAGGAGCTCAGGGCTGAAGCACCTAGCCAAGGTAAGTAACCAGAAGCACTGGCACTGAGGTTGGAAACCAGATCCCTTAGAATGGAAAGGACAACACCACTAGAACTGGGTAATCAGAGGGAGAAAGACAAATCTGGACTCCAAAATGATGCCACCCTGCAAAAAGGACACATGCCATATACAAAGTAAGCTGCACCCAGCTCCAGCCTTCAGTGCCGATGCCCACACAAGAGACACCAGCACAATGGTGACTTTATGCATGCATCCTCGAGCCTGACATCCTGCCTGCACCATCCTGTGATGGAGGTAAGCCTCCAGAGCCTGATAGTTCTTGGGAAGAGCAGGTAGGAGAATATTGCAATAATCAATGCGGGCTATAATGAGTGCATGGATAAGAGATTTAATGGTGACTTGTGTAAGATAGGGTAATATTTTGGATATTTTTTTAGATGCATGTAAAATGATTTGGAGACTGAATGTGGAGAACAAAAGAAAAGTTCAGCGTCAATGATGACACCAAGGCAATAAGCTTGTGGGGTAGGGTAGATTATGTTGAGTTGTTAACAGTTATGGAGATATCAGGATGGAAACTGTTCTTGGATGGTGGGAAAATAATTAATTCCATTTTGGAAATATTGAGTTTGAGGTAGTGAGAAGACATCCAAGATGAGATGGCAGAGAGGCATTCAGAGACTCATCCCAAAACCACTGTTGAAAACTCTGGGGTTGATAGATAGAGTATCGTCAGCATACAAGTAATACTAAAATCTGAAAGAGTTGATTAGTTTGCCAAGAGATGAGGTATAGTTTAAAAAAGTAGAGGACCTAAAACTAAGCCTTGCGGAACTTCGATTGACAGTGGTATTGAAGAGGAGGTAGATTCAGAGAAGCGAAGACTGAACTAGCGATCAGATAGGTAAGATGAGAACCAGGAAATGGCTGAATCATTAAGACTTGCAGTGTTTGCATGAGAAGAGTGTAATCAACAGTGTCAAATGCAGCAGAAAGATTTAAAAGAATGAGGAGTAATGGCCTTTAGACTTAGCAGTGACCAGATCATTCACAACTTTAGTCAGTGCTGCCTCAGTGGAGTGTTGGGAATGAAAGCCTGACTGAAGTGGGTCTCATAGGGTGTGAGAGTTAAGAATGTGTGTTAGGTGAGAGTAGATGAGTCTCTCAAGTAGCTTGGGGAGGCATTGGAGCTGAGAGATAGGATGGTAGTTAGAGAGAGAGTTAGGGTCAGAATTGTGTTTTTTTTTTTCAGAATGGGAGAAATCACTGCATGTTTGAACAGAGAGGGAAAAGTACCACTGGCAATGGAGAGATTGCAGATATTAGTTAAGGTTGGGATAAGCACAGAAGATAGAGCTTTAATGACTTGTGCAGGTAAAGAATCAAGGGGAGAGGTAGCGGAGTAGGAGGATAAGAAGAGTGTGGATACTTCCTTTTCAGTTGTGGGTTCAACTAAAGAGAAAGTGCCAGAGGGATCAGGTGGGGAAGTAAGTAGGTTAGAGACTGCAGAAGAGAATACCATTTCATATCGGATGTGATCAATCTTGTCCATAAAGTAGAAGGCAAGTTCTTGTGCACTGATGTAGCTGATTTTGTGGGAGGTGCGATGCGATGCAATGCGATCCCTGGGGCATACAGAGCAGTGAAAAAATTACATTAAAAAATCGCATCGCACAGCACTAAAATGGCCCATGCGATGCGATGCGATTTCACTACGTTAACGTACGTAGGAAATCTGGGCGCAATGCTACAAAACAAGTACCTAATTATCTTTATAAAACAAACAATCAAACAAACTTGAGTTAGGATTATACAAACATAACGCAACACATAGCTGAAAAAGACACAGGTCTATTAAGTTCAACAGTTTGTATATTCTAACACTTTACAGATCCTATTATTCTGTTATGCATGGAGAAATATGTCAACAGTAGTCATTTTATTATGCACTGTATTTATGAACTTGCTGACAATATTTCTGTAATTAACAATGGATTTTAAATGGTCAGCTTACTGATAGGAAACGAAGCTTAGAAATTGCAAAGTTGGTCCCAAGAAGATATTGAAGAATTTATATTGTGTGCAAAGGTCGCCAAAGTGCAGTGGCGGGCTGGGCAGGGGGGCAGGGTGCCAGTTGCCCCCCAGGCCAGTACAATGTAACCGTTTGGGGCCGCGGTCGCAGCAGGAGCATTGTGCTTGTGTTTACTAGGCTAGGAGGCAGTGCAACTTGTGTTCCTGGCTACTCTCTGAGATCAGTGACACTTGACCAGCTCAGGACTGGAACAGAACAGAGACACACAGCGTAGCCAGGAGCTTAAACAGCTGCCGACAAGGATTGGTGTGGCCACCCCCTCCCCTGGGACCAGCCACCAATGGAACTGCACTCCCAGGTGACCCCTCCCTCCCCTCCTGTGTCACGACCTCAGTCACCTCCTCATCATCCACTTCTCTCCTGAGTCCTACTCCTCACGGGCAGCTTCTATCCTGCTCCCTCCCTCCTGCAGCCTGCACCCATTACAGCAGCTGGGCTGGGTGAGTGCTTTGGTGGGAAGATGGGACTGGGGTGGGGATATCTGGTAAAGGCTATGTGATAAACACACAGAAGAAAAATAAGTGTGTCAGTGTTGTTTACGTGTGTGTATTGGGGTGGAGGGCTGGAATGTTTTTTTATTGTGTGTGTGTATGTGTAAGTGTTGCATACATGTGTGTGTATGGGGGAATTTGCTGTTATTTTCTTTATTTAATGTGTGTGTTTCTGAATGAGTGTTTGTGTGTGTGGAAAAATACATGTGTCAGTGTTTAAGTTTATCTGCATGTCATTGTGTGTGTATATATATATATGTGTGTGTGTGTGTGTATATGTGTGTGTGTGTGTGTATATGTGTGTGTGTGTGTATATATATGTGTGTGTGTGTATATATATGTGTGTGTGTATGTATATGTGTGTGTGTGTGTATATATATGTGTGTGTGTATATATGTGTGTGTGTATATGTGTTTGTGTGTGTGTATATATATGTGTGTGTGTGCATAGGCGTGCGCAGCCTATTTTCTTAGGGGGTGCACCATTGGAGGGGCGTGTCCATCACGCCTACTGAGCGTGTTCATCATTGCGTATTATTATACATAATGCCACACACTGTAACACCCATTAGACATAATGCCACACACAATAATGCCCATCACACATGCCACACACAGTAATGCCATCTCACAGTTATGCCCATTCCACATTATGTCAGGACTTGACAAATCTTCGCATAATAGGGACGGTGCGCGCCAAAAATTTACACCGTAATGCATATTACACATCACACAGCCATTACATAGTATACCACATTCCATAATGCCCATTACACGTTATGCCACACACTGTAATTTTTATGAGCCTCCCATCCATTCTGAGACTGTAGGCAAGTAGGACACAGTATACATACGCACAGCTGATACACACACATAGTATACATACAAACCGCCAACACATACACACTCATAGTATACACTTACAGAGTCGTCGTCCCCCCCCCCCCCGCACATAGTATACATATACACAGCCCCCTATGCACACGCAGGACACAGGTATATACATACAGAACCCCCACACACATAGTATACATATACACAGCCCCCTACAGTATGCATGTATATATATATATATATATATATATATATATATATATATATATATATATATATATATACACTGCAAATAAGGATGTCACTCCGGGTCTTTCTTTGTGCAAAAAAAGGTGCTTTACTGCTGCCTACGGCGTTTCAGGACTAGCCCGTCTTCAGGACATACACGACGGGCTAGTCCCGAAACGCCGTAGGCAGCAGTAAAAAAACTTTTTTTGCACAAAGAAAGACCCGGAGTGACATCCTTATTTGCAGTGTATATGGTGGAAAGTACTTTCTCTCCGGATGGGCACCTGGGCAAAATAGACGCACGTTTGAATGAGGAGTGCCGGACCCTGCATAAGAAAAAAAAAATATATATATATACACACACACACACACACACACACACACACACACACACACACACACATACACACACACCCCCTGTATGCACACACACACTATACACATACACAAACATATCATACATACGCACACACACACACATAGATGTACTGTAGTATACACAGAGCCCCCTCCCACACACACACACACACACACACACACACAGCATACATATACACAGCCCCTCTATGCACACACACATGCAGTATACATACAAAAATCTGATACATACACACACACACACCCTTTTGGCATAACAATAAAAAACAGGCAGCATCATTAAAGACAAATATAAAAACAACTTTTTATACCCCCCCCCCCCCCCCAATAAAACAAAGCCATAGACTGCCAGATGATATACAAACCCCCCTGTTCCAGCACCTCCTGAGTCCCGGTAAGCAGTGCAGAGCAGACCTGCAGCAGGCAGGAAGTCCTCAGTCCCTCCTCACCCAGGCAGCGAAGCTGTGTACGTCAGCTCCCCCTAGAGGCAGCCAGGGGCCTCACTAGATACAGATTGTACTGTATCCTGCTGCAGCAGCCCGGCTCTGCCACGTATGTCACACACACTGCAGCCGAGCTTGCTCCGCTCCCCCTGATGTCGGCTCTCGCTGCAATTGTCAGGGGGTGCCCATCATTAGGAGGTGCCTGTGCACCCCTGGCACCCCCTGTGCGCACGCCTATGTGTGTGTGTGTATTTTAATATATATGTGTGTGTGTGTGTGTGTGTGTGTGGAGGGGTTGCTACTTTCCCCTTGCTGCTGCTCCATACTCACATTAAGCAAACCATGCCTTCAACATTTTAGCCATTTTATTTCATTTTCATGTAAAAAAAAATGGGGCCACTTGCCTGTGTGTGCCCCCCCCCCCCCCCCCCCCCCCCCCAGGTCGAAAGTTACCAGCCAGCCCCTGCCAAAGTGTTATACTATACTGGTTAAATATGGCCACACAGCCACTTTATTTTGTAATGCTGCTAGCTGATGGTGGTTCACAGCTACAAAAAGCGGTGTGTGACAGCTGATAAAAATTAGGTAGACTCATATTGACTGAGGCTACACAGGCTATTGTGGTGTTGCTAGCATGACTGCTCATAATTAACTCCTAGGCAGCATTAGTAAGTATCAGAGCGTTGGTTAATGACTCCCAAAATATGTTGATACTACCCAGGATTACATATTTGAAATCATTACCTGCTAGTTCTGGGAGCTTAATGGTGCAGCTACTGTATATTGCAGTTCTGTTGTGTGGGTCAACAGAAATTTATTAGTCATAGTGCGGCGTGCATTCATATTTCTACAATCCAGTACAAATTAAAAGGAGCATATAGGGTTGTATAATACCTTCTTATTTTGTTACATTAAACTGTGTGGCTTACATGTATATTTCTACAAGTCGGGTAGTAATGTATTGGTTTGTGTCTCATTGTCTTATCGCATTACGAACCATGGTAGATCACAAAATATTTTCAGCCATTAAAGTAGACCACCAAGTCCAAAAGGTAATGTGCATGAAATATATCCATACCTTGTAATGAGTTTATTAAGAATTTGACAAAAGTAATACATTCGCATGAAAATGATGTGGCATCTAGCACTCACACACATGTACAGTATAAGACACAGGGGTATATGGAAAATTACAACCAGTGGCCAAATGTAATATCCTTGCGGGATGTCGTCCAAACTTGGAAGTTATATTTAAAGGGGCCATCATTTACAAGGAAAAAACATGGGTTGTAAATGATTGCCCCTTTAAAAAAAAAGTTTTTTGAGTTTGGCCGACATCCCACATGGCCCCTTAACTTGGAGTCTATTAAATTTGGCCACATACTGTGCGGAAATGTAATAGGATGATAGCTTGAGAAAGTGAGATATTTGATAAGAAATCTCCAGTTTTTTAAAGTGGCAAATCATTTACACTGCAAAACCAGTTTGAGTTTGCAGTGTAAATAATTCCTGCTTTAAAAAACTGTATATTGATTACCAAATCTCTCACTTTCTGATTCTCTCACCCTATTAAATTTCACCCTGTATGTTTTATTTTTTAATTTAAATTTATCTTCAGTGGTGGCTCCAGACTTGGGGCTGCAGCACAGCCCAATATTCAAATAAGGGAGCAACACCAACTGCTAGTGAGTCCAACTGGTATGGCAGTTGGTGGCAGTTGGTGGCAGTTGCTGTGCATCCCCTATTTCAAAATTTGATCTGGGCTGCAGCCCCTCCTCTGGCGCTTACTCAGGGTATATTCATTATTGAAATGAAACACGTTTAATTTAATTTTTCATCTTGTGTTTTCATAGATATATCATAAACTGGTCTGAAGAAGGAAATATGGCAGAATCATGATACTGTAAGTACATTTTGCAATGTTGTAAGAGATGTCCTCCACTTAAAAGTACATGAAGCTTTCTATTCATCGTTGTATTGTACGTCTACTGGAGTCCAGTGTCATTGAAACATTGTCACAATCATGTTTAAAACCTTGGCCTCATAAAATAAACTGCTCTAATGGAAAACATATATCTCTATTAAAAAAAGAGTTTGCTAATGTTACAAATAGACTTCAATACTGCATTGATGGTTCTTCAGGGAAATCTCATGTCGGAAAAAACCCCAATATATATATATATATATATATATATATATATATATATATATATATATATATATATATATATATATATATACATGATTAAAGGTTTGTAAAATTACTTTGGATTTGACAAGTGAGGATCTGTAAATTAAAAAGGACATATTTACAGTTTGTTTCCCTTAAGAGCATTTGTACTACATTATACTTAGCCCCTTAACAATGCAATTTGTACTTTAAAAATTAATTACATTTTTTTCAGCAACATAATAAGTTGTTAAAATTATACACTATTTATCAATAATTGCCAAAAATCTAAAATGAATGCAATGTCAAATCATAAATTGGTAACAGTGTTTGATGGAAGTCAGACCAATGATTTATATACACTATGTGGAAGAAAGTCATTGAACACCCTGGTTTAACTCTGAAATAATGGAATCTTCCTGACAAAGTGAATATGGACTCTTCCTACATGTATAAATATGGAAGCAAGCGCCGTAGCAGATCATTTGCTGATAAAATGACAGACAGGAAACACACTCGGCTATCATGGTCGAGCTGCGGCTCACAAGCCTCTGATCACAAAAACCAATACACGACAGAGACTTTGTTGGTGTATGGAGAGGAAAAACTGGACGGTGGAGCAATGGAAACAAGTCCTATGGATCGATGAATTACGCTTCACATTGTTTCGATCAGATGGGAGAGTGTGGGTATGGCGATTGCCTGGAGAACGCCTGTTACCCAAATGTGTAGTGCCAACAGTAAAATTTGGAAGTGGAGGCATCATGTTCTGGGGTTGTTTCTGCTGGCATGGCATGGGCCCACTTGTACAGGTGCATGGGAACATGACATCGGCGACCTACCGAGATATTCTGGTTAACTCCATGTTACCTACGTTGTGGCGTTTCTATGGGAACAAGGATTGTGTGTTCCAGGACGACAATGCGACGTGTCATGTTTCGAGGGCTACAATGGAGTGGTATGACGAAAATCAAGTCACACGACTAGCGTGGCCTGCGCAAAGCCCTGATTTGAACCCCATAGAACATCTGTGGGACGAACTTGAGCGCAGGTTGCGGTCGCGATCGCCTTGCCCTTCAACACTACCACAGTTGGTGACTGTACTGCAGGAGGAATGGCACAATATCTCACTATGTGTGCTACACGAACTTGTGGAAATTTTACCACGACGAGTAGCTGCTGTTATTTCTGCAAAAGGTGGACCTACCCCCTATTGATTGTAAATAAATGCATGGTTTCCGTTGACATGTGGTGTCCAATGACTTTCTTCCATGTAGTGTAGTAGCCTAACCAGGGATCACCTAATTATCCAGGTACTGTAGAATAAGGGAGTGTAACACAAAACAGGGTTATTAAAGCACAATGCTGGGGCATGCAGTATAAGACACATCCAGCCAGGAGTGGGTTAATGATGATAGTGTGCATAAGAAGGGAGCATGCACCTGGAGATATACAGTGTGCAGTGGTAATAGTGGAATACACCATGCAGTAAGAGGTGGGGACACAGGGAAAGATGTATCAAGCTTCAAAATTGATAAAATGGAAAGTGATAAACAATCAGCCAATCGGCTCCTACCTGTCATTTTACAAACCCAGTCTGTGACATGGCAGGTAGGAACTGATTGGCTGGCTGTTTATCACTCTTCATTTTATCACTTTTGAGCTTGATACATCTTCCCAACAGTAGCTAATCATTATACACAGAGGGGGAATTTACTAAGATGGGAGTTCTATTTCACATGGGATCAGATTATTTCTATTATCTTCTAGACGGTGCTAAATAAATAAATACATTCTGATTGGTTGCCCATAGCAACATCTCATGTGATATAGAACCCCCAAGTTAATTTCCCCCAGAGTATCTGGCACAATTTCACATTGGCAGACACTCAGGAACATGCCCCTCCTACCCACAGAGCAGTCCCAGAGGATAGTGCACATTTGACCAATGGGAATGCAGCAAATATGAGGAGACATAACAGAGTGCTTTTGTCACCAAGAACACCATAATTATTGACAAAAGATTGATGCACGTATAAATGTATCATCTTTGTAGATGTATCCTACCTGTGTTCATACACTACAAACTCTGATGCCCAGCGTACACATCAATAGGTGATGGAGAATTGTAGGCTTCTTAGTCACATCTGGACTTGAGGATGAAGAGGCTAAACTACAGTAGGTGGGAATAGGCATTTGCACACATCCTAAGCTTGTGAAGGTTTGTATGTAAATATGTCAGTTTTCACTTTTCATCTGTTATTGTGTATTAGACATTTGTTCGGCAAAAATGGTGATGTGCAACAGGTAAGGTAAGAGTGTACCCAGCCTAAGATACACATTACTCCTGACAACTCAACCTTTTTTCTCAGGCAAGCAGTAAGATTTCCACTAACAGTAAGCAGAAGGTACATTTGCAAGAGGATTGTGAGACATCACTTTCATGATCTGTATCCATGCAGTGCTTAAAATATAGATCAAGTAAACCTTAGCTATTGTGAATGGTCAGAACAGACCAACAGGCTCCTGAATGGAGACTCCGGAGCGCTGGTCTGTTCTGACCATACATAAGACATTGATTGATAAACTTCATGAATGTTTACTGTGAAAAAGGATCAATTCTAACATGAAAACCATTGAGATTATCCTTTGAAAACAAAAACAATACTATTGTTCATACAAATGTAACATTTATTTTACGTAGTTAATGATTATAATCACCTGCATACAGTATGTTCTTATATAGCGTATACCAAAGAAAACATACAGTTGGGCCTGGTTCCGACCTGTTCACTAGACTGCATATATTCTATGCCTAGCGAGTTGGTAACCGGTGCCCCGCCTACCTCACGCCCCCCGCTGAGCAAATCCCCACATGCAAGTGAATGTGTACACTTGCACATCCAATTGCATGTGGCCACACAGAGGAAAAATCATTTGATGGTCGCTCACCATCGAGTGATTTTTCCTCCATTCATGGATAAAAGTCAGTATAGACTACTTTTCTTCTGGCCGGAGATGGCTGATTTCGGGGCAGGTGCTGAGGTCATGTGGCATTGACACACCTGTGTTACCAGGGGTACACCCAGTATTTCTATGGGTGCACCCATAAGTCACTTGGAGTTCCCCTGATTCCGCCCCCTGCCCTCCCTCTGCCCACCCATCCTGGTGCGAATGCTTGACAAGTGTTAACAATAAAAAAGCAATTTTTAATATATATTGTATATTATTTTTGTCTGTATTTAATGGTTTTGTTATGTTTAGGTATATTTTCAACCGCCCCAGCAAACGCCCCCCCACAGCCAAAATGCATGCATCCACACAGAGGAAAAATCATTCGATGGTTACTCACCATCAAATGATTTTTTCCCTCTGTTTGCAGCTGAAAGTAAGCCAGGAATTACCATTAAGCTGAAAGCAAATTGGAGGCGAGCAATGATGTCATGTGACATCACCCACCTGCCCCAATCAGGCAGGGGCATGCCTGCGTTCACTGGGGTCTGCCTAGCATTTCTTGGGCGCCCACCATTTTTGCCCACCCCGGAATGGTCATTTAGACAAAGTGATTAAAGCCGATTAAAGCAGTTTGATGTAACAAATTTCCAGTGTTTGGGAGCAAATGGTTGATTGTCATCTGCTCAGATTTTGTTCCCACCAGAGGGATTGGACAGATAAATCTTTAGGTGTATGCTCAGCTAGATATTTCTCAATCAGACAATGGGTTGGGCAATCTGTAATAGATCAGCTTACCCATGTTAGATTTCAAAATCCTAGTATTTAGGGACTCAATCAAATTTAAACTTACCCTTCAAGCAGGCAGATGTTATATAATAGAACAGTAGAACCATCATGTAAATATTGTTTTCTCATTGCTAGAATAGTGGCTTTTGGGTTACAATAAAATAGAAATGCCACAGCCGGAATGTTTAGCTTAGTTGAGGCCATGCTCTGCTGCAGAGCTGTGTGACAGAAAACATTTACGGGGTTAAGCAATATATTCACTTACAGGAGGTTATTCTGATTTGATTGCCATGGGGGAGCGATGTTTAGCGACTGCACATGTGCATAAGAATTTATGCGCATGAGCAGCCACTTGCTGTGAGCTGGCACGGTGAACTGCTTGTTCGCTATCCCATTCGCAACTAGCAGTGTGGGCAGGGAGGCGTTGGGCGGTAACACGGGGTGTTCCCAGGATAATGCTGGGTATTGCCATGCTAATGCGCCCATGGTGCAGGAGGCATGCAGCTGACATCAGCGGATGTCAGTTGCCCGCCCGCTTCCCACACAGGGCACTCGCAGATGTAAGACACCAGAGAGATTATCCCCCAAGGATGTTGGCACTGGAATCCTGACCCTCGGAATGCTGAATGTAAGTATGCAGATAGTTTGACAAAGATAGGGTGTGTGTGGGTTAGGTTAGGCACTATGGAGGGATCTTATGGTTAAGCTGTGGGGGGGGGGTGAAATTTTAGGGCTAGGCTGCGGAGACATAGGGTTAGGCATTTAGAGGGGGGATTATGGTTAGGCTGCGGGGGAAGGGGTTGGTTTAGGGGATAGGCACTACGAGTGAGGTTTAGGATGTGAGGAGGGAGGGCTTAACAGTTAGAGAAGGGCAGGGGTAAGTTAAGTATATGTCAGGATTCCCTCCACCAGGATGCTGGTGTCAGTATTCAGAACTCTGGCATCCCTACTGTCGGTTATTCCTCTGTTTCCTCACCTTACATGTGAAATTATGTGAAGTAATACATCAGCAACCTAGACTGGATATATAAACTAATATACGGCATGCTTGACTAGGGAACATATAACATAACTATTCTCCTGTCCTTATAATAGATAATGTTCATTGTAGAACTGTGCATTGTAATAAGTGCTCACTAATCAGTCATATATAAATCAATCACTTTAGCTTAAATATAAATAGAAAAACACAAATGAAATGTATCAATATATATGGTTTCATAGAGGCTTTCTAACTGACAAGTACAAAAGGGCATCAACAATTGAGCCCAATTCTGTTATATCCATAAAGAGCTCGTGTAGTAAATATTCAAAGCTAATAAAAAAAAAAAAACATCAATCAGTGCTAATTAATTCTAATTGTGTCTACACTCTATATAATTTAAATAACTAGTAACATGTACACTGCAATGATCGCAAGTGCTAAAAGTTCCCCAAATAGGTTGTAACCAAACTGTGCTAGTATCTTAGATAAATAATTTGCTGGCAGGGAATAATTATTGCCTGATAGTTCGCAGTTATGCGCTGCACACAGTCCAAGCATTTACTTGTATAAGAGCTAACGTGAAACATTGTCACTGATCTAATACCATGATACTGTATCGCATATCACTGTTGTCTGTAATAACTGTAAATCCTAGAGGAGGATCGAGTTAAGCTAATTTTCTGCGAAAATCATTTGAAAATAGCAATTTACACATGATTTAACTCTCCTGGCTGTTTAAGAAGAACCTAGGTATCTCCTGCATTAGGCAAATGAGCATTGCAGATGACATATGCCATTACTCACAATTTGGACTGCAGTCTAGCCCAATTTAATAAGCTCTGAAAAGCTTCGTTTTTCTGAGCTTGTTTATTATCTTCTACACTGCCTTCAAAGGGTGTTAGCAACTCTTTATTTTGAAAGGGCTATAAGAATAACTGTCCTGGCATGTGTGACTCCATGTTAAATGACTCCCATTACCACTGAATATAACGGCAATAAAATATATTAGTTATCATATATCTATCTGCCTTTTGCAATGAGCATTGTCACATTTAGTTGCCATAAAGCACAACCTCCCCACTTTTTTATGGTGGGGGTCTGCGCATGAGCTAACACTCGGAGTGAACGCCTTCGTTGGGGTGTTTGCATAATGATGGACAGACAGGGATTGGTCGCAAGGGTCTGCCCAGCATTTTATGGGTGTGCCCACAAGGTAAAATAAGTCCAGGCTTACCTTTACCTACGAAGAGAGGCTAAATCATTTGATGGTGAGCGACCATCGAATGATTTCTCCTCAGTGCGGACATGTGCGAGCGTATGTGTAAGCAGGGCTATTTTTCTGCAAGCTCCAGCAGGAACTGTGGCCCTTATTCTAGTTCACTCTTTCTGACAAAATATTTCTTAGATGGACAAAACCATGTGCACTGCAGGTGAGGCAGGTGTAAAACCCCACCCAAATCTAATTATCTCTGCACAAGTAACACCTGCCTCACCTGCAGTGCACATGGTTTTGTCCATCTAAGAAATATTTTGTCAGAAAGAGTGAACTAGAATAAGGGCCACAGTTCCTGCTGGAGCCTGCAGAAAAATAGCCCTGTGTGTAAGTGTACACATCCGCTCACATCGTGTCACAAGGATTTGTTCGGCGGGGTGGCATTCACCTGATTGCTAGGCAGCGAAAATTCGCAACCAGTGCCAGCACACAAACAATATTTCGAAGCGCGCCCCCCCCCCGCACTCGGTGCCGACTCTGAAAGTTGCCCTCAGTCAGGGACGGATATAGGGGGTGGCAAAATGGTACCTGGGCAGCATGGGGTCTGGGCAGCATGAAGTGCCTGGGGGCTGTAGTTGCACTCCGCAGTGTCCGGGAAGCACTGAGTGAGCGGACACTGCGGACAGTGGTGGTAGAATTTGAAAAATCAAAAGTTAGGCCTTCCACTGATTGGCTAAGAGAGAGAGCACTCTCAACCAATCAGCAGTCGGCCTAACTTTTGAATTTTCAAATTCTGTTGCCGCTCTCCGCAGTGTCAGCTCACTCAGTGCTTCCCGGACACTGCGGAGTGCCCGCTCAGCCACTCCATCGCTACACCAATAACCCACAAGCGCTTCACTCTGCCCAGACCCCACACTGCCCAGGTATCACCTCACCTCCCCCTATATCCATCCCTGACTGAGGCCACCCTTAGGAGTCGGCACCAAGCGCGTCCGCTCCTATGTTCACAGCCTAGCAAGCAGGTCTGAATTACCCCCCTAAGTGAGGAACAATATATGAGTATTTTCCACTCTTCTGTTCTACACTAAAAACATACAATGAAAAATGCATTGGGCATAAATATAAACTGAATCACAGCTAAAATATTATGACGTGCTAATTCCTATTCTTGCTGTTAAGGTCCATGGGCTTTTTAGCCACTTGCTACAGAGGAGAGAGAACTACAGTAGCAGAACTATTCCCAAATTTCGGATGCGCATAATTACCTTAATTTTTAGTTTCCGAACCAGAAGCCATAGATTTTGAACAGCTTTTTAGTGCCACTTTTACTGTACTGCAGTCATATGTTTTATATTAGAGATAAAATGCGATCAAACGCTGCCTTATGTAAGTAAAATGACCACTGCGCTAATCTAGATGTCATGTCTTAATTCGAGGAATAATGTCTTTCAAAATAATGTAACAGAAAAAAAAGTTATTTGTTTTGCACTCAAACCCTTTGTAAATCAAATTTCTCTAGAGAAGTTATTCTGAATGAAGATCACCAAGGGTATTTGCAAGCCTTCTCTTTGGAAATATAATTATACATCACTTGGTGTTCTGCAGCCATATTTTGCTTCATTATGCTGCCCTGAATTACTAGTGGTAAAGTGCCCCTTCTCCTGTGTGCTCAGAAAGAACATGATACCCTGCTTCTTTTTTCCGCTGAAGAGCTAATAATGAGAAAATATTATGTCTGTCTTTGGCAACTAGAGGCCCCTCGAGAAATCTAAAGAGCTGCCTCTACTAGCATCTCATTACGAGTGGGAAGCTTCATCATTTTTTACTTAAGAATTTTATTGCCTTTTTTTGTAGTCTCACTGCTGGGAGTTTGGAAATTTGATCTTTGTATCTAAATCTGCTATGATATAAAGTTACAGCGCGAACACCTGTGAGAGCAGTAGAATTTGTGTGGACAGTATAAATATAATAAACCTTCAAAAAGTTTCTAACCTGCTAACATTATAAAAGCCTGTAAAAATGATCATTTTGACACATAGTTTTAAAACAAAGAATGTTAAGCATAAAAATGACATATTATACAGCAGCTACAGAGACACGTAGCTAGTTTTAGATTATAGACCTTTTAATTCACAAATTAGATATTTCCTTGCTCACCTTTCCTCAAATCGAATAAAATCGTCTGACGCACCACAAAAATAGTGAGCCATGCATCCTGTCAATCATTATATGCTCAGAAATCGCAGTATTTCTCAGTTAGCTGTTCCTGTGATAAAAGCACAAAGCACCCAATACCCGATTCAGAGATGGGCACATTATAGGTTATACCCGCAGTTGTCAGATGCTGGGAGGACTTTGCATGCACTGGGGCTGCAGCACACATGTGGTCTGTTGCAGTGAAGACACAGCCTAATATACAGACTGCAGTTGTGATAGGGCAGGCAGGCAGGTGTCTGTTTAAAATAATGGATCTCATTGGTCAAGTGTTCCGGGTGTATCAAGGACAGTGTCTACATCTTCTGACACAGATTAATACCCCTTTTGCACCAAATTCCTGGGTCTGACCTGGAATTATGAATGCGGTTCCAACCTAGGTTGGAGCCAGCTCAAGACTCTATTCACTGCACTCCAGCCTAGTTTATTCCTGGGTCAGCCTCATTTTCACTGAACCTGGGTCAGCCCTGTAAAACTATGGAAATCATTACAAAATTGACTGTTTTCAGGCTCACAAAGATGAGGCTGGGACAGCTCACACCAATGGAGCAATGATGACTGATAGAGTGTCTGGGTGTAGCACAGAGTTCATCTTTTTTATTCTACAGCTTGTCACCCTGTGCTCTCTTCTGCAGGGTTCGAGTGGAAATGGAAACCCACTGATTCGGCATAATTGTAGGATCAATAGGATTTTCTCACACATGATCACAAAGTTAAGAGGTTTATTGGGGATTTACGGACATGGTAATCGTATTTAAATATGCCTGATGGCGGCATACACATTTGCTTTAGGATAAACACATATGAGAGAACATGGGACCTGATTCGGAGTCAGAGTCAACATTTTTCAGTCACGTTACTAAAGTGCAATCACTTTGCTACGCAGCAAAGCTCTTGCACATCACTCGCTGTCCCTACAAGGGCTTTTATTCTTTATTTCTGGTTGGTGACTTTTTGATCGCAAGCAACTGCTCTTTCTCTAATTAGCAATCCATGCTGAATTAGGCCCAGTGCATATGATTGATGAAGCTCAAACATAATAAAACTGAAAGGTGTAATCAGGGCTGCCATCAGAAATTACTTGACTCATCTTGGATTAAAATTGGTTTGCGGTATTCCCAAATCAGTGGAAATCTGATAAACATGGACCACAGAGCAGCACTAGCTTACTTTGCTTCACAAGGTATTTCTCCAGATTCACCATACTGTTGGGTCACCCACTCATTCACTTTTTTCCTTTTAACTGCCTTTAATCCACCCTTCTCCATCATCCTTCAGGTCATGGACATGTATACGCCACTGGCAAGTGGGTCTAGTCTTTAGCACACACTCTTCTCTAGCTTCAGGTGGAGGAAAGGGGTGGTCCACTGTTGATGAGATGGCATTACAGTATTCTACAGGTCTGGGGAATAGCCCATAAATCAACTCATAGGCCCTTATTCAGATCTGATTGCAGTACAAATTTGTTTGGAAAATGGGCAAAACCATGTGCACTGCAGGTGGGGCAGATGTAACATGTGCAGAGAGAGTTAAATTTGGGTGGGGTGTGTTGAAACTGAAATCTAAATTGCAGTGCAAAAATAATGCAGCCAGTATTTACCCTGCTCAGAAACAAAATAACTCACACAAATCTACAGATGGAGCCAGGCTCCCTCTTGCAGCCCGACGCTCCATCTGACTGAGACGCGCGTGCGTCTTACACGCACGTCTCAGTTTCCGGGCGGCGGGGCTCAGGGAGACGGACAGGGTTAGGGGGTTTGCGGGAAGGCGGTGTGGACCCCGGGTGACAGCCGACAAGCCAGCGGGGACCCGGGGGTGTGTACCTTGCGGCCAATAGCGGCATTCGGGAGGCGGAGCCGCACGATGTGCACAAACACCGTTCGGCTCTCTGCTGTTCGTCTGGTTTCGCGTGTCGGTTTGTTTTTTTGCAAAGACCCATCCCTGGACTACGTCGCCCTGGGACAGGTGAGTATGGTTTCCTTCCATAGGTTCCCACATGGATTTCGTCGGACTCCGGATGCCGACGCCATCGCCATCGCCGACATGGACAGCGACGTCGACATGGATCCAGAAGATGACACAGGACTGCAGGACATCAGGACCAGGGCTACCTACGGGATGAAGATAGGTAAGTATCAGTATGTAAGGGCTTTGGATGTATTAAAGTTTTATTTTAAATGTGTGTCAGTGTGTTTTATTTTACTATTTTTAATACTGTGGAACTACAAGACCCAGCGGGCCCTTTAATGCCCCGCAGGCTGGGACTTGTGGTTCTCCAAGTCCCAGCTTGCGGGGGAGGCTTGCTGGGACTCATAGTGCTCCAGTATTAGACAATAGATTATTCTTTTTTTTACACCACTATCAGCCCGGTGACCACAGCCCAGGGTCACCGGGGACAGCACCAGGCTTCAGCCTGGTCAGGTAAGTCCTGGAGGGGGGGACCCCTTCATTGGGGGGGTCCCCACTCCCCCAGGGCCCCTGGCCAGGCTGAATGGTCGGTAGGGTTAATGTTTTGGCCGCGGGACCTTATATCATAAGTGTCCCCCGGCTGTGACATTACCCTGCTGGCTGGTTTGGCCTGGGGCTGGTTCTTAAAATACAGGGGACCCCTAGTTATTTTGTCCCCCGTATTTTGGGAACCAGCCCCGGACCTGGAGCCTGGGGCTGGTTGTTAAATATCGGGGAACCCCTATTTGTCGGGATCCCTGATTTTTAATTACCGGCCCCGGCTCCATCAGCCTGGTGCTGGTTACAGCTGTGGGGGGGACCCCACTATGTTTTTTTTTAATTTAATTTTTCTATTTTTTTACACTAGATCTGACTGATCCGTGCAGGCTTAAAGCAAATACGACAGGGAAAGCAAGGTGTATTTTCCTGTCGTATTTGCGTGTGTGTTTTACACCACTTAGCAGCCGTATTATCAGTACGGCTGCTTAGTAAATCAGGAACCACCATTCTTTTGAATGGTGATTTCTGTCGTATTCTATCGATGGTGTAGACATTCGTATTTGTAAATACAAATACGAATGTTCCATCTTTAGGAATACGAATTGTTGTATTTTCGGGATTGTAAATCCCGAAAATACAAATGTGTAAAAAATAGGTGTATTTCTGAATACGAATACACCTATTTTTTACAAATCCATTTTGGTAAATTTCCCCCTTAATGAGATGCAAGATTTTTTCGCCAAAAATGGCCAAAATCACACTTTTTCCCAGATTCGCATATTTAATGAGATGCAAAAACCAGCAAAAACAGCAGATTTTGCCGCAAAATCGCACATTCTGAAAGTGTGTTTTTTAGTCGCGCCAGAACTCGCATTCAGATGTTTTCCCATTATAAAGTATACAAATTGCATATTTAATGAGATGCGAAAACTGGAAAATGTTACTAAAATTCACCACACATGCAGACCAGGTTCTGACAGGCGAATTTGCATGGTCCTGTCTTAAAAAATGTGTAAAAGTTATTAAAAAAAAATGGCATGAGGTCCCCCCTCCTGAGCATAACCAGCCCCGGGCTCATTCAGCCGGACCTGGTTTCAAAATATGGGGGACCCCCAGATTTTTTGTTCCCCGTATTTTTGTAATTTTTGTAAAAAAATACAGGGAACAAAAAATCTGGGGGTCCCCCATATTTTGAAACCAGGTCCAGCTCAATGTGCCCGGGGCTGGTTCTGCTCAGGAGGGGCGACCTCACGCCATTTTTTTTCTTTTTTTTTTTTAACACAAATTCACACATTTCCTCAAATTCGCACATTTTCATGACTAAAAATCTCACATTATCGCACCATATCGCACTTTTTTACCCAGAATATGCACCTCATTAAATATGCAAATTCGCTGCAAAAAAATGTGATTTTAAAATGTGCGATAATGGGCGAATTTAAAAATGACTAAAAATTGCATCCTAATAAATATCACCCCCTATCTTTTTAGATCACTTAGAAATTAAGCACAAATCGCTCTATGTGCTACTGCCATCTCAGATAATATGAGTATACAGGCACAATCTAGTTAGATCACTTAAGGTGCCCATACACGTACCGATTTTCCCGGTGCAATGCTATGCGATGAGATGCACGCTCCCACGGCTTCTCATCGCACAGTACAAAAAGTATGTGCTGCACTTTTTGTACTGTATTTAATCGCATCGCACGCACATCGCATGCACAATGCATGCAATGCGATGCGATTTAGCACAAAACGCACAGCAAAATCTGTGCGTGTATGGGCACCTTTAGCATGTTTTTTTTCCTAGCAAAAAAGGCTTAGCACACATCACTTAGCACACAATGCTATGTGTGTATGGTCGATCTAGATACTGAGAACTTAAAGGGAAATCCCCTACCCTAAGGTTTAGCACACATTGCAAAGCACAAATCTCAATGTGTGTGTGGACCTTAACTCTTTCTGCACATACTACATCTGCCCCACCTGCAGGGCACATGGTTTTGCCCATTTTGAGAACAAATTTGTCCAACGATCATGTCTGAATTAGGCCCTTTGATCTACTTTCTCCTAAAGAGCCTATTCAGAGCCACACATGATCCACACATATAGGGTGATTTTGCTTGACTCACTATATAGGAAGTTCGGCCCTGTCCCAATGTTTTGGGGACTGTACATGCTCATGGTCTATTATGTGCATGTGCAGCTCCCCTTTGTGAATGGCTTTGGTTGCTTGCATAGTCGCCGAGCCGTACGCATGCATCGCCCCATCTTCGCCCAGCCACATGCAAATAAAAATAAAATTTCACTGACTTCTATTTGCAAATGCTGAAGAAATCATTTGCATGTTATACATCCCTTTGCATGTTAAAGAAGGGAATCGGCGGTGGGAGGGGTGTGCATTCGGGCAGGCAGCAGGTGGAGTCTCATGTGCTCTGTAAGCTGCAATATTTGCAGCTTACCAAGAAAACCTCAGTCAGGCCCATAATGCAGAGCCGTGCGATCAGATATTCTGCCCTGTGCAAGGCTGCAAAAGGCTTGCAAAATGATTGCGGATCAGTGATTGGCTGTAAATCCATTGGCCACTTACTCACAATCAAATGATTTTTCTAGTATGTATAGTCTTTGCGAAAACCCAGAACCTACCCGACCAGTTTGATAAAAAATACTGATTGGAGCTGGAAAGGACGTCAACCACCCTCTCTTATAATGCTTGGCCATGCCCATGTTTACCCTGACATTCCCAGAAAATATCCATGTGACAGCCACAAATGCCAGCTTCCTGTCAAACAACTTGCAATGGTTTCCAATAAAAAAAGAGGCTGGATGGCTTTACGCATGTGCTCTACAATCTGTACACATGTGCAAACGTTCCATAATCGGCCTTCCTGCAAATCAGTGATCAGGTCTGAATAGCCCCCTAAGTTACCAAGTCGGAGCAGAGAACATTTTTTTCAGTTTGTAAATGAAGCTTACTTATATGTATTAATAAATAAATGAACTTAGTAGAATTTTAAATGTTTTCTATATCCACTTTGAGCTTTATGTTTATCCAGTGCAGCTCCATCACAATGTGTGAAACATAGATGTGTGCAGGATAAACAGATGGAGCATCTTCTCCTATAGCTAAAGGAATGTTGAAAACTGCACCTATAAGATATAGATACTTGTCACCAGGGGTTTAAGTGGGGGGACAGTATATAACTGAGTTCCACCACCTGGTTTGGTAAGGGGAACTTAGTTCCACCTCCACCACAGTCCTGCAGGGTAATTCCAACAGAAAACCTTGTCCCAGTGGCTTCCTTTTCTGACACGGTGTATGTGATGTACTTCCATCACTGCCATTGTAGTGAAGACAAGCCACTAAGAGGAGCAGGCTTCATGTATGCTAAAGATAATATGTGCTTCTTTTAACATGTATGTGTGGCATACATGTATAAGGAGTACTACTGTGTAGAATAACATGAATAAGGGGCACTATTGTGTGTCATAACATGACTACTATGTGGTGAAATATGAATCAGGGGCACTACATGCAGTCAATAGAATTGTGCTGTGTGGCGTAATATGAATCGAGGACACTATTATGTGACCACTCTCGTCCCTTGTTAGACCACAGTCCCTTTCTAAAGTATGGCTGATAGGGCAATAATTTGTAGCTTGCAGGGGGCACCGAAAACCCTGCCTAATGGAGGGGGGGGGGGGGCAGGGGAAATTAATTTGACCACCTCTATAGGACCCCTTTAAGTGCTGCTTGTGACTATACCACATTGGTGCAGTGATTGGCATGCCCCCATGCCTCCTATGTTACACCTCTCTCCCTCTGTATGACATGGTGCAGATGCAGTTTGACTGGATGAGCCACAATCTCCTGACCTCATGACTCTTTCAGTTAAGTCTCCTCCTGTACTCATTATATCTCACTAGGCCAGCAATGGATGATCAGCCCAGCAGCAGCACTTCAGAAGTTACAGCCATTAATTATATCTACTGATTAGGGGGCACTTGTAAAAGGAGTAGGGGGCAGTGGTGAGCAGAAACGGAATGCCGGTAAGAAGGAAGGTGCTGGTAATAAGAGGGAGGACTCTAGTGTGATTGGGGGTCCAGGTGAGAGGAGGGCTTCGGTGAGGTGGGGGTGCCTGTGGAAAGGAGGAGCTGGAAAGAGGAGGAAAGACTCCCATGAGACTCCTGAGGTTCTTACAAGAGATACTGTAGGTGCTGGTGAGAGCAGAGGTAACTCTAGTGAGAGGGGGCTGCTACTTAATAGAATGATAACTCTGGTGAAGGAGCGGTGCTGGTGAGAAGAGGGGGACACTTGTGAGAGGTGGGGCACTGAAGAGAAGAGGGAGGGTTGGTGATGAGAGGAGGTGGTGCTGGTGAGTAAGGTGCTGATGAGAGGTATTTTCGTGAGACAAGAAGGACAATGGAGGCACTGGTTAGAGGAGGGTTGCTGGAAAGAGGAGGGGCATCACTTGTGAGAGCAAATTAATTAAATTTTATGGAAATAAAATTATTTGTACAAAGCAGTGGAATAAAGTAGCATATCCAAACATATATCACAAGGCTTAGCTATGTTTCAGATTTCAATGCAGGGATAATTTAGCCATACAGTTTAAATGGGGAAAGTTGTATGTAGACACATCTGTTGATAAGAGCATGGTGGCAGTGAGTGAGATTAGGGTGGCATTGGTGAGATGTGGAGATTAGTGAGAGTAAATAGGGGAATTTGTGAGAGTGGGAAACATTTGTGAATAGAAGAGGAAGCTGATGGTGGGAATGCTCTGGGATGAACCTAATTTCTTGAAAAAACTCCAGAATGCCAGTCAGTACATGATCATCCAGAGTCTGCCTAGTATGTTTTTATGCTTTGTGCAAGTCTGAGAAAGGAGGAGATGAGGAGGGATGGGTGGATTGATAGATGGGCCAATCAGATGAAGCACATTACTCCTCTCCATCTCTTTAAGTGGCTGTGCAGAATATTGTTTGAGTGCAGGAATCCTTCTTCCAAAATGATACTTGTGGTTGGAAAAGGACTAACTTAGAATTCCCCTACTGCTTTTCATGTTCCTGTGATAGCAACACACAAAGTATAATAAGCACAGAAGAAATAAGTAGATCAGAAACAAGTTTGTGCCAGTGAAGAGTAATGAGGCAATGAGATAATATTGAATATTTTATTAAATTAATCAATGATACTACAAGATGTTTGTGTGGTGACCAGGGGCGCCGACAGTTCGGCCAGGCCCCAGTAATATGAGGATGCATGGCCAATGGGAGAGGGTGGGGTCAATGGAGGAGGAGGCGTGGTCATGCTCCTTTGAGGAAAAAATATATATTTTGTGCAGGTGTGCGCTGAAAAGGGGTGCCGGTGGGTGTAATCACACAAAGGGCCTTATTCAGACCTGCTCACTAGGCTGCCAAACGAATGTGCAGCAACTGATCTTTATAACAGGGACCAGAGTCTTTAAGACATGCTTCCTAGTTGAATCCATGCCTTAACAGATTCCAGCTGTTTTGAGGGCAAATTATTCTATGTTTTGTAATAGAAAGGTGTACTTGCCATAATAAAATGACATATATATATATATATATATATATATATATATATATATATATATATATAGAAAAATTATATGTATGAGCAGCGCTATGAAATCATAAAGTCCACAATTGGTCCAGCAAAGTAGAATAACCTTGTAACAAGGTATCTTTCAAAGTCACCAGAGTCTGTTGTTATAAGACTGCAGCTCCCTTTAGGCACAGAGACAGCATCCAGGGTCAGGATGAATTGGACATCTAAAATACACAGAAGAGAAAAGGGGCGCTCTATGGTGCATGTAAACGATATTTTATTTTGAGGAAGGCACTCAAAAATCAGCTAGTGCTCGTACCAAGATAAAAACGGCTGTGGGCTGGTTACCACAAGATACAGTCATAAATACCCGGGGCACACCGCTCCTGGAATGAGGTCCGCTTGCACAGGGATGATGAAAACCGAGGGCGCTGGTTTGCACCGCCGGGAAACCAAACCAGGGCTTGGGGAGAATCACGCCAGTCGGGGCAGCCGGGATCAGCAAGACGCGGGTATCACAGGCCACGCCCTGACGAAACGCGTTAGGGCGTGGCCTGTGATACCCGCGTCTTGCTGATCCCGGCTGCCCCGACTGGCGTGATTCTCCCCAAGCCCTGGTTTGGTTTCCCGGCGGTGCAAACCAGCGCCCTCGGTTTTCATCATCCCTGTGCAAGCGGACCTCATTCCAGGAGCGGTGTGCCCCGGGTATTTATGACTGTATCTTGTGGTAACCAGCCCACAGCCGTTTTTATCTTGGTACGAGCACTAGCTTTTATCTGATTTTTGAGTGCCTTCCTCAAAATAAAATATCGTTTACATGCACCATAGAGCGCCCCTTTTCTCTTCTGTGTATTTTAGATATATATATATATATACACACACACACACACACACGCACACACGCGCACACACACACCATATACACACATATGTATCATCTATGTACTGCTTAGTATTTACTCCTATTAGCTATTTACCTTACTGTTATGCATAAACACACATTGACTGAAGTGGTACTCAGGAGTAATACAATATCGTACTCTTTCAAGTATCATTTATCAGAAAATACGTGCAAATGCTGCTGTACACTGAATTAAAGAAAATTAATCTGATAAAAAAGTGAATAGAACAAGCTGTGCAATATAAATATTTTAATCACTTCTTGATCCAGAAGTGCCACATCTACAAAATGAGCAATTACTTCCGATCTCAAGGGAACATACTCTAATTACGAGGCAACAAGATGGTACTAAACATGAATGCATGTAAATATCAGAAAAGAGGCCTTTGACATTTGGAAGTTTAACATTTGAATATACCTCTTATTTTTTTTCAAAGCATTACTGATAAAGGACTGTATTCCACAAAAACAAGTAACATAGGAATAAATACATTATTTATAATTACATATTTAATCAAAATTAATTAAACATGTTGCAGTTAAACTTTTACTGTGGAAACAAAATGTTCCTTGTAATGGTTACAGCATTCCATAAAATATATTGTAAAACCCTAGAAAGCAGGACATTTAGCCTGGGGAGAACATGATGCTTGATTCTTTCACTTTCTGAACAAGTACAGGCTATTTAGATCATGTTGATAACTGATAGTCATATCATAGTTAGCAGGAAAGGTGACCCTTTATTATGCATAAAAAATAGGTTTAAATGTATGAAAGCAAATCACACGTTTTCAAATCCCTGTTAGACTTGATTAAAAATTAATGTAAGACTTCATCTTGAATATGAGGTACCCCTGGAGGCAACAGAATCCTGAAAAAGTAACTAACTATGCAGCAAAAGATTAAAAGACATTTACTGTAACTGAGGAAAGGTAGGTAAGTTAAGAATGCAAACATGACTATACACATAATATAGGGCCTTATTTTGGTTCATTATTTCTGACAAAATCCTTCTTAGATGGACAAAACCATGTGCACTGTAGGGGGGGCAGATGTAACATGTGCAGAGAGAATTAGGGGCCTTATTCTGATCGGTGCGGACTTTTCCGCATTCTTTCGGATGGCGTTTTTTAGCCGTCTGCGCATGCGTGGAGAACGCGACGCGCATGTGCCACGCATGGTCTCCGTACTTGTTCTCACTAATCCCGTACAGAACTGTGCACCGCATACATTCGGCCAATAGGGGTGTGTTATGGGCGTCATGCGGAATGACACAGGGGCGTAGTTTCAAAGTGGGCTAAACTGGGCGGAAACATGGGCGGACACGGGGGAGTACACATATATTGGTAGGCGTGCATTCGGACAGCACGCCGAATGCACGCGAACAAAAAGGGAAGAAATGTGCGGTGTCCAAAAGGTTACTTTTGCTTTGCGGACACCACTCGGTCATGCGCTAGGCAAACGGAACGCCTAATCAGGACGGACGCACCTCAACCAATGTCACCTGAACCCAATACAATCACATACTTTACCCATTACTTGTTAATTACACGCTTCTCACTGCTACAATTGGAAGCATTGCAGCTTAAAGGGAACATTACATGCTGCACTTGTCACACACTTTAACACTGCAAATAATGCACACAACTTAATAATATTAATACTAATACACATGCCACTTCTGCATGTCTAAATTAATACAGACATTTGTGGGGCCAAAATAACATTTATTAAACAAACTTTGGCAATAATTGAAAATACATAACAAAACAAATGGTACCATACCAGGAAAAAAATTACATAATAAAGAATAAATAGCCACAGCAGAATCATTGGGAACACATCAGGTGGCTTCACAACAAAAGTACAGCACCAACACTTCAAGTACAGCACACTGAAACAGGGCAACAGAGGAACCAAACATGACATTTGAACCGCGGGCAAAAGTGGTGACCCTGGGCACGGATTTGGACACAGGATGCTGACACACACAGCTCAATGGAAGATTTGGGAAGACATAACGGAGGAGATTAATGGGGACACAAGTTCATTTGCGAGCACGTTTGCCCCTGGCAGGCTCCTTGCCACGTGCAGCAGCTCTTCTGCCTCGTCCACGGCCAGAGTCAGATGGTGGCTCATGTGGAGCACGTGCTGGTGAGGGGGTGGATCTTCTTCCCCCTCTGGCAGCAGGGAGTGATGAGGCTGGTAATGCACCCGAAGCGGGTGACATTAGGGCCCTATTGCTGTTAACTAGCTCCACCATAAGTTCATTATGGCGGAGGAGGAGGTCGTTTTGCCGCAGGGCTTGATCAGCCAGCACTTGCAGGCTACCAGCAATAGCTTGGTGGCTGCCAGCCATAGCTTGCTGGCTGGCACTCATAGCCTGCAGGCTCTCAGCAATACTCTGCTGGCTGGTGGTCAAACCCTGCAGCACCTCCTCGGCCCTACGCACCCGCTCGAATGCCGACTCTCCCTGCTGCACAATACTATCCAGCACACGGCCCCACATGGACAATTCAGCCGCAGACAATCTTGGCAGCTGCTGCACGGGCCTGCTACTGGGGCCAGGTGGCACAGTCTCCACAACCTCCTCAAGAGAATCTTGACCAAGCGGTGGCGATGCTGTTGAACAAGAAAATTCAAATTACCACACATTCCATGCAACATTTAAAACATCTACTTATGGCCTGGCAAATAATTACCTTCAAGAGTAGAAGCCATCACTTCCGCTGGGGACTCGCTGTCTATAGTGCTCACCCCCCGGACCTCCTCCACTGCTATACAGCACTGGGCCATCTCTTCCAGGGGGGTGAGCTCCAGCTTGCCAGGCATGGGGCCAGCCCCAGAGGTCTGGCTGTGTTGCCACCGGTCGGTCAATTTCTTCTTGAGGTTGCCTTTGAAGTCGTGCCACCTGCAATCAAAGTGTACATATTAATACATGTAACTCCTCATGTTTGCTGTAGCACCCATTGCAATCTGAAACATAATACAACATGTGCCTACTGACACCAAATGTACTATATTCTTTTTTCAAACCAATCCTTAGAAGATACAAAAACAGTCACCCTCCAATAACTATCAATTCAATGTCATGGCCTACATGTCTGTGCGTCCAAGCAACGTGAACACCTATTGGCCAACTCCATCTAATATTGAATGTAAACATTACTGGACTTGTCCTACTCAAATTTTACACACATGTACTTGCCTCTTCTTAACGTGCTCCGTCTGACGAACTTGTGGAGCCACTGCATTAATCTCCGCCGTTATCTCCTCCCAGATCTTCCATCTCCTTGTGTGTGTCAACTTCACCGCAGGACACTCAATTAAATCACGTGCCCGGGTCACCAGGATGTCAAGCTCCCGCGGTTCAAATGCCATGTTTCGTGTTGTTGGTTCCCGTGTTGCCCCACTGCGGCCACGGGCACGGGCACTGCCACGGCCACGCCCACCGGTTGCTGTACCTGAAGTGCTGGGCTGGCTACTCTGTTGGGAAGCCACCTGCTGTGTTCCCAATGATTTTGCTGAGGATGGCCCAGCTGCTGATTGGCCTGCTGTTGATGGGCCAGCTCGGTCCTCTGGGTTGAGGGGTACATAGGTGGTGTTGGCCTCCATGCGGGACAACAGATTCTGCACCACCTGCTCTTCCTCTGAGTCTGAGCCTGGCATGTTTGCAACAAGTGTTTGCCTTTCTAGGACCACTTTAAATACTATTTCTGTAATTGGCGTTAATCAGCTGCAAGCTGCGTTCCGTACGGCCGCGTCCCGTACGCCAGCGTCAACCGTGCGGCGCATACGGCCCGCCCCTTGGTGTGGAAAAATATTTCCAAAAAACCTGGCAAACTCAGTAAATCTGATTTATTTGCTAAATGCAGATTCCAACACCAATGACCAAATACAACTGAGGTCAGACATGACATGTATATTTGAATGTACTTCTGTACTGTGCACTTGTTTGCTATGTAGTACAACTGACACTACCCATTCCATATGTCAATCCAGTCCACCACTTAGCCACAAGTAATCAGTGCTAGCATCCAAATCACATGTGAAAGCACTCCACATTCAGGTTAGATGCTAGCTACTTTTCATTCCACCTCTGTAGTATGGCCCAGTAGAAGGTAAGTGTACACATGGCTGCATGGGCTCATTTTGGGAAAAGGTCTGCCTTCATTATACATTAGCTGTTTGGTACCTTGTTGAGTTAGGTGTAAGTGTCTAGAGATGCACACTATTTCACCTGTTGCTTATACCCATGTTTGGTGAATGTTATAGATTAGATATATGTTTCCATCTTATTTTACACTGTTTAGGATGGGTGTGCGATGCAATGGGTTAGCCGTCTGTTCGGGCGCATACACGCTGTTAGTGTAAAAATGAACAATAAATTTAATACCAAATATCACTCTGATCAACCAATGACAGCACATGATTGTTAAATTTGTGCCACTCCTAAAATGGCGGCTTATGGCAGAGCAGCACCCTTCTCTGCAGCCGAACTGAGGGCACTGGTCTCCGTTATGAAGACCAGGCTGGGCCGTGCTGGCCCGTTTATTACAAATAGGCAGAAACGTTCTGCCTATGCGGTGGCCCGCCGGCGGATATACGCCCGCACCCATGTGCGGCGGACCATCGCACAGCTTGAGCGGCGGTGGTCCGACCTCCGGCGCAGGGAGCCAGAGAGGCTTCAAAGCATAAGGGCCAGCATTGCTAGATGTGAGTATTTCAAAAGTATTTGTACATGATTGCTTACCTGACATTATTTCATCCACTAAGGTCAGCAGCCTGATCATGAGTTAAACATGCCATACAATATATGAGTGCTACTTCCTGATTGACACCCTGTAATGGTCATAAAATATGTTATTGGGGAGGATTAATGCTTGTGATGCTTACAATGGGCCAAATGTCACAGCATACCTGCCATGTTACAGGCTGTGTTTTGTAAAGGCCACTGAGGAGCTGTTTGCATGTACAAGTATCAGTACCTCTAACCTTTGCATTTATAGGTTGATAAGGCTTAATACAAATTACCACTAATTGGCACTTTTATAATTTTTCCCAAACACAGCACGTGAACGAGCAAGGCAGGCCCGGGAGGAGGCAGAGGCAGCCCAGGCACAGGAGGAGGCGGAGCCAGCGATGGGCGAGGACGAAGGGGAGGCCCAGGAAAGTGAAGGAGTGGAGGAGGCTGAGTGGCCAGTGGAGGCAGAGGTGGCAGCCGAGGAGGAGGTCGTGGTGGCCGAGGAGGAGGTCGTGGTGGCCGAGGAGGAGGTCGTGGCGGCCGAGGAGGAGGTCGTGGTGGCCGAGGAGGAGGTCGTGGCGGCCGAGGAGGCCCAGGAAGAGGGGGAGGATGAGGAGGCCTGTGTGGTGGGGCAGGCGGCCGAAAGTGGTATGTATACATAAAGATTCGATCTTCCTTTTGTCATCCACTATTTGATATGTAGCACTGTTGATTCAAATGTGTTTGAAAATACTATAAAGGCAAACAACAAATTGGGTAGCAACAGACACACTTTGGGGTTAGATAGGGTGCCCAAACCATACCTTTCATCCTGGACACATATTAATGACACAGGTTGTGCGGATGGCTTTCAGGTCGAATTGAAGTGCCACTGAACCTGTGTAGTTAATCTGTATCCAGGAAGAAAGAGATGAGTTGCTCATGTAAGGGTTACATGTCCCTGCTGGTTGCATACAATGTGTAGGCTCATATAGGTAAGTAGAGTTTACTGGTGAATGATCTTTGTAAACTAGATTCCGTATGGCATAAATGGAGTATGGCCAGGCGTGGCTTAGACTGGAGTAACAAGTGGTGAGTGCCCCTGGGCCCTCCTCTAGCTAACCACCCCCTGCGGTCTGCATGTATGTTTTGCACCATAATTGTGTGTGTATTTGGTGTTAGTAATGCTTTTGAGCATGGGAGTGGGTTAGTGCTGCAGCTTCCCCTAACTGGCATTCTGACAATGATTTCTGGAGCAAAATATCAGCAGCCAAGCCATGCTTGATTGCACAAATGTACTGAGCATTCCTGAGAGTTGTGTCACTCCCCTGCCAGGCTCCATCATATAAGAGACACTGAACTTTGTTAGCCGATTTGTGATTGGGGCTGCGCGTGGCATGCTTCTCAGAGCGTAGTCATGGGTGGGTTTGGATGGAGAAGGAGCAGTATGACTGTGAGGTGTTCTACAGAGTAAAGAGTAGAGGGCCAAAATCAGGCTTTCTATGTAGTATGTATGCATGTATGTATAGGTGTATGTCTCATATATATAGGTAGATATGTGTGTATATATATCTAGTTATATATATATATATATATATATATATATATATATATATATATATATATATATATATATACACACACACCTCTCAGAATGCATGTTTCAAATGTAGGTTTGACTATGTTAAATGTATGCAGGAATATCATTAGTCATTTTTAATTTTGAATTTCCTCAACAGATGAGCCTGCTCAAGCAGAGGAGGGTCGCCGTGGGGCCCTCGTAAGAATGCAAGGCCTGATGCGCCTCATGCTGGAAGAAATGGACCGGCTAATAGATGCAGAAGATTACATTTTTTTTTTTTTGCCATTTGTTTATTAATAAATGTTTATTTAAAGTTGAAAGTTGTCAGTGTATTTTTCTAACATGCTAAAGTATATGTGTAAGTTGTTTAAAATGTTTAAAATAAGCAAAATGTACATAGTGTATATAGATGTATGTTTGAGTCACATGCTGTAAGGGTTAATGTGTGTCATGAATGTAGTAGGAATGTGGGTCAGTTTAGATGAGCATTTAATTGATTGCAATTGCTAACAATCCCTTTTGCAGGAGGTTGCCTAATAGCCTAAGTGGGTCATGTGATCGGACTTCCGGGTGCGGCATGGAGGAGTGAGCAGCGTCTCCTCACAGCTCCGTCGCCAACCCAGCTCAATTAACAAGAACCCTGTCGACTAACCCCAGATCCAGATCCCGGTCCCCGAGGAGAACGGAGGACAACATGGACCGTTCCCCGGACCGCCAACAATCAGCAAAACAGCCCCCCGCTGCACTACCACAACGCCAGGACAAACGGCGCGCAGACGGCAATATGGAGGCTGATACAGACAACGCCCAGGGGACCCCAGCTTCAAAGAAGCCTATTAAGGACGCTTCGATCAAGAAACCAGGTACCCCAGACTCCCCAAACACTACACCCGCATCAGCCCTCAACCAGGGAGAACTGATCGCCTTAATACAGGCATCAGTGGCGCCATTGCTGCAAAAGGCAGTAATAGATATCACTGCCCAGATAGATCGCATCACAGAGAGACTCACAGAGGCAGAGGAGCAAATAGGTGTAAACATTGACGACATCAGCTCACTCCAGAAATCAGTAAAGACGCTCAAACAAACAAACTCTCAGCTAGAAACCAGGCTGGAAAATATAGAAAATAGAATGAGGAGGAAGAATTTGAGGATTGCAGGGATACCTGAAACAGTTAAAGCCCCATTGTTGGAACAATTTTTTCGCTCCACACTCCTACCATTGCTGAAGCTAGACTCAATAGCTAAAGAGATAGTGGTGGAAAGGATACACAGAATGGGCAACATATCGTCTCAGTCACCTACCAAACCAAGGGTAGTTATCCTAAAAATTCTCAATTATCTACACAAACAAGAAGTGTGGGCAGCCTCCAGAAAAGTCAATCCAATTAAATGGGAAGGTAATACCATCAGATTCTTCCAAGACTTTTCAAGCGATGTAGCCAAAGCCAGAAGACTCTTTACACCTGTATGCTCAGCGATGATAAAGGCAGACATCAGATTCTTCATGCTTTTCCCTGCCAGACTGAGGATAATTACAAATTCAGGTCCACAAGACTTCCTCGATGCTTCTAACGCTAAAACATTCCTGCTAAATCAAAAAATGATTAAAAGACAAGAAGACTTCCCTGACTTTTCCGGGAATAAACCAGGATGAATTTTACTCTCAAATCCGATAAGGTTCAATTTTATAAGGAGAGTTCTATCTAAGTTTCTGCTTTACTGGGGGAAATGTTTTACATGAGTAAAGAGGGAAAAGTTTTACAAGTACTAAAAATTATAATCTGCAAAAGTTATATTTTCCTGATAGTTTAATCAATGACAGGTGTGCATAAATATTATATATATGATACGACAAAAGTCATATAGAGCTGGCTGGTGATGTCGACCAGCCGTATTAGTTAAATATATACTGTTGCCTGATTTTAGGCAAATTAATATTTTTCTAACATTTAAAAACCAGGAGGTGCAGGTTAGTGCACTTTCCTAGGTTCGAAAGGGAAGTCCAAGCTATGACAAATAGCGTTGTTTAGGGCTGTAGTAATGTTGTTTCTATGTTTTCTTAGGTTAGCATGTGTGTCAAATATCTATGTATATATTGTATTGTCTTTGTTATATGTCTCCCCTATGTGTGTCCCTCCCATTCCCCTCCCCCTTATTATGCCAAAGGGAATGTTTCTGAGTTATAACTTTGATACTTCGTGATGTCATTGGTTATTGGTACTTTAAATATTAGAGGTATTCACACACCTGCAAAAAGACGTAAGATGTTGACTTATTTAAATAGGCAAAAAGTTAATTTAATATGTATTCAGGAATCTCATCTTCTAGCTGAGGAAGTTAAAAAATTGCAAATGTTAGACTGGATGATTCTAGGCTCAGCACAATTTAACTCTAAAGCGAGAGGAGTAGTAACACTGGCTAAACGTAGTCTGGGAATACAGGTGGAGATGATCACTGCTGACCCTGAGGGCAGATATATAATTAATAAAATTAGCTATGAAGGGAAAATTCTGAATATTTGCAATATTTATGCCCCAACGCAATACAAAAAAGAATTTTTTATAAAACTCTTAACTATTCTACATATGCTTGACCCCACAACCTTAATTATCTGCGGTGATTTCCATTAGCTTCTACTTTGCTGGATAGATCACCCCCCCCCAAAACGCAATATCACCCCCCCTAAAATAGGTATAACTTATTTTATGAAAACGCTAAATCTGGTCGATGTATGGCGATCGTTACACCCAATTGATAAAGAATTCTCATGTTTATCCCTAACACATGGAACATGGTCAAGAATAGACTACATTTTCGTAGCAGAACCTTTGTTCCCTTATATCAAATCCTCAACCATAAACCCGCCAATACTTTCAGATCATGGCTTGGTTACAATTGAAGTAGAACTGCCAAAACAGCATTCAATTAAACCTATATGGAGGTTTCCGTCACACTTGTCTCAGACAAAAGGAATGAGGGATAGGTTATCGTCTGCATGGCATAGAGTGATAGAGGAAAACACCCCTAAAGAGGAGTCAAACAAAAACCCAAATATTCTATGGCAAACTATCAAAGCAGTTATTAGAGGAGATTTGATTGCATATGTAGCAGAGATGAAGAAACAACACAAATCCAAATACTTAAGCTGGGTACACATATGTACAATTTCCTTTTTCTTGCGACCGTTCGATCGACCGAATACACGTTCGGCCGTCCAAAACATACGACCGTTCTGCGCGTACACATATGTACAATTTTACTTGCGACGTCCGATGTACTCCCGTCCAAACAATCGCAAGAAGAAGTATATGAGAGACCCTGTAACCCTTTGCCTGCTGTTTTAACTAATGTCTGTTTAATGCCTCACTGCTCAACACTTTAGACGCATCACTTTAAGACATTAATCAATGTTGAAGTTTTAATAGAGTGGGCTGGAAGCTCTTTTCAGGGCACCATAAAACACTATTAAAACTTCAACATTGATTAATGTCTTAAAGTGATGCGTCTAAAGTGTTGAGCAGTGAGGCATTAACACACATTAGTTAAAACAGCAGGCAAAGGGTTTACAGGGTCTCTCATAATGCAGCATACCACCGTGCTTTGTCAAACTGTCAAGCATATCGATCGAAGGTGCGTACACATTTCACTTTTGTTCCGATATGGAGCCGTCCTGTCGGATGAAATATTAAGCAGCAAAGAACCTTCGACCGACCGACCGTGGACGGCCAAGAGCGTTTTTGGCCGTTTATCGGTCGCACAGCAGCAATTGGGACAGCGTACACACCTATACAATCGAACGGCCGTTTGCCCCCAGATTGGAAGAACGGCCCGACGATTGTATATATGTGTACCCAGCTTTAGAGCTACAAAACACCCTGACAGAAGCCTTCCAAAATTACAAAAATAACCCAGATTTGCAAAATAAAAACACATACCAGAGTAGCAAAACCCAATTTGAAGAATATTTAGGGCTACAGGGAGATAAATACCTATTTAATGTACAAGCTAAATTTTTTAAGTTCGGAAATAAAATAGGCTCATTACTTACTAATCTACTAAAAGGGTCCCGACAAAAAACAGTAATACATCCTCTGATGAGGAACGATGGTTCTATAACTACCTCTGATGATCAGATAGCAGAAGTGCTAAAAGACTTCTATAGACAATTATACACCCCTTCGGAGGCTTCCATAGACGACTCGACCATTAACCCTAATCCAACAACCCCTGGCTCAGTGAGAACTAGACAGAGCTACTGGAACTCCTTACCATTTCCCCAAATATCAGAACAGGATAAATTAGATCTATTAGCACCGATAAAAGTAGAGGAGGTCACGAGAGTGATCAAGAACTTACAGCCAGCCAAAGCCCCAGGCCCAGATGGGTACTCAAATGAATTTTATAAAGTCATGGAACCTTTCATAGCGCAAACTCTAACAGATTGTTATAACCAAATTATAAATGAAGGGAAACTTCCAATATATTTCTCAGACGCAATAATAAAAGTTTTACCCAAACCTGGTAGAGATTTGAAACAAGCGGGCTCTTATCGACCAATCTCTCTGCTAAATGCGGATTATAAAATATTCACAAAAATTTTGGCAGAGAGATTGAAGCCGATAATCCCTAATATTATACATAAAGACCAGATGGGGTTCATTACAGGACGGCACTCGAACTCCAACGTACGTAGAGTATTGGCGGCTATCCAGCACTCAAGTAATAGTAATAAGGAAAATGATCGCCCCCACCTAGTTCTGACAGTCGACGCTGAAAAGGCCTTCAATTTAGTATCATGGAATCATCTGAATATCACCTTAGAACATTTTGGCTTTCCCCCTAAATTTACATCGATAATTAAGGCAATTAATTTAAATTCAAGATCAGCCATCGCTTGTAACGGATTGCTCTCCGATTACTTTAAATTAGGTAGAGGGACCAGACAGGGGTGTCCTCTATCGCCACTGCTCTTTGCAGTGGCGATAGAACCCTTAGCAATAGCAATAAGAAACTCACCACTGATTCATGGAATAAAAATACAGTCAGAAGAGTTGAAGGTGGCAATGTTTGCAGACGATACCTTAATTTTCATATCAAAACCATCCCATTCAATCCCAGCCCTGTTAAATATGGTCGAGTCGTTTGGGGAAGTCTCTGGATATAAAGTGAACTTGTCTAAGTCTGAAGTGATGATGTTGGGAGGAGCAGAGGCTACGTCTCTGGGAGACTTACATATTCCATTTAGTTTTACCAAGACCAATTTTAAATATTTGGGTATCCAGATCAGTGCAGATCTAAACAAATTATACCATTTAAATTTCTCGCACATTATAGACACTATTGGAACAAAGCTGATCACATGGAAAGACCTGCCTGTCTCTTTACTGGGAAGAATAGCGATAATAAAAGCAATAATATTTCCAAAAATCTTCTATGCCATGCAGATGTTGCCGCTAAAACTAACCCCTACCGACGTTACGAAACTGGAGTCTATGTTTTCTAGATTTATCTGGCAGGGAAAAAGACCCAGAATAGCCAAAATAAAATTGAAATCTCTTTCAGATAAAGGTGGATTCGGCTTTCCTGATCTAAATGCATACTCGATGGCTATATTCTTTCGCTATATTTCAGACTGGATACTAAACAAATCCACATATACAGATTTAGAGTTAGAACGAGCTATCTTCTATCCATTTGCACCAGGGGCACTAATCCAAACGGCAAAAAAGCTAATTCCATTGAAAATAAGAATGAACATACTGTTCAAAGATACATATGCAATTTGGCTAGCTACTAACAAAAAAGTTTCCAGAAACCCCTTTCTATCACAATTTATCTCCCTATGGGGAAATCCCTCTTTTACCCCCTCTATGCTAAGCTCAGTTTTTAGGGAATGGCGTGATAAAGGACTTGATTTATCCAGCAAAGTATTCGACCCAGGGGGCGACATATGCACTTTTATATCTATTGCACAAAAATACAATCTACCACAGACGCATATTTTCTTTTATTATCAGATGCGCCATTATCTTCATAATATTAAAGCCCAAAGTTTAATGTTAAACACAATCCCTTTATTATCTCAAGTAACCACTGTAGATTTACTATTAAAATATCTGACAAATAAACCCTATAAGTTAAAATATTTATATAAAATCATGGTGGATAAATATACTGAAAACAATGTACAATGGAATGTATTAGTAAATAAATGGTCTTCAGATATCCCTTCTGTCCTACAATTAGAAGATATTACAAAGATGCAAACAAAATCTTTAAAAGTTCTTAATTCTGCCTATTTACAGGAGGTATATATGCGCACTCTTCATAGGGCATACATTACACCGGATAGGCGTAAATATATGGTGCAAGAGGAGAAGGGTAACTGTATTAAGTGTGGGTATGCTAAGGCGGACTTTGCACATTGTATGTGGACATGTTTTAAAATCAGAAGGTTCTGGTGGAAAACCTTGGATCTGTTGTCTACTATATTCCAACAAAAATTCACCTTGGAACCGTTAGCACTTATGGGATTGTCCTTTAAAGACTGGCCAATGGACAGAATTGACAAAACCAATGAAGCCCTACTTATAGTTATCCTAGCTGTGGCAAAGAAATGCATTCTACTTCATTGGATAAAGAAGACATCACCTCGGCTGGCACAACTGCATCAAAAACTCATGCAAATACTGTATTTCGATAGAAAATACGCTAAAATAGATCTTCAAGGAGGTTCATCAAAATTTTTTACTAAATGGAAGCCTTATATAGAAATTCAGGATGAAAGTGTTAAGAACCATATCATATCGATATTTGAAAGTGTGTGAACTCATGCCTGTGTCGACTATTTATTTGTTATTTGTTATTTGCTATTTGTTGTATGTTAATTTTAACCCCAATATGTACCATCATCTCTCTTGGGGAGGTGTGATCCAGACAATCCCCCTTGAATATTATTAAATATTGACTTTTTAAAGGAAGGTCATGGATTATATCCCCTCAAGGAGATGACCTTGAAGAATGGGCATGAGCAGTAATGTTTAATCTAAATAACACACCGTTACATGGTAGAAACTAATAACAGACATGACAACTTGTCTTGAAGAGATGTTGTGAAATAAAGTTACTATTTATTGAATTGTCAATATCCAATAGACAGGTCAAAATACGAGGAAACATCCCCACCCAAACCTACTCATATCTAAAATACCCATGCACCCTTCCCCCCCCCCATTACCCCCCTCTTATTCCAAGAAATAATAATAGAAAAGTCTTGATCATAACATAGTCATTCCCCTAATGTGTCTAGTCTTTCGTCTTGTCTTGTCTTGTCTTTGTCTTTTGTCATGAGGAGCGATGAAACCAGATACTTGAGACTCAAAATGAATGTAATGCCATCTTCTCTGGATATGTGTCAAGACATATAATATGATTCAAGCCAAAGTGGAAAATTACCTGAAATAGAAAGAAAAAATTAGTAAGATATACCAAAAAATATAACAGTATAATTAACCTAGGTAGCAATGACAATGCTTAATTCAATTCAGGTATAGCTGTTACCATAAATACAATCAATACTATTTAGATATTATTTAGGTATCTATCATTATTAAAATAATGGCATTCTTATTTGTGTAAGCTTGATACATGTCCAGACTGGCACATATATAAATATTAGTAATGGTGTAAATAATGGCATTATAAACAAGGACTGAAGCTGTTAAGTCCAAGTACCTATGATCAATACTCATTGTAATTGATACTTGTTTGTTGATTTATAAAACTTCTTTAATAAAAAGATTATTAAAAAAAAAAAAAAAAAGTGGGTCATGTGATCGCTGTGTGTACTCAGTACACAATTGTGTTGGATTGTGCGTAAATACTCCGCATCGGGGCGTACGGACAGCTTTCCGTACGTTCTCACGCGGTAAGACCGTGCTTGTGCGGGAAGACCGTGCAAGAATCTGTACGTTTCCCCCGCACACGCACGATTTGTATGTCGTCCGTACACACGCCCTGTTTTTAAAGAGTGACTCCGTCCGAATGCGGAGGACACGTGGGCGTTTCTACGGACGATGGCCGCACGCTGCCGCACAGCGATGCGTGCGGCCCGCACCGAAAGAATTCGGGAATATCCGCACCGATCAGAATAAGGCCCTAGATTTGGGTGAGTAATTTTGTTTCTGTGCAGGGAAAATACTGACTGCTTTATTTTTACACTGCAATATAGATCTCACTTTGAAGTAAAACCCCACCCAAATCTAATTCTCTCTGCACAAGTAACACCTGCCCCACCTGCAGTGCACATGGTTTTGCATGGATCACATCGGGATCGAATAGCACAGCTGTTGACTGTGTGTACACACCTTTACAGTAGAATACAAGTAACCAATAAAGTGACTGACCGAGTAGCTTTGCAGATGATGAACGTCTGGCTAGGAAGATTAGCCTTGCAGCTGCATTTATGATGGATTGTAGTGGTGAGAGTCCGTATTGGGGAAGGTCAATAAGGAGACTATTGCAATAATGAATGCGTGAGGTGATGAGAGCGTGGATTCGAGATTTTGCAGTGTCTTGTGTAAGGTAAGGGCAAATTTTGAATATGTTTTTTAGGTGCATGTGGCATGATTTTGAGACAGAATGAATGTGGGGAACAAATGAAAGTTCAGAGTCAAGGTTGACACCTAGGCAGTAAGCTTGACTGGTAGGAGTTATTGTCAGTGTTAAAGATATCTGGTTGGTAACTACTATTTATTGGTGGAAATATAATGAATTCTGTTTTTGAAATATTCAGTTTGAGGTGTCGAGATGACATCCAGGATAAAACAGCAGAAATGCATTCAGTGACACAGCACAATACAGATGGGGACAGATCCGGAGGAAGATAGGTAGAGTTGAGTATCATCCGCATACAGATGATGCTGAAATCCAAGACCTGATCAGTTTGCCAAGAGATGAGGTATAGATTGAAAAAGCAGACTTAGATGGTCTTAATACTCGGGCCATGACACATTGCCTTTGTTTGCCTTATTTTGTAGATATATTCAGTAGTATGTGTTTTCAGCTTCCAGTTGGTTCATCTCGCAAATTGTAGGCCACATGGACACCCCAGGAGATAAACAACCCCCTAAGTGTTACAATGTACAATGTAGATGTTACAGAATAAAGCAAAATTGCATACAGTGTAGGTTACATTGTGGGTCAGTTATAGTGTAATTTTCAGGGAGGGTCGTATATAGGGCCTAATTCAGACTCGATCACAAAGCTGATTTTTTTTTTCTAAAATGGACCATGCAGCACAGCAGGCGGGGCAAATGTAATGTGCAGAGAGAGTCTGATGTGTGTGTTTTATCACATAAAATCTGGAGAATTTAGGCAAACATGAGTTAAAGGCACCTGATCACCCGTGGGACAATACCAGCTACAGGTCGAGTATCCATTTTCCGCATATCTGAAACCTGAAATATTCCTGTAGGTTGTTTTTATACTTAACGGGTCCCTTGGGGGTCCCCTGACATCCATGGCAGCCATCAGGTTCATCCACGGTACCAAGGACGCATTGCACAGGCGCGCCAGTGACATCATGACGTAACCCACAAATCCGCGCAATACATCCTTGGGACCGGAGATACCTCTGAAGAAGAACCCGAAGGCTACCAAGGATGACAGGGACGTCGGGGACCACCGGGGGACCAGGTGAGTATGTGACAAAAAATCCAAAATCCGGAATAATCCCTTATCCAAAATGCTCTTGGTCCTAAGCATTTTGGATAAGGGATACTCGACCTGTATATACACTGTCACTTAACAGAGAAGGCTTTTTGCATCTCATTCATTTACCACTGTACAGTATTTTTCTTTGAACCCTGTGGAACTTACTTTTTTTTTTAACCGTTAACAAGAAGTCAATATAGCTTGCTCCTTATATTTGCTTTGTACTATATAATGTACTTACATGATACAGGTTGAGTATCCCGTATTCGAATATTCGTTATCCGAATTATTCAGAAATATATTTTTTTTTTGCTAAAAACTCACTGGGGGCATTTGTAACAGCACTACTGAGGACATGATATGTAACTGGTACTATATATGTACAATACAATAATTGCTTGGCATTCAAATTCAGTACCTGAGATAGTACACAAATTTTGTTTCATGTTTTGAAACCTTGTTTTTGAACAAATTAAATATATGTGTGTGCATTTCATGTGTTCATACAGCATAAATGCAAGATACTTCAAAATACATCATTGAAATATTAAAATATTCTATTAAGTTTATCAATGTCTTCCTTCTTATTTCGCTACCTGCTACATAACCAAGGCCCTTATTCTGGTTGGTGCGGTAATGTCCGCGTGCGGTCGGTCCGCCGATGTTTTGTGTCTGCGCATGTGCAGAGGCATCTCTGCGCATGTGTGAGCGGGGCGTACGGCCAAATCCCGCATGAAATGTGAACACTCCGAACAGGGGGTGGAGAGGGGCGTGAAGGGCTATTTGGGCTCATTACCATATGCATACGACCCGCGTTTCATGGGCGTTCCCATGCAAACGCTGGGCGTACGTATGGTAATGCGGTCGTGACACACGTGTAGGGGGCGGACATATGACATCGCCGGATGTCAGCTGCCCGCCCAGATCCCTGCTTTTGCACGGAAAAATGTCCGTGTGGTCTGAGGTTGCGGGAGCTGGTGGACCACTCGGTCCTGCATTCGATGGTCTGCGACCATCGAATGATGGGGGAGGTTCCCTGAGATGGAGGAGGTGTATTCCATGAAAAATACACGTGCGGTCCGTTCGGCCACCTTCTTACCGCGTACGGACGGAGTTGGCGATCCATATGGAAGGCGGGGTTTCGCACGCACGGCCCTGGCCGCATATTCGGATCCGGCCGCACCAATCAGAATAAGGCCCCAAGTGAAAAAATAAATCCAAAATTGAAAGAAATCTAGAGTATTTCTGTTTTAGTTTTGTGACTGTTTTAGCGATAAATAGCTGCTATTACTTAGTGAATGGTCATCTTCCAATTACATTTCATAACATGCATAATAAAAAAACACTATTCCCTAATGCTGAATAGAGGGCACTGACAACAAGAAATATAAGTACACACTACAGACTGGATGAGAGTACAATGGAGCAATGGAAAGTATTTTATAGGTTAAGGCAGAGGTATAAATTTATCGCTAGGCCATGCCACCTGGGGCGTGGCCTAGCATCAGCGTGACTGTGGAGCTGGAAAGAGTGTAAACGCTTCAACATTGGCTAGGTACTGTATACCATTCTACATTGTCGAACCCGCGGCATTTGTGAGCTGCCGCTTGCGGTACGTGACCTCATCTTTTGTTACATTTAAAAAAAATAAAGTTAATCTTTTAAGTGGTAATTGCACCATTGGAGCGCCCACGTTCTTGTGTTTTAGAATATACATATTTAGGTGGCCATGACGCAGGTGAACAGCATTATTGAGGTTACCGGGCTGTCACAAGCCCGTGAACACGCTTTGAGTGTATGTTGTATGCGCTGCCATAGCTACTCTACCCCCGCCTGACGTGCCTGGTGTGCATTCGGCATGCTGACGTCACTGATTCTGCAGGCGGCGGGAGGAACGGATGCTGTGATTTGGTGCACTAAACATGGTGGTATGTATAAATACTGAATGTTGGTTAATGCTTGTTATTTCCTGATGAAGAATGAATAAAGTTCGAAACTTTGAAATATACCTGCTGTTTATGACGTTATTTGAGGAGTGCCGCCGCCTTGAGTATTATATATATTCATGGGCAGATTTAGGGGGTGGGGGGAGGGGCACAGGTTGTGATTTACTTGAATATACAAAACTATGTACTGGAACTGCTGCCAATGATCTATCAAGTAGGCTGAACAAAGATGGAGATTGACGTTGAAATACCTGTTGTACGTCACTGTACTGACTCTGATATTATAGATATGGTTTTGAATCCTGAAAAGATCATTCAAAGTTAAAGATGGTGACAGTGAAGAAGATGTAATTGAAATCATCACTTTTATTGACAAACTGATTGAGATGGCAAGTGAGCTAATCAAAGGACTAGAACAATGTAACTTTGTGACAGAACAGGAACTAATGCATTTTCTATTGATGAAAGAAAAACTGTACAGGGAAAGGTCAAAACTAATGAAACAACCTCACCTTGATGTCATGTGTAAGAATGTGCCTCAAAGCAGAACCAGTACTCTAGCATCTCCAATTCCTTCAACTTCTACAACAGGTCCCTATTCCCCAGGCATTCCAGATGCAACTGTCCCACCTGAAATACTTCAAGTCCAAGCAGATGATTAGGTTGGACTGTGGAGCATTCATTAATGAATCTCCTTGACTTGTATATGGGTTTAATATTAGTACACCTATTGGTGCCGCTGCACCGTAGTGTATCATAACAGCCCACCATATAAGAATATGAGAGTGTTACCTTTATGCTGTTGAATTAACCATTTGTGTAAAAAAAACATATATCTTTGTATTAACAACACACTACTGGCTTTACTCTTAAATAATATAACCTCCAGCAGCAAATAGTCAAACACAGACTGCATACTAGCTGGTGACATATCTCATGAATTAAAAATTATAACACTAATCAAGGAAGAAAATAAAGTGTCCCACTAACAGTGCTATAAGCACGCACTAGTATTGTGACAGTGGATCTAAGACTCCGCACGTGCATCTTTTTAATACACTTGTATTCACTTGTTTCATGTTTCATGTTGTTTGTCATATTTCACAGTCCTTTTTAAACTTTAATAATAAAAGGTATATTTTATGATTCTCATTTTTTGCTAACTGGTGTACCACATTTGACAAACCTTTTACTCTCTCCAACACCCTAACTAGTCTTTAGTTTGCCCTGTTCTGCTTGTCCACAAATCAGTGGTTAAGTAGACAGTCGGTACAGTGGCATTTTTGGTATCCGGACTATTGTTAGGGTACTTGTGAGTTATCCGGGCTGCCGATTTTGTCCTTAAGTTTAGTTAACTTAAGGACACCCGACCGACGCGATGCCCGCAATTTAGCCGAAATCGGGGGCATCGCGTCGGTCGTGGCCGTTATAAGGGGCCGCGACGCGATGCCCGCGATTTCCCATAGACAGTAATGTTAAAAGACACGATGGACCCGATTTCCCATAGACAGTAATGTTAAAAGACGCGATGGACCCGATTTCCCGTAGACAGCAATGTTAAAATAAAATGACAATGTGAAATTGGCCAATATGGCCATTTCACATTGGATATGTTTTTAAAAAAAATGTTTCATGGCCCCCCACCACCGTTAACGCCACCCCGCTATTGACGCCAACCCGAAGCGTGGCGAGCGCAGCGAGCCCGCGAGGGGCGGCGGTACGCGTCCTCCGACCTTTTCATACCCCTACTATCCACTAGGGCGTGGAGTGAGAATAGAATAGTGTGGCGAGCGCAGCGAGCCACCGAGCCCGAAGCGCGGCGAGCGCAGCGAGCCCCGCGAGGGGACGCGGATACCTTCACAGGTATCCGCGTGCCCATGCGGGCTTCACAGGTGTCCGCGTCCCCTCGCCACGCTTCGGGCTCGGTGGCTCGCTGCGCTCGCCACACTATTCTATTCTCACTCCACGCCCTAGTGGATAGTAGGGGTATGAAAAGGTCGGAGGACGCGTACCGCCGCCCCTCGCGGGCTCGCTGCGCTCGCCACGCTTCGGGTTGGCGTCAATAGCGGGGTGGCGTTAACGGTGGTGGGGGGCCATGAAACATTTTTTTTTAAAACATATCCAATGTGAAATGCCCATATTGGCCAATTTCACATTGTCATTTTATTTTAACATTGCTGTCTATGGGAAATCGGGTCCATCGCGTCTTTTAACATTACTGTCTATGGGAAATCGGGTCGGAAATCGTGTCCATCGTGTCTTTTAACATTACTGTCTATGGGAAATCGCGGGCATCGCGTCGCGGCTCCTTATAACGGCCACGACCGACGCGATGCCCACGATTTCGGGCGCGATGAAAAAATCGGCAGCCCGGATAACTCACAAGTACCATTGTTAGACAGCACTTACATCGACAGCCATTACATCGACACCATTAGTTCGACAGCTCAATAGGTCGACATGGTTTTAGGTCGACATACCATTAGGTCGACATGTCATTAGGTCGACAGCTCATTAGGTCCACAGCTCATTAGGTCGACATGTTTTTAGGTCGACACTACCATTAGGTCGACAGTGTCTATGTCGACAGTCAAAAGGTCGACATGGGTTTTTTCACTTAACAAATTAACAAATATTAATGCGCCCCATGATTCACCCCAGCGAACCGACGCAGTCGACATGGCTGAACATCAAAAAAATGGGTTGTTTTCGATGCACTGGCTGCATCACATGCAGCAGCATGAACACCGGGCCGACGTTCCCACATCCCCATACAGGACGTCCCATAAAGATAAGACACAGGTTACACTGTCAACTGGACCATGTCATCTATCTCCTGAACTGTCCTTGTGGCTTAGCCTATGTAGGCATGACCACAAGGAAGTTCAGGGAGAGGATGGCAAACCACAGGTATGCAATACGAGTGGCTATTGAGACCAAAAAAGCCGAGCAACCTGTACCCAGACATTTCCTAGAGGCAGGACATCAAACCACCACATTACGGTGTCGACTGATCGACTGGATCCCACCACCCCCACGGGGAGGGGACAGAGCACTCCTCCTGAAAAAGGCAGAGAGCAGATGGATCCATGTTCTGGACACACTTGCCCCGAAGGGGATGAATGAGAATAACCCATTGTCCAATTTCCTGAGATAAAGATAAGGGAGGAGATGCAGGGATGAGCACACTTAGGCGATGAATAATGTCCGACATTGGCCGAATGCAGGGGACCAGAGGGCTTGAGCCAGGAGTGTGCCACCCTCAGAAAGGTGATACGAGCACAACAGGAGTGAACCGACACCAGGAAACCAACATGATTATGGAGACGAAGATGACACTCAGGCGATGAATATGACCATCACCTGGACCATAAAGACGTCCAGGGGGTCTAGAGCCAAGAGTACAGCCCTGTATACAGAATGGCAGAGAAAACTCCGGCGGACTAACCATACTTGGACTGTGGACATTATGATAACATACGAGGTCTTTCGGACTGTAGGATGGGAAATGTATTCCCCCACATGATGATGATGCCAATATGGCAACAAATAACTTTGTTTTTTGTCTTTTTTGTCTTTTTTTCTCTTTTTGATGTAAATATTGTTTTACTTATTTACACGGATCTATAGCATGATGACACCAAAAGGATGTCTAACTGTGATGCTCAATGTCAAGGTTTGACACAAACACTGATGGGTTAATAACACGGCATGGCCGAACAATACACCCAAGTGGACACGGATGTGTGCATGCCTATGTCCCGGTTTTGCACAACACAATGCAGTAGTAATGAGTTCATGCACTTATGCACCTTTAACAATGACGTAATTGGTGACCATTCCTCCACATATTCGGTACTGTCACACTTGTAAATACACCCCTTTCTTCACTGGTAACACTTGAATCTGCACGGGTATACACCCCTGTATGTAAAGAACAGATCACAGTCAGCAATTTCTGTTAGTTTTTCCTCACGTTTTTGCTCTGCACTCATCACGCATTTATCTCTCACCACTGTAGCGCACATCGGATTGCACTTAAAAATTAGAACTAATGGCACGATCAAACACTGCTGCTCAATATGACACCCAGGGTCACTTAGACCCCGCACCACACGGCGGCACCACGCACTTTGTAAATAGACATTAGCACTTATGGGAGTGTGACAGCTTCACCGAGATAGCAATCCGTCAGCACGGACTGCTAACACCGCCTCTAGCCGGAGCCCAGAACAAATCACAGCACTTAGGAAACGAAGTGACAGGGCATGCGTTCCACCAGCCGCAGGGCTGGGCGGAACATGCGGGTCACAGACAGGAAGCGTACCTGTTTAACAGCTTTAACATTGGCCGGCGCGGGGAGGAGGTTCCCATGATTGATGGTCAATTAACTTGTGCATATAAACCCGGGACGGGGCGGCTTCTCAGTAGGTCTCTGCTTGCTGTAGCAGAAGGACCTCTGGATTGCTGACTCTTTTTTCCCTTCTAAGGCTGTGATATCCTGGTGACTTCCCCTTGATAAAGACCCCGGATTGGGATCGAAACGTTGGGACAGTTTTTGAAAAAACTGACAACTAACTTGGTATGTTTAAAACCTAAAAATCTTTTTTCATGTTGTTCAATAAATGAAAAGTTTTTTTATCTTAAAAACTTGGAGGTGAGTGCTCAATTCCATTAGTGGATCTCTGGAATATATATATATATATATATATATATATATATATATATATATATATATATATATATATATACACTCCACTGCTCCGGATGGAGCTGCAGCCGGCACTCATAGAGACTTGTTTAGTAAATAAATGGAATCGACATCTAAGTGCGGTCAACATTTCTGAGGGTTTTCCTGTTTTTTTTTTTAGTCAAATTGGTCCTCACTAGAATGTCCTTTAGATTTCTTCCCCTCTTGTAACTGGGCATGATGGACTGATTCTGGAAACAAGTTCATTGTTTATCACTGGTAACTAATGGCCAAACCGCATTTAGTGCCCTGGGGAGGACCTGGCTGGCTGGAGTATACATAGTTGCAAAGGGGATTTTCTTTTTGGTGGATTCTGTGGGGCGATAGTTACGCCACTGAGTTCACATGTTTTTGCCCTTTAAAGCAGGGTCGTGCGGTGAGGTAAATCACTGAGGAGTCCCTGGCAAGCATCAGATTCAGATTTGCACACAATTTATGAGCCATGGGGTACATGTGGGCATTATACACAAGTTCAGCAGTATGTACTTCTGGAGGTATGCTGAGTTTTAATAAGAGATGTGCAGAAAAGGTAGCCAGGTGAGGCACTGCCTCACCTGCCATAGACTTTTTACTCCAGAGTTTTGGCTATAAAAATGATTGGAATAATAAAAGTAAGATTTTTAAAATATATTCTTCGTATTTTTGACATACTTTATAAACTCAAAACTCCAGTGTATACGTTAGTATGACAGTAAAGGCTGTGCCTCACCTGCCTCACCTCACTGCTTTAAATAAGGAGTTTGCTTTTGCAACCAACCTGAATCACCCCCATGGTACAGTATGTAACAAAGTGATACCTATTGTATGCAAAAAAAAAACACATGTTCATTTTACTATGATGTGTCAGCAGTTGCCCGGCTCTTAAGAGACCAGTTGTTAGTTTAGGACTTGCAGTGAAATGGGGTCCCTTGGCGATGGGCTGCAAGCTTAAATGCATTGATTAATTTATGAACTAAAACCCCATTTCTTTATTATTTGCATATTAAGGTGTTAGTTTATTATGGTGAGTGTTGAGCCCCTGTATTTGTATTTATTAGAGTATGTGGTCAGAGGCCACTGAACCCCAACCTGTGGTCAGAGACCACTACAGCCCTTTCGTAGGAATGGTGAGTGCGGTGGTACTTCTGTATCTATATATGTGGGTTAATTTTTAATGAACTTTTGTTACTGTGATCATGCACCCCAGATAAACTAGTTTATCTGAAACCTGTGACAGCTGCACCTTTAATACTAATTCAGGTTTTGTGTTAGGTGATTGCCTCACCTTTAAAAGCCATAAGGCAGGGCCATCTTAACAGCAGTGTGGGCCCTATGGCAAAGCAATGCACTGGGGTCTTTACCCATTCTCCCCTCCTAGGGGTGGGGGGTGCTATCAGCAGCAGCATTGATGTCCCACGGGTGGGAGAGGGTGCTCTATCTTCCACTCAACATGTAGGACCTGGAGCAGAAACTTCTGCTGATTACTCCTTTACTGCACAGGTGGTGGGAGGGAGAACACTAATGTGTGGAAGAGGGCACTGAGCTGAATGAAGGGTCCCTTGTAAATTACTTCCAGGGAGGGAGGTAGGGGGTGTTTTATATGCAGGGGAGGGTTGGATAATAGAGTGGGCTTAATATTCGTCATTTTCCAGTGGAAGGGCAGCTTTTTCGACTGCAGATATCGCCATTATCTGGAAATAGATTTCTTAGCCTTCAATAGTATAAAAACCTAGAGTCCCAACTTTCAGGAGGTGCTGGGGACTTGGGGATCAGAGATCAGGAGCAAGAGCAATCCATTGACAAAAATATAAAACTGTACACCAGGCATTTGGAGCTGGAGCAGGGACCAGCTGCTGGAAGACTAATATCTCTGGTTCTGGACATTATAGAGACAAGCTGCTAGTGTCGTCAGAAAGGGGAGAGTCCCAGCTTTTGGAATATACTCTCAGAAAAACTCTAAGTTAGAGAAAACCTGAGAAATATGACTGGTAAGTGCAATTAACAGGTCAGATGTGGACTGCTGATTTGAAGTTGGACATCTCCAGTTCCCTAGGGCCGGTTTTTAAAATTCTGGTATCCCTGGAAAAGAGGATCCTCAGCTATCAGGATAGGACCCTAATACACCTGGGGCCCCTGGGCAAGTGCCCATTAAGCCCATACGAAAAGACGTCCCTGCCATAAGGTACTTGGCAGGTGAGCTTTAACCCAAGAAAAAACACATGTTTATTTTAGCTATGATGTAAAAGCAGTTGCCAGGCTTTTAAGAGACCAGTTGTTAATTTAGAACTTGCAGTGAAATGGGGTCAAGCTGCACCCTTTAAAGCTGTGATGGGCTGCAAGCTTAAATGCATTGATCAATTCATGACCTAAAACCCCATTATTTATTTATTTGATTATTTGAATGTTAAGGTGAGTTAGTTTATTATGGTGAGTGTTGAGCCCCCTGTATTTGTATTTATTAGAGCATGTGGTCACAGGCCACTGCAACCAAACCTGGAAATGGAGAGTGCTGTTTTCACCCCATTTGTAGGAATTGCAGGTGCGGTGGTACTCTGTATCTATATTGTATTTGTGGGGACACATCTCTAAGGTGGAGGGAATATATGTCCATTTTAGTGCCATGCTCATAGTTACTTTCACAATCTCCCTGAAAAGGCAAGTACAGTCAGTGGCATATCTATGTATGGTGCATTACAAAAATGGGTGCAGTGTGCGTGGTTCTTGGCCTCCCAGTGACCCATGTGCACCATGCACACTGCACCCATTTTTGTAATGTTTACCCTCTGGAGTCCAGTGATGTGGCAGGAGTGCTCAGACCCTACTGTTCCCAGCACTCGCTTCGCTGCTCCAGGCAAGAGGAGGCTGCACACGGGCCTCTTCCTCTCTTAAAGATGACCCTGAGAGCAGTACTGTTCATCTTGACATCAGTGTACCACCTTCAGCATAATATCTGCATTGCCATACCTCCCAACATGACCCTCTCCAGGAGGGACAGAATGCTCTATTCCTGGACTTCCCTCTTATTTTAGGATTGCCATTGCCTGTGGTGAAGCACCTTTGTTATCAATTAACCTGTTTAAAACATGTGATGGTAATCATAAATTTGGAAGAAGTCCAGTAAAAGAGCATGTGTCCCTCCTGGAGAGGGTCATGTTGGGAGGTATGCATTGGGTGTTTGTTTTTTAGAGTCATAACTAAAATGATACACTTTTAGATTAAGTATCATTAGTACAGTGAAAACTGGAAGAAAACTTTAAGCAAAATTTTTCTTCCCGTATGCCATGCATTGTAATACTGTAATTACTGTAACTGAGAACATACACATTTAAAACAAAGACAATGTTGTTATCCTCTTCTATTTTAGACAGCTGTGTCTGCATATGCAAATATAATTGTTTTCCTTTGGGTGATGTAAACGAGCAAGCTTTATTTAAAATCAAGATTCAGTCTTATTTCATGTTTATGGATGTCATTTAGCAGCCCTGAAACATGCAGGTGCAAAGAATTAAGAAAAGGTGCTTTAATTGAAAAGTATGCGGATCGACAGTATAAATGCATTGCTTAAAAATTGCAGCAGCCTTTATGTAACTACTGTATATGAAATGTGATGCTTAGTTGAATGTTAAAAAAAAAAAAAAAACATTATTGTTACAGTATATTGGAGCCAATGTTTATCCACATCTGTACTACCAGCCAGGAGTATTTTAAGGAGAGGAGATGGCTCATGTGCAGCCTACTCCATTTGGGCCCTGTCCTCTCTGTTGGCTGTTATGCTGTGCAGACCGCAAATCTCCAGAAATATGGTGCATGGGCATCGCGGGACTCTGGAGGGGTAAGTATTAAAAAATAGATGTCAAATATGTGATGTAGGCCCCTTGGGCCCCATCTAAATATGCCACTGCTAACAGCGACATGTTGTATAAAGCTGTACTACCACAAGGCTGGATTAATTTTTTTGTAAGTAATGCAAAAAAGCAAGTATCTGGGCAAAACCATGTTGTACTGCAGGTAGGACTGCTGAAACATGCAGAGATATTGATTTGGTAAGATCAAACCAGGCTGAATATGTTGTCACTAGAGAAACGGAGGTTGAGAGGTGATATGATTAGTGTGTTCAAATACAGGATTGGGAATCATATGGATCTGGGACATGATTTGTTCACTAACGGCCTATACTTAGGACAAGCAGGCATGTACTGTGTCACACTCTGGGGGTTTGTAGGGACTGACAAATGGGGAGTAACCTTAGAGGAGATGGGAATTGAATGTGAGAAGCTTGGTGGATGAATGTAGTGCTTTCTCATGAACCGGAGTACAGGATAAATGGAGGAGAAATGGAGTAAGGTTGAGAAGTTTTAATAATAAGGTTTTGCGATACAGTCAATGACTAAACTGTGAATAAACAAGCAACAAAAAGCAATGTGATGAATCAGGCAACAGTATTAAACAGTAGTAGTTTGTATATCAATGAATAAACTGTTGCATGGATATTTAATAACACTGTAAAAAGGTTGGAGATGACTGGAGGATTTGGAGACCACTGTAAGAAATTGTAGATTGTGAGGAGAAAACAGTAAAGACTTGGAGACAACTGTGGATAACTGTGAAGACTTGGAGATGACTGTGAATAACTGTGGCACTTGGGAGACAACTGTGAATAACTGCAGCACTTAAACACAACTGTGAATGACTATAGCACTTGGACACAACTGTGAGTAACTGTTGTAATTTAAAGACAACTGTGAATATCTGCAGCACTTGGATATAACTGTGAATCACTGTGGCACTTTGGAGACAACTATGAATAAATGTAGTATCTTGAACACGACTGAGAATCACTGTGGAGCCTTGGAGATAACTGTGAATAACTAGGAGGCAACTGTTAAGTTCTGAAAGGCTATCCCAGCAGGAGACCACACTGGTGGATCACTGCGGCACTGGTACCTTTAAGGGACACCGGACAGGAGCATCAGCAGGTTGGACAGGAAACACTGTAGAACACAAGCCACAGAACCACTCTCCAGTAGGTAGACTGAAGCACTGGCAGGGAGACATGGGCCAGACCCCTTTCATCAGGGAAAGACACACCGGATTGGCTGAAGAAACCCCTCGAGGGGATTGGAGAAACCTTGGTCTCCAAAATGGCTGGGGCATACCGGAGACACTGCAAAGAACAAGGCACACCTCCTCTCACAGCTACAGACACGCAGCAGGACTGCCCCTCCATAACACTGTGCTACAATGGCGGTCTCCATTGCCGCACCATTCTGCCCGGAACCTGTCTCCTATGCGCTCCTGCTCCCGGCATCCTGACCACACCACGTAGCCCGCAGGGCAGACAGCACGACCCCTACCTGCGGTAAGCCTCTGCGTGCTGACATACTGAGGCTCAAGGAAAAGAAAATCCTTACTGAATAAAGAAGAGGATTCTTCATCTTTAGAGCAGTAACATTCTGAAACTCAGGGTGGTTACAGCAACTACTATTAATGAATTTAAATCAAAACTGGATTCATTTTTGCCCACTAAGGAAATCCTCATAGATATGAGTTACTCAAGTCAGTAGTTACAAGTCAAATAGGTTGAACTCGATGGACTAATGTCTTTTTTCAACCTTAATTACTACAGATGTAGTGCCGATCATGCACCAGGGCTCGCCAGACCACCACCACTGGTGTGCAGCGCTACATCTGGGATGCACAAGCAGTTTCCATTTGGTGGGGTGATGTGAACCCTGCCCGTCTCAGCTTCAGGGAGATGGGCAGGGATGGAGGGGGAAGCGGGGAGGTGTGAGAACACGGTGGAGACCGGCGGCGAGGCGACGGGGACCCGGGGGGAGCCCCGTTGTAAGGGGAAATGTGCACATCCCCTTCCAGAGGCTGGCAGGGGGCTGGCATGTGGCGAATACACCACCAGCCCCTGCAAAGATGAAAGATGTTCTATCTGTATGTTACTATGAAGGAACACAATCATTGAGGCAAAGAGCTGTTCCCTAAGTCTGATTACTATAAGGAGTAGTGTCAGGATAATCAGGTGAGCAGCCAGGTAAAAGTTAATCACTGAATAAGTTTTTAGAAAGGTTTGTATGCAGCAATGTATATATAACCCTGTATGGGCGGCTAAGACAATTATTCTTGACACCAATAGTACCAAACCTTAATTCCCCCCCTTCCCAGTGCCAAAAAATAACTCACTGTAGTTACCAGCTGATGAGACCTCCAGGGTGCCACTGCATATCTAGTCTCCCCTTGGCTGTACACTAGCTCCAAAATGACCTACCTTTATAGTTATGTATTTGATTCTGTAAATGGAAGACATTTATCCTGACACAATGGGCCTGATTCACAGCTAGACACAATGCAGATATTTGTCGTGTTATGTGATAATTGTGCATGTCGCAACCATATTATGGGCATCTGTGTAGGCATTTACAATGGCAACGGCAACTTATTTCCAAAGGATATTCTGAGTAACCACCAGGTTGTTCAGAAAATCAATAGAGTGATCAATGGGGTATCTTGGTTTGCAAGACGTATATTAGAGATGCCAACTTTAGGTATTACAGTGGTATCAAATTCCCATAATGATTGCAAGATGCCACCATACTGGCCATAGTCAGCATTATATCATAACATTAATATTGCATTTCTCTTTCCGTCACACAATAATGCAATTTTCTACTTTTATATATGTAAAGAGCCTTTGGAGCAAATAGTATAGAGCAGGCATTCCCAACCATGGTCCTCAAGGCACACCAACAGTGCAGGTTTTAGTGATATCCAGGCTTCAGCACAGATGGTTTAATCAGAATCCCACAGATACTAATTAAGTCACCTGTGCTCAAGCCTGGATATCTACAAAACCTGCACTGTTGATGTGCCTTGAGGACCGTGGTTGGGAATGCCTGGTATAAAGGGTGTAAATGTCCATTTGATGCTAGTCACACCCACATTGTACTGGCCACACCTACCCAATACTGGCCACATCTTTTACTTCTTCTCACTGTAATTATTCGTCCCAGACCCATGATTATCAATTGTCAACTTTTTTTTAGCTCAATACCAATGGTGGCTCCTGAGGAAAGGCTGCAGCACAGTTTAAAATTTGTAATAATGGACAACGTTAAACATAGCTACTGTATAATCGTATGTAAAATCTGTTATTTTATCCTATTTTGATCATTTGTAATTTATTTTATTCAGTTGAAGAAGATACATTGGTGAGTTAACAGGACTAATATTTTGGTTAGTTTCATTGATGTAATGTGGAAACACTGGAATGCAGATACATGTGGTTTTGAGCCAGCTGATTTGGCAATATCTCCCAATGTGTATTCAGACTAAAACCTGGCTAGAAAGCAAAGTGGGAAATAACATGAAGCACCCTCAGTATAATTTCTCCTTCCAGCCAACAATATATTAAATGTACTGAGAAAAATATAGGTTGATGCTCAGTCATTGGTGCACCTGTAGATTAAAGTCATTCTTGCATGTAACCTTTAGTTTTATTTTATTCTTCATCTTCAGCTGAGTATATTGTCTGAAAACAAAACAAAAATAAAAACAAAGCAACATTATTATTATTTTAAATACAATATTAGTATAAAAAAGGATATAAATACAGAAAAAGGAATGAAAAAAAGGAAGTGAAGTCTTACAACATTGTTGCTGCCACAATTTACAGTATATGCTTCTACCCTGTTACATATGTTCAACTAAATGGCTGTTTTAGGACATTATCATCATGAGTTATATTCAGATGATCAGATTGATATACAAGGAAAACAAGAGACTCTGGGCCAGATTCAGAGGTGGATACTAACTAAACGCAATGCTGATGTTTGCATGATTGAGTGATTATATGCTACTGCGGACTTGCTAATTATTTTGAAAACCCTACGGTGCATCCATTGCCCTGAGTGTACGCTGTTGGAATCAGAAATGGTGAGGTATTCCTGAGTGGTTTTGGGTAGGTGGCCTGAAGTGAGTGCAAGAAAATCCACAACAGAGCTGTGTTAGTGAGGTGAATGTGTCACCAGGGTGCTAGGGTGTTCAGTGCACCCTCCCTCCTACATGGATTAAAAGGATAAAATGTACTTTTGGTGCACCACAAAATAGATGAGTGGTCTCAAAAGGATGGGGGCATGGTCACGCAATAGTAATACCAATTCAAATTACACCACACAACAGCACAATTTATTTCACATTACACCACACGTTGTGCCCCTGAATCATATTACAACCCACAGTAGTGTATATTATTCGTGTTACAATGCATCCGGCAAATATTCCCATGACACTGGTACTAACCTTTTTCTACATCGGAAAAAATTGTGTCCAGTGTGATACATCTCAAAATTGGACTTTATTCAAAATATTGTATATTTTAAGAATCCTACATTTAGGATCGACATACCGTACACCCGTTTACCCCTGATGAAGTCTTTCGAGACGAAACTCGTAGGGTTTGGAGATTAATCCATGTTGTTTACCATCATGTGAACTGCAATCAAACGGATGTCAAATTTTTATACATTTTTAATAAAACAATTGAATTGATATCTGATCTGAATTGTATCTGACCTGATTGAAATATTTGATCCTATGCTGATCTAATCTCTTAAAGGTGGTGGGATTTGATAGCGCTATTTATTACTGTTTCTATCCTGTTTTTATCTCCGGTTAACAGGGGAGTTTTACAGAAGTAGCTGCTTATTGTACTAGTGGCGTAACTAGGGTCACCCCCTTTATATATATATATATATATGTATATATATATATATATATATATATATATACACACAATAGTATGTGGGAAACGCACACTTCCTCTGTTCTTGCAATTGGGGTTCAAGGTAAGATAATTCAAATAGTAAGCCAGCCAGAGAGACCCTCAGTCTCCTGGAACGACAGGACCAGCACACCCTTGGTATCTGATGCAAAACGTTTTGCATCAGATACCAAGGGTGTGCTGGTCCTGTCGTTCCAGGAGACTGAGGGTCTCTCTGACTGGCTTACTATATATATATATATATATATATATATATATATATATATATATATATATATATATATATATGGACACACACACATTCAGCAATATTTATTTTCCCTTTTCTAGTATGGATTAATTAATAAAAACAAAGGAATTGACTAAAGGAAACATCACTCTGCTGCACTTTAACACTCCCATTTTAGAGTCCATGTAGATGGCAAAGTATGAAAACAAACCTCAGGTTGAACATCCTGTAGCTACTTTTACTTATGTTAACCTTTGACCATGTAGAGCATATGCATGTTGACCATGCATTGTTGACCTATTGCCTGACCTTGATATTATCTATCAGCCATCCAGGTACCAATCATTCTGTTTTATTACATATTTCTGCCAATAGCCTTCTGTTATACATTAATTTGCACCAAATTTAAGTCTCACATTTTGAGAGAACTTGCATGGAATTTCAATTTTTAAACAACCAATTTGTTAAGTAGTTTTTTCCATGACTTTCTTAAGACATATTTCATAATATTAATGAGCTTAATCATCTGTTAGTTGCCTGATGTCTTTCGGCTTAACTTTTAGATCTCGTTCTATTTAGTGGGACATTCTTTGAAAAATGTAATATCCCCTTGTTATTGAAGTGTCAATGATCTAATCTGCTCTTGATGAGAAGTGTGTATTGGATCAATAACACATTTTATGGAACCTTTCTGTTATTCTCTTAGGCTTTTCAGCCTGTCATTAATTTATTTAAATTACTTGATGCTCATATTTGAGACCATCATTGATGTCTTTATTCAGCTTCTTTTCTTTGTCATATTTTAACTCTCTCCAACTGTTTTTATTATATTTGGCATTCTGTGTATTAGTTAAATATTGAACTTTGTAAAATGTATTTATTTAAAGATCACCTAAATGTTAACCACTCTAGCAACAGTAATTTTAACATGTGACATTAACATTTATATTACTTAAAAAAAAATATTTTTTATTATTGAAATGATTTGCCTTTATTAATCAATGTAATGCTTAGGGTGACAATGAATCATGCATTATCTTACTGATACCATCCTCAAATATTATTCATATATACTGTACTGGCATATGATGCCGATATGATATGATCCAATTTTACTGGATTTTGGCCTGTTTGGACCGTTTCAAATGAGTTGTATATTCATGATCTTTATTGGTCTATTCAGATGGACATTGGATAATTACAGTATCATCAATTATATTCTTCTTCCTAGTTAACATAGTCTGGAATTCATTCTCAAACTGAGGATCAATTTTCTCCCCATGGACATTAATGTCTTCAGATAGATATACATGATTACATGAATACATGAATCTGGCGAGTGCCCAGAACATTGTAGCTTTTATGCCAACGATTGATATGAAATTATTGATCAGTTAGGAATGTCAAATCATCCATCATGTTCATCTGATGTGATTTTCTCGGTTGCAAATCAGCCACATCAGGCAGTGCATTCCTTGGCATGGTCAACTCATGGACTTTTCACATGCTTCTCCACATGGGAAGGAATGGGGAAATGTCTTCAGGGATAGAGCCCAGATTCTGTGGTCACTGTCAGATCTTTCACAGTATTCTTGTATCTGTCAGAGTCTGAGGCTTAAAATAAAAATTGACAGGCAAAATCTGTTTGACAGGCATTTTATTTGATTGTTAATGCCCAGTCTTACTCAAAAATGTCCCCTTAAACTTATCCAATTCTATGCTCCATATTTCTACTGCATAACTGTCTTGAACTTCTTTAAACCTAAGGGGTGACATTTAATAGGATGCCATTTTTAGTTACTTTCCGAAATCGCATATTATCACACTTTTCAAAATCCTAATTTTTGCAGGAATACGATTATTTTATTATATGCAAAATTGCAGCAAAAAGTGCGATTTTTAGTCATGGAATTGTGCGATTTTGTGTAAAAAAAACGGAGTGGGGTGCCCTGGGCCATTGAGCCTAGTCCTGGTTTCATAAAATCACGGGACAAATTAAGTAAGGGTCCCCTGGATTTAATAAAACCAGCACCAGGCTCAAAGGCCGGTCCTGGTTCCCAAAATACGGGGAACTAAATGTGTAGGGGTCCCCCCTATTTCAAGATCCAGCACTTTGCCCAACCAGCTAGCAGGGTAATGCCACAGCCGGGGGAGACTTTTTATACAAGTCCCCCCGGCCAAAGCATTCACCCCCTGACCTGTCAGCATGGGCAGGGGTCCTGGGGAAGTGGGGACCCCCCAAAGAAGGGGTCTCCCCCTCCAGAACTTACCTGCCTATGTTGAAACCCGAGGCTGTCCTCGAAACCTTTGGGCAGTGGCCGTCGGGCTGATAAATGGTGTAAAATGAGAAAAAACTATTGTGTATTGCTGGGGAACTATGTGGTTGTGTGCATGTACATGTGGTAGGGAATACATGCATGCATGCGCTGCATCTTTCCCATATGATACTTATGGTAAAAATGTATCTGTATTTGTATATTCTCTTTGTACTTGCGTGGGTTTCCTCCAGGTACTTCAGTTTCCTCCCACAATCCAAATATATACTGGTAGGTTAATTGTCTCCAAACAAATGAACCCTAGAATGTCTGTGTGTGTGTACATGTGGTAGGGAATATAGATTGTAAGCTCCACTGGGGCAGGGACTGATGTGAATGTTCAAATTTTCTCTGTACAGCGATGTATGTGTGCGCAATATAAGAAACTGTTAATTAATAAATCTGTATATTACTACATACTGGGTGGTAATATCACTGTAGTATGGCAAATAGATTGCAGCAACCACATTACTACAAGTTAAGTCTCCCATATCCAAAATTCCAAACATGTAATATTCCAAAATACATAATTTTTTTTAGAGTGACTGAGATACAAAATGTTTGCTTTCCAATGGTTCACTGTGCACAAAATTTGATCAACAATTAATTTTGTGTATTAAGACACCAGGATATCTTATTATAGTGTGCAAGTATCCAAAATACAGATAAATCTGATAACCAAAATACTTCTGGTCCCAAGAATTTTAGATATGAGAGGGGGGTATTCAATGTAGGGTCACAACTGTTGGGCTGGCCTGACAGCCGTGACCCTGTCCCGTTATCAGCTGGCTCGACAGGGATTTTTCAGGCGTGATTCAATGTCCCACCTGATGAGCGCCGAGAAGGGGGCGTGGCCACAAGATGCAGCTGTGAATCGTGAGCTGCGGCCAGGAGCTTGTCAATTACTGGCCGTTCTCGGCAGAACGTGTCTTACTGCTTGTGAAGTCGGGCATGTTTTGCTGAGATCCCTGTTTAATTCTGTTGAGGAAGACAGCATTGGATAGGGCTCCGCACCCATATCCTCCATCGGGAATGGCAGCAGAAGATTGAATATACCCCTAAATCTATGGAATATTTGCATAAATGGGATTGAACTAGTAATTAGACAATCAGAATAACTATTATTTATCATCATTATGATCATCATCATCACCCTACATATTGCACAAGGAGTCAATCACCCACAAGTGACCCATTTCAAAAAGATTCATATGGCTATTTTTTGGCATTGGAAGCATCACACCCTCCAAATCTTCCCTAGGCATGGCTCATTAGCATAAAATGGGTCTCAGGAGGCATGATATGTGTAAGTATGTGTTGTTGACCAAAAAGTGCCAACCTACTGTATATATTTTTTTATTTTAAACTTGTATGGACAAGATCACATCCATTGTGACCACCAGGGCCAAGATGTGTATCTCTGTAGTCAGCAAATGCTTCCCCTTTCTTTGGAACATAAATCTCAATGATAAAAATCATTTGTTGCAGATGTTTTTAGCTTCAGGTTTAATTGGATAAAAATATGGATTTCAGTTTCAAAGCTACTATAGGTGCTATAAATTAGATGACAAGTCAGTGGACTAATTTTTCTTCTACTGTCCATTATTATCAGCCGATCATGGCAAAAATGGGTATATTAGTGTCTTACAAGGAGCCCTTGGAATGCTAAGCCATTATTCAATTGGTTACCTTGGTAGAGATTATACTGTATCATGATATCCAGTTAGAATGTTTTTAAAGTATGACAAGACTAACTAACATTACCATGCCAGGGGCAAATGCAGGAATTTTATAGGGGGGTTTCCGAATGTGTGTGTATATATATATATATATATATATATATATATATGTCCTTAAGACGGGCCCCCGGCCCGAAACAGTAAAAAAGTATTTATTTACAAGCCCCGGAGTGGTGTCCATCTTTTCAATTTATATATACACTCATAAATATATATATGGCATACAGGGAATCCCGATAAGTGTCTGGTAAGTATACTTACCTTTCCTTCTGCCCCCCTTTAAGCCTCCCTCCTCACAGCCTAAAACTCCCACTCAGCATAACCTTAACCCTCCCCGATAGTACCTAAATATAACCCCCCACCATGCAGCCTAACCCCACCCAAGCCCTTAGTGGCAGTCCCCCCAGCCCTCAGTAGCAGGCAGCACCCACCCCCTCCCTAGCCTTCAATGCCAGAACCTCCCTTCCCACCAGCCCTCAGTGGCAGTATCCTCCTCCCCAGTCATCAGTGGCAGTAACCCCCTCCACTTCAGCACTCAGCAGCAGCCTTCCCCCTCCCCCTAGCACTCAATGGCAGTAACCCCCTCCTCCCTAGCACTCAGCAGCAACCTTTCCCCCTCCCCACTCCTCAGTATATTTGCAGCTCACCTCTCTATGGGTGTCTTCACGTGGCTTGCTGTGCACCTCTCTGGACCATGGCACCGGCATCCTCCCATGGTTCTGGTAGCCGCAAGTTCCTGCAGTGGTGATTTGTCCCTCAGCAGCGCTGAATGTCCTCAATATTGACAACTTCTCCCCATTCCCTCATAGCCACGGTACCGGCTTTCCTCCTAAAGCTGGTGCATTACAACAGGGTCTGCATCCACCTCCCTACTGCCGGGCTTTGCAGCAGCATCAGCTTCCTCCCCCAGGGCATAGCAACAGTGCTGGCTTCCACCCCCGCTCACGCTGCCGGGCTTTGCAGCAGTGTCAGCTCCCCTCTCCCTCCCAGTGGGGCATTGCAGTGGTGCATGCATTCCCCCCTCTCCCTCCCTTCTGCCAGGCTTTGAAAAAGAGTCCCCTCTCCCTCCCTCCTGCTGGGGCATTGCAGTGGCATCTGCTCCCTAGAAAGCAATTTGGACCATCAGGGGGTTTCTGGTTATTCAGAACCCCCCTGCTTGTTCCACTGCATTCTGAATTAGAAACAAAAACACATTCTTATTTAAGCAAAAATAAAAAATAAATACTTAAATATTCTCTTCCATTCTATGTGCCAAATATTTTGCACTAATGTAATAATTCAACTCATGCATAAAAACAAACAGTAGGAATTGCAAAATAAAAAGCTTATATAAAGACTTTGTAATGTATTTAAAGTTAGCATACCTCCAAGCAGAGAAAGGAAAAATTTAGAGAAAAGCACTTTGCCAACTTTGAAATATAACCAGTAGTTTTACACATGGTATCTTTCATCTCTAGAAACAGTGTCTCAAGAGGAAAAGCCTTTCTCAAAATAATTTCATGTTTAGAAAGGTAGTTAGGAAATCAATTATTCAAATATGTGGTGATTTTATGTAATGTAAATTTAACAGTTCTATTATTTTATGGTTGTACGTGTTAGAGAATAACATTTACTCATTAAATTATATGGGTTCAATACCTTATAAAAAATATGAATGTATCAATTTGATAACTTTTTTATATTTTTGGATTTTCTTTCAAAAATAATACATTCTTTCTATTATGGTCAGAAACAGACTTTGCAGAGGACAGGGCAACAATACAATTTTAGCGGTCCAAGATCATCTTCCCAACTGCATGTACATGTTTAATGATGGATGTATGAGGCAAGTAGACCGGATGCTCCTCAGCTGCTCAGGAATATAGTTGGGTACTTGTGGAGTATCACGGCTCCCATCGTATGGCATCGTATGCCATATGTAGTGGCATACGATAGCATACGATGGTATACGATGCGATGCGGTTTTTACCGATTTTTGAGCATTTCTGGTCAAAAATCGTATGCGATCGCATCGGATGCCATACGATGCCATACGATGGCATACGATGCGATGCGATCGCACCCGATTTTGAACTGAAATGCATCAAAATGCATTGAAATGTGTAGTAAACTTGTGAAATGCCCCCAAATGCCATTTTTCATAGTGTACCACCCCCACTATCAACGTCAACCCGAAGCGTGGCGAGCACAGCGAGCCCGCGAGGGGCGGCGGTACGTGTCCTACGACCTTTTCATACCCCCACTATCCATGTTGGCGTGGAGTTGAGAAAAGAAAGTGTGGCGAGCGCAGCAAGCCACCGAGCCCGCCACGCTTCGGGTTGACGTTGATAGTGGGGGTGGTACACTATGAAAAATGGCATTTGGGGGCATTTTACAAGTTTACTACACATTTCAATGCATTTTGATGCATTTTAGTGCAAAATCGGGTGCGATCGCATCGCATTGCATGCGATTTGATCGTATGCGATGCGATTTTTTAGCATGCGATCAGCATACGATCAAGGTCGTGGGAGCCGTGATACTCCACAAGTACCTATAGTACTATTTAAGCCGAAAAAACTGAATGCAGTAAAACAAAGAAAGCCCATCCAGTTGTGGAGAATATATGTGGCCAAATGTGGGATGCAGGCCAAACTCAAGTTTTTTTTAAAGGGCAATAATTTACAATGCAAAACCTCCACACAAAAACACAGCCGGGCTTGGCCATTGGGAAGGAGGGATGCTGACATAATCAGAGGCCCGATCTACCCACGCCCATCACAGCTCAGATTAAGTCTAGACTTAAGCTGTGCTGCACACGGGGGAAGCCATTCAATGGTGAGTAAATTAAAATGGATTTCTCCCTTTTCCCAGAGCTGCAAATCCATGCACAGGGGAGGTACTTCACTCTGGTGAGGAAGGGGCTAAAAGTTGCATCCCTGCAATCAGGTCTGAATCGGTACCTATCTCCCACACAGTATCTGATGCACACTGTAACCAACACTGTATCTGTCCCACACTGCATTCTACACTGTATCTGATGCATACTGTATCCTGCACTGTGTTTGACCTGCACTATGACCCACACTGTATCCAAGGTGCACTGTAACCCTGTGTATGTACTGGTGCTGTACGGTGTAAACTTGTGGGTGTACTACTGCAGTAGAGTGAAACCCTGTTGTGTGCCGCTGGGGGTAGGGGGGAGGAGGAATGATGAGGAGGAGTGAGGAGAGTTCTAACATGTTATAAAGTGCATAAGGGTCCTTCTGTGTGGTGTAACATGTACAGTATAATGGTAATAAAGTGTGGTGTAACATGTATAAGGGTACTACTGTGTGGTGAAATGTGAATAATGGACAATACTGTACAGCGTAATGTGTTATGTGCTTTGTATTTGTGCTGCTACTCTGTCACGTCACGTGCATATACATGGTCAGAATTTGGGGTACTTCCTCATCATTGCAGCCACTACCATGATGCAAGGTTTTGGCTATGTATGATGTTGATTATGTGATTTCCCTTGAACTGCTCAGAGCCCAGAACCACACCATCTTGATTATATTTATTTGATATTTTGACTATAGTTACTTGATATATTTACTGTGGCCGATTTGACTATACTAGAACACTGGACTGTATACAATAGTGTAAAAATTGGCTTGCATGTACAGTATATTTTTTCTTGTGAAACTGATTCCACAGGGTGCATATTGGTATTTACCTTACCGGTACTTGTGAGTTATCCGGGCGTCCGAATTTTTTGATTGTATGCCTTAAGTTAAGGCATACAATCAGATGCGATGCGATGCGATATCGCATCGCATCGCATCGCATGCGACCATCGGATGCGATGACCCGATTTTTCCATAGGAATCAATGTTAAAATGATTCCTATGGAAAAAGGGGTCCTTTTCATACCCCTACTATCCAAGTGGGCATGGAGTTGGATATAAACCTGTGGCGAGCGTAGCGAGCCACCGAGCCCGAAGCGTGGCGAGCGAAGCGAGCCCCGCGAGGGGACGGTATTCTGTGTCCCCTCGCGGGGCTCGCTACGCTCGCCACGCTTCGGGCTCGGTGGCTCGCTACGCTCGCCACAGGTTTATATCCAACTCCATGCCCACTTGGATAGTAGGGGTATGAAAAGGACCCTTTTTCCCATTGAATTCCATGTTAAAATGGACTCAGTCCATTTTAACATTGATTCCTATGGAAAAATCGGGTCATCGCATCGCATCGCATCGCATTGCATCCGATGGTCGCATGCGATGCGATGCGATGTCCCGATCCGACCCGATTTAAAAATCGGACGCCCGGATAACTCACAAGTACCACCTTACCTTCCCAACCACATCAGGCAATAGGCTGCTGAAGCAGCCAGAGAAAGTCTCCAACTATCGACCTACCCTTGCCAACCACAGCAGGGTAAGAGCTGCTGCAGCTCCATTGGACCCCCTGATGGAGAATAGCCCATGTAAGTCATGATTCCAACTGTCAGTGAGTCATCCGGCACCCGACAAAATCACCCAACACGAAAATTATAAATACTTTTTTCATAGATATGGGAGGGCAAATGGTGTTTCATACCCCCATACTAGCTTATTGAGATGTTGTGGCTCTCTTGTTTGAAAGAGGACCATGTTCCCTATAGTCGCATTTTCCACAGATGGGGACACCTAACTTGCAGATTGTACCTATCATTTGTCATATAAATGAAATATTCAGTTAATGTGGTAGGTTGCTTAGTTTTAAAAATGGTTAGATTTGTTTATTCCTACAAATAGTAATTATTTCAAATGAGAGAACAAATATTACTGTAATTACATATTTTGTTGTCAACAACACCCACACGTAGAATCCTGCTTTTCGATAAGGTTGATTATTGTTGAAACAAGAACCATAGAGTGTATATTTGAGGTGTTCATTTCAGTTTTTTTTTAAAAAGTCACTTTTTTGAAATTTTGGTTAGATTTTCTTTGATGTGTTAGAATGTACAAAAAGACTTATTTTCAGTATAAGACAGTATTTTCTGACAAGCTCAATTAAAATATGAAAATATTCAGTAAATGTATAATGTTATAAAAATATAATATGATATTCATATTAAAATATTATGAGTGCAAGCATCAACAAATTACCTCAGCACAAGGGTGAGAAAAACCTTCAGCAGAGAAGGGGTCCATTGGTACTTGAAACATGTTTTTAATTGGTTTGATCTTTTGGACTTAAGCAAGCACCAGAATTTACTATCTTTATTTAATTTGATATTAATACATTGGCCCTTATTCTGATCGCTGCGGCCGGATCCGAATATGCGGCCAGGACCGTGCGTGCGAAACCCCGCCTTCCATACGGATCGCCAACTCCGTCCGTATGCGGTAAGAAGCTGGCCGAACGGACCGCACGTGTATTTTTCACGGAATACGCCTTCTCCATCTCAGGGAACCTCCCCCATCATTCGATGGTCGCAGACCATCGAATGCAGGACTGAGTGCTCCACCAGCTCCCGCAACCTCAGACCACACGGACATTTTTCCGTGCAAAAGCAGGGATCTGGGCGGGCAGCTGACATCCGGCGATGTCATATATCCGCCCCCTACACGTGCGTCACGGCCGCATTACCATACGTACGCCCAGCGTTTGCATGGGAACGCCCATGAAACGCGGGGCATATGCATATGGTAATGAGCCCAAATAGCCCTTCACGCCCCTCTCCACCCCCTGTTCGGAGTGTTCACATTTCATGCGGGATTTGGCCGTACGCCCCGCTCGCACATGCGCAGAGATGCCTCTGCACATGCGCAGACACAAAACATCGGCGGCACGAACGCACGCGGATATTACCGCACCGATCAGAATAAGGGCCATCGTATGATAATGTAATGTTTGATCTATGAAAAAAATATGATCTGTTTAATAAAGCAGAATATAAATTCAATACTACAACAGCATATAAAGGCAGCAGCATTCTGTGATGTAATGATAAAACTGTAGTCTGTTTGAATAAATAATTTTAAAGATAATGCAAGATGTTAAATGCCACTAATTCTCATTACAATAATGAAAAATAAACTTAAATCTGTAGATTAGCTGACTGAAATAACTGATGGTGCTAACAATAATATACATATTGTATGAATGTACAGTAAATGTAAGATCTGGTATAGTAATTAAATGTATGACTTAATTTACCATAGAATTTCAAGTTGTCAATCTTATGAAATAGTGGGCTAGGTAGAGTTGCATTAAGGCATAAAAATGTTGTACTAAGGCATAAATATGCAATTTTTTCAGATAAGCCTATCGCATCAAGCACAGACTTGGCGCAAGAGTGTTATGATAATGATGATGATAATGGTAGTAGGTATCAAGCCAAGCATAGAAATAGGTGCTAACTCTTGAATCAAAAAGTGATTAAGAGGGAGGTTATCTGAGTTTTTTGAAGGTACTGTAGTCTGATGTTAACTACTTTGCTCATAAAATCCTTGAAAAGAGAAATATTAAATATTATACATTTTCAGATGCTAAAAAGTGTGTCAAATTCATGCATATTGGGCCCATACTTAGCATGAAATATGATTGTATTTTGAAAATATTTATTGGCACAGTGCAAGATACAGTATATTAAAACAACAAATAAGAAAATATAGAAATAAAACATTAAATAGTATAACATTGTCATTTGAAACTAACAGCACATTGTAAACATGGAAAGAAATTATCTAAAACAATAATTTAGGGGCAGAATTAGTAACATTATTTTAATAAGATAATGCGAAAAAGGGTGGGTTCACATACTTTTCACATTATTTCACTTAAATGCATTAAAGGGCTTTGGTGCAGTTTTCAAGAAAAACTGTTCCAAAGCCTTCTATTCTATTTTATTTTATTAATATGATTATGCCAAATTTATGGAAAATAAATTGTAAAAAAAGTGATGATACAAAGCAACAGCTCACTTTACAGCACTGGAAGTCACAGAAGCAGGGAGACCTGATGACTGGAAGCCCTCTAAAGGTGCCCATACACTAGTAAGATTTATCTTCAGATCTGGCTGGTCGGAACAAAAACATGTCTATGGATGAGTGACAGTTTGTCAGTTTTCCAGCATTTCCAAGCACATTTTCAACTGTCATTTGCTCTCATCCATAACCATGGTTTTGTTCCAACCAACCAGATCTGAAGATAAATCTGCATGTGTATGGCCACAAGAGCTCCAATTACTGATCTCTGCTGCAGGTGAGTATGACCAGGGGGGGAAGGGGGTTCACGGCATGGGGACAGGGTAATCACAACAGGGAGTGGGGTGAGATCAGCAGTGGTAGTGGAGGCAAGTGTCTGACTGCGATGCCACAGACAATGAGTTTTAATCCTGGGTATGTCAGCATCTTGAAATGTAATAAATGACAGTGTGTCCAAACAAAAAAGAGCTCTTAGGTTAGCTTGAATATTCAGGAATTGTGTATAGATATTGGTAAAGGAAGGGTTGCTGAGGACAACTGGGGCAATCAAGAGATACCAGACTTCAAAGAGGAGGGAAGCTACAAGCGAAAGTACTTAAAACAGATAATTGCCTTAAAAGTGCCCCCTACCCTGCAGGGTTAAGGTACACTATACACCACTCCCGTTATGACCCTGTCTCTTTTTATTAATTGATGTTTTTGAAGCTTTGTTGCCCAAAATGCGCTCACATTTTGGGATAAAACTTGACATAGAGCAGAACACCCCTCAACGGTGATTATAATATTGAAGTTACAGTATATTCATGTTGACATATGGGGAATTGTGCTAAGTGTATTATCAGCTCTCTCCTCCTCTGCAGTATTCTGCCGTAGAGGCCTTTTTACCTTCCCTTTGCATAATGCATTATGAATCCATGTAGATTTCTCAACAGATTCTAAATGGTTTATTATAAAATGAATAATCAATAAGTCAGCAGAGGAGAAAGTTTGGAAGGGGCACTAAAGAGGGGCATTAGGGTTAAGCACTAAGAGGGAAGGTTAGGGTTAGTCTGCAGGGGGGAAGTTTAGGTACTTATCAGAAGGGTTAGGCTGCAGAGGGGTCTAAAGCCCCGTACACACGGGTGATATTGCTTGCAATATATGGCTGAGCAATAAATTGCTCAGTTTCTCCTTTTCATCAGCGACCAGAGATGGTCGCTGATGAAAAGGAACCTCTGCCGGCAGTGCCGCTGAGGTAATCAGCTGGTCGTAGGAGCAAGCTCCTGCGACCAGCAATTAGAACGGGGCTGAAAACGGGAGAGCGCACTCGGCAATTTATCACCGGGGCACACTCCCATCACTAGCAATATGGTCGCCTGCGACCATATTTCCAGCGATTTCAGCCCCTATCGCCCCCGTGTGTACACAGCTTTAGGGTTTCCATAATAAAATAAAAATCATTTAGGCAATAAGTTAAATATCACAGTATTTTTAAGTAGTTAATAGAGATTATTATAGTATGTATTCATTTGGAAAGTGGTACTCTGTGATGCTACATGCTAGCTACCTAGCCAAGAATTCTAAAACTGTTTAAGTGCTAAATGTGTATTTCTTTGTACATATATAGGCAGCTATTTTTATAGCATACAGTTTTTCAATCTAAGCAATAACTTGTCTCGCCTTTGTGTAGCAAAGCATAAGCATGTTGCTAAACATATGTTGTTGACAGAAGCAGTAGATACATTTTTTGTATTGTGCCTACATTGAATCCTAAATGATCCAGGTGTCACATGAAACAAGAAGCAGCTAGCTTTTCTTTTGCAAATATGAATTTTTTTCTAAAGAATTATGGTGGCCATAGATACCACATACAGAAGGTGTCAGCACACAGATCCTGAACTCAAGGATATCTATTTGGGTACAGTAATTGGTATAAAATATTTCCTATAAACTTATATATCAACAAAGTGAACAATATCAATATGTGTAGAAAGTAGATAGTGCATAATAACATATTTTTTTGTATAATCTCTAAGTTGTATTGGAATGTACATAGCTTGTCTATCTGGTTAGTTTCTAATTTTGGGACAGCTATAGAAGGAATGTAGCAGTCCATTGTTATATAAAAACAATGTTTTTTCAGCAAATTGAAAATGTTATGCAATATTGGCTAACTCTTTGAAAAAATCACGAGAAGTTGCCATTATGATTTTTTTCCAGTGTTCTGTTATCAAATTATATTTTCTTGTTTAAATGCAAATATATTTTGCCATGTTTTCTTTGTTTCAATTTTTTTGGGTGTGGTGTTGTTTATATTGGTTATTGGGATGGAGTGCTGATGCCAGCAATGACTCATACAGTATGTACTATATGCATCAATCTCAACTAGTCTGTGACTCAGCCAGCTGTCTTGTGACTACCACCAAAATACCATACAGGCTACACTGCCAGTTCAAGGTGATGGTGATAAAAGTAGCCGAGGCAACAGAGCTGTAGCACATGAACACATAGTTTTTGAAAGATGTGTTATGGTACATGTTGTAGATAGAATAACGATTATTAAGAAAAAATGTTCAAAAATCACTGTAAAAAATTATTTGCACTACTTCATTTATGTAAATTAGCATCACCAATAATAATCAACATTTGTGAATATGATTCCCATGTGACGTATCATACACTAAAATCGAATTATTGAGCAATGTTGCATTCATCATAAAAAAATATATTAGTACAATTTTAAACTATCCGTAGGAATCAATCTTAACATTATGTTTAATGAATAGTTATATTATATACATGTATCAGTATAAGGTTTGCAGCATTTGTATAAAAAATTATAAATAATATAATTTTCAACATTTTTATGCCAAAAAAGTTCCCATTGAGAATTATTTTCTTTCCTTTTTTGTTGTAGTAATTATATCATTGTAGTCACTGGATTATGTTTAATTAGCTTGGGAAAAACAATGCAGAAAAGCCAAATAAATTATTTAGCTGCTGTGAATCTAAACCTTTTTTCACAAGATAGAATTAGGACACAAAAGTAGCACATAAAGTGCAATGCACAAAAGCATTTTAAATAAAAATGTACCTAAAATGCTATACTGTAATAATCAAGAAATTGATTTTGATAAACTGTCTCCTAACATACAGTAGGCATGAAAGCTGCTCTAGAACACCTCGGGGTAAATGTACTACATTTTCTAAAAATGATTATGACTGTTAGTTTCAGGGATGCAACTGAGAAATGATAGACAGAATCTGAATGGTTGCTATGGGCAGCATCACCTCTTTTCATTTTAAGAAGCTTTAGTAAATATCCCCCCTGATTTCAGCTAGAGAAAGAGGCAGGCCCTCAGGAGTACCATGATTTTTTTCTATGCCTCAGGTACCCAGAGGAACCAGATGGTGGAAGCGATATAGTTAGGGCTGTTGACGTCTCACATCTGGGATCTTCAGGAGTCTGAGCCTCAATTATTGGCTCCATGAGTTTAGAGTCCTGTTCATCTTGTTCTGTTTATCAACTAAATCACTTCCACCATCTTGTTCCTCTGGGTACCTGAGGCATAGAAAAAGTACACAAGCAACTTTAGTATCGAGCTCAACCACACCAGTACAAACGGAACAATCTTGGTGAAAGACAACCTCCATGCTTGCATGTTGTTACCGTGGGATTTGACTCACATGCGCTACATAAGTGGTCTGGGAACCACTTTTAATGGTACTATTAGTTATTAGGGTGACCTTTTTGGCGATTGCTCATACATATGGTTTTTTGACACATACTACACTAGAAGGCACCTTCACTCACCTTGTATTGCATATACAGCATACATATATATATATATATATTTCTCTAGATATATATATATATATATATATATATATATATATATATATATATATATATATATATATATATATATATATAGTCGTGGGTACAGAAGGAGGTCACTCGCCAGACTGGAGTAAAAAATGGTTATTTTTTTTCATCTCATTTTATTTACGCTGCCATCACATTTGGTCAACGTTTCGACCCGAATTAGGGCCTTTTTCAAGACTTGTTTGACAGCCATATCAGACAATACATCGAAGTAATATAGACACCTATATCAAGAAAAAACATACAAGCAAAAAATGTGTATCAGTCACTAGATGGAATTATGTTAATCAATCCTGTACTATAAAACAGACTATCCCAGACTGGTCAATTTATATCATAAAATCCATGTCACCTCCATACAAGCAAGTTAGCAAGGTGCAAATATCTTAATCACTAAAGCTCATTTACTATCAACAATACATGCCAACTAAACCAAGTGCTTCTGCAATACATACCATGGAGTGTCCAAAACGCTGCACCACGAGCTGTTAACGCATGTCAGCGTTGTGTGCCACTGTTTACTACACGTCCACCTTTTAAAGCGTCATATGGCGCGAAAAACGTCATTTGAGATGCACACCTACCTCCTATTTGGACCACACTGTCAGGCTATCGTTTCCGGGTGCGCGGCACACCCGGAAACGATAGCCTGCAAGATACAACCTCCCTCCTCATTAAACTACGCAAATTCGGTCCAGCAATTCCCAATATGTGGCTGTGTTCATTGGATATTACAAGCCTCTACACCAGCATCCCCCACGAAGAAGGGATTGCTGCTACGAAATCGGTATTGACCCATGATGCTCTATACACTGGTCCACCAATAGAAGTATTTGCACAATTGCTCAGATTGACGCTAACTCGCAACTTCTTTATCTTTGATAAGAAGTTCTTTTTACAAAAAACGGGGTGTGCGATGGGATCCCCAGTCGCGCCATCCTTCGATAATGCTTACATGTATGAGACAGAGAAAGAGTTATTTTTGGATACACCATCGATGGTCAACATCGCTCTGTACACAAGATACATCGATGACATCCTCTTGTTCTGGACGGGCTCGGAGGAGGAGTTCCGAGAGATGATGACTAATATCAATGCCCTCCAAAATCCCATAAAATTCACCTTCAACATGAGCCAAACGGCAATTCAATATCTAGACGTGCTGATTGAAGTGGTTGATGGTTCCCTAGTAAGCTCCATCTATGCCAAGCCCACCGACCGGAACACTCTTTTGGACACACGTAGCCACCATCCCCCGGCATTAAAAAGAGGACTCCCCTTGTCCCAATACATCAGAGTGAAACGGATAACAAGTGATTCTGTTCAACTGATCACTCACATGGACAAGATGACGGAGAAATTTATTAAAAGAAACTATTCCCCAAAAGTGCTGGAGAAAGCCAGAACGAAGGCAGAATCCATGTCAAGAGAGAAACTTCTAACCCGGAAACCCAAAAAGAATTCAACCGAGGGGCGTGGCCTGGCAACCAGTCGGAGCAGACGCATCTTTCCAGAGCTCCTGCTTCCAACCTCCAAAAATCCACTTTTTCCCCCTCAAACCCTGCTCCTTCCTCGCCACATCGCCTCCCCTTCATCCCCCCTTTGCTCCGGTTGCTTGTTGGCCCCAGCTGCGGAGCCGGAAAGCGCTTTTAAGTGCTTTTGCAGGTTGCGGCCTGGTCACCCGGTCGGAGCCGGGACCTCGATTTTGCCCGGAGGTGCCGCGGAGGAGACGGACGGACGCAGCCGGAGGCGCTGGAGAGGCCCCCCGCCGCCGCCGCTTGCCACTTGGAGACCCGAGTGGAGGCGCAGACACCCCTGCAGAGACCTGTCGCCTCACCACCCACCCGCTCATCGGCGCTCCACGCTAGGCCAGAGCCGGCGTCGGAGCCAAACACAGAGCCACCCGGCTCCCACTGGTTGTCCTCAGGGCCGGATTCAATCAGCCCAGACACCCCTAAAAAAAGTGAGTACACCTCAGGCAACCCCCAGACAGACGCCCGCCGATGCACTGAATGGGTCCCAGCCGCCATTACACACACCCCGCCATCTTGGGAGTGACATCCCAGATAGCAGGCAACATCAGGGAGCTCACCCTCTCAACCCCAGGCTGCATCCCCTTGAAATTGAGACGGGGCACACTCACATAGCTGGTGAGCGAGGGGGCCCCAGGCTGACCTCCAAAGGGCAGCGGAGGAGAGAGACAACGAGAGAGAAGATCTATAAAGCCACCACTTTGGAGATAATCCTTCACGGACGCCTCCCCTCACAGCCCCTCAGAATTCCCCCCATCTCCCACAGGCAAGACTGGCTAACACCTAGATTACCTCTGGGCTGCTCCACCAACCTACAGCACCTCTTAAACCCTGCCAGCAAAATCCCAGGCACTGAGCAGAGATAACCTCTGGATAATAAACCTCATTTTCTTGCCTATAATTATCACAAAGCAGAGAGGAAGCAGACCCTGGTGATAGTACTTATAAGACTGTTGTGATCTCACTTCTTATTTATAAGCCAAGACTGTCCTCTAGTGCTTGCAACAACAAACTACAATTACTGCTCTAAAAGAGCCAGCCTGTGAAAAGAAAGACACTTCACAATTTAACACCAGTGCTTGCGTACGCAATGTAAGCTGACCTCTCGCTACTGATCAACAGCAGCGTACAGCACAACTGGAGAGGAAGAGGGGTCAGGGACCCCCAATAATAATAAAAAAAAAAAGGATAATGATACGTCCTAAGTAAGGATGTCTCAATAAAGCCAGGCCCCTGGGAGTCACCGCCCGATGAGTTAAGCCACACTGATGTGAGTGTAACTTAGATAATCCTCCCAATCTCAAGATCTAGCCGCCTACTGTTTCTACCCGAAGCTTCTGAGCTAATTATGGTCAAAGGCAAAAAGGCTCTTCCAAAAGGTAATACGCCTCTTCCCAAAGAAAACATGTCCCAAACTGATATGAGACCCTTTTTACAATCCACTCTCTCTACACAAGCAGATGACTCTCCAGTTCACACCTCATCCACTGCTCAGCAGGACTTCCAGGCCTCACTGCTGGCAACGGAACTAGCAGAAATTAGAAATACCTTGTCATACATGAAAACTCTCCCAACAAAGCAGGATATTCAAGACACAGTCCGCCAAGAATTAGCTACAGTTCGGCAAGACTTGTCTCAACTCTCCCAGCGTACAGCTTCTTTGGAAAAAAGCCAAGAAGAAACTTACACAATTTGCAACTCAATTACAGAGACTCTAGCTGCCCAATCGGCAGAGATCCGCTCTTTACAAATGCATCTAGTAGACCTGGACAACAGAGGGAGAAGAAATAACCTCCGGCTCCGGGGCCTACCCGAGGAAGTCTCCCAAGAAAACCTGCCAGACGTTCTCTCCAAGATCTTCAACGAGATCCTTGGGAATGACCCCCCAGAATCGATACCCCTTGATAGAGCACACAGGGCACTAAGACCCAGAGGATCGCCGTCTGATCGCCCACGCGATGTGATTTGCCATCTACATTACTATGCACAAAAAGAAAGTATAGTGCGCAAGATACGCCAGCTGGATGGAATAGACTTCAATGGCTCCAACGTACAAATATACCAAGACCTGTCCTGGCACACACTTCAACAACGGAAGGCATTGCGACCAATCACCTCCGAACTCCGCAAGAGACAACTGAAGTACAAATGGGGCTTCCTCTTCAACCTCCAAGTTACCTCCGCGGGGAGACAGCACACCCTAAACTCCTACTCCGAAATCCCGACGTTCTGCACAGCTTTGGGCCTACCGATCATAGACATACCCAACTGGGAGTTTAATCACCCGGATCTCCCTCCACTCCAACAGCAAGGACACGGTCCTCCTTGGCAAGAAGCCCGAAACGCCAAAAAGAAACAAGGCCAAGTCCCGCCCACCAATACAAACCCCCCCTGAGACCTACAAGCCGACCTGTAACAAGACTATCCTCTACTTTGGGATCAGACCCAGGACTGGTGAATATAATGTTTAGTTACAAAATTACCTTGGTTCCAACTTAAGTTGATTGTTTATGCCTCACTGGTCCTTACAGTGGAGTTACAGTGGTGGGTGGTTATTTTTTAGGTAAATGTTTATAGGGAGTTGACCCAGACCACCCTGTTAGCTCCATTGTGGTTATTTACCTGCAGGACCCGGGTAAAGGACATTTCACGGGCTGACTCCGAGTTAATTTCTCGGGTAAGGTTAGATACTTATGCTCTATGTTTAGGCTAAATGGGAGAGAACCTATATGGCCTACACTAGCACTATTTTAAGCATCTATGCACAGGAAGTTCTTATAGATAAGCTATTTAAGCTTGATACACTCATTTTCTTAGTACTAACTCCCTAAAGGGAGATCACATGACACTTGCTAGCGGTGACTCCCCCTACCCCATACCCGCCCCAGGCTCCTTGCCTTCTGAGACACTGGTGGCCTTTTACCGCCAGTCGCCTCTTAGCGGGATTTTTCTTTTTCTAATATTAATGTTGTTATTTAGTATGTTTAATTGTACCCTCCTTTCCCATGTTCTTCCTTCCCCACCTTTACAATCCCCATCCCTGACCTTTCAGAATGCATTGCAGACTATGTTCCACCTCAACAGACATGACCACACCAGGTAAACTGAAGATCCTTTCCATCAACGCAAAAGGCCTTAATACCCCAGAGAAAAGGAGTAGCTTACACAGGACCCTATGGGCGGAGAGAGCTGATGTAGCCATGATCCAGGAAACACACTTTAGACTATCCGCTAGAAACCCATCCCTCTCTAACCATCGCTTTCCTACCGCATATTACTGCAATACACCTGACAGTAAATCTAAGGGGGTGGCAATTTTGTTTTCTAAACATCTCCAACTGACTGATGTGTCCATACTGAAACCGGTCCCCGGAAGAGTACTCCTTATTAAATGTAAAATATCTACTCAACCCTACACCTTTGTAGTGGTATATGCCCCCAACCAAGACCAACACTCATTCTTCCTATCACACTTGACACACTTAGATTCCCTCTTTGAGGGCACGACAATTCTGGGAGGCGATCTCAATTGGACCCTAGACCCAACTATAGACACATCTACTGGCACAAGCAGATTCCCGACTCACAAATATCAAAAAGTAAACAAAATTCTCCATGACCTCCAACTTGCCGACTCCTGGAGGATTCTTAATCCCTCAGGCAGAGACTACTCGTTCTACTCCCATCCCCATCAGACCTACTCCAGACTAGATTACATATTCCTAAGTCACAAACACCTCCCACTACTTCTAGACGCAACAATAGGTCCCATCACATGGTCGGATCATGCCCCGATCTCAATAACCTTAGCCACATACCAACAGCCCCCTGGCCAATGGACATGGAGGCTCAATGAACTACTACTACAGGACACACACTGCAAAGCAGAGCTAGTTAAGACACTATCAGAATATTTCAAGTTAAACGACACTCCAGACATATCTGCGATTACCCTATGGGAAGCACATAAATGCGTCATCAGAGGCAAAATGATACAATTAAGCACATACATGAAAAAGCAAAAAACCGCGAGAATATCTGCATTATTAGCAAACATCCATAGGCTTGAAACAATGCACAAATCTGACGCCTCCTCATCCCTACTTGCAGAACTAGTTGAATCTCGTCATAACCTTAATAAACTCTTAGCCGAACGCACCAAACTAGAAATGCGAAAGTGTAAGAGTAAGTATTACCAGTGGGGCAACAAGCCAGGCCGCCTATTAGCGCAAGCCCTTAGAACCCAAAGAGCTGCTTCCTTTATCAATAAGATAAAGAAAGATGCAGATGTTCTTTGCTATAAAACCCCGGAAATTGCATCATGCTTCCGAAACTACTACTCTTCACTTTACAACCTTCAGGAAACCCCCACATCAATAGAACACCTACACAAAACACTACTAGCAAAGGAATACTTGACCTCAGCGGCCTTCCCCTCTTTATCCTCTCCTGACAGAGACTTACTAGAAAAACCATTTTCCCAGATAGAACTAGAATCAGCTATATCCTCCCTGCCCTCGGGCAAAAGCCCCGGCCCGGACGGCTTCACAGCAACCTACTACAAAGCATTTAAAGAAATACTCACCCCAAAACTGTTGCAAGCCTTCAACGCCATCTCGGCAGACTCACACTTTTCTAAACAGTCCCTAGAAGCTCATATAACAGTGATTCCGAAACCAGGAAAAGACCCCTCCGTGTTCTCCAGCTATAGACCCATCTCCCTTTTGAATGTTGACATCAAACTCTTCGCAAAATTAATGGCAAACAGGTTGAATAAATTCCTCCCCGCCCTGATCCAGAATGATCAGGTGGGATTCGTCCCCGGCCGTGAGGCAAAGGACAATACTACCAAAATTCTGAATCTGATTCACCTGGCCTCATGCCATAAAATCCCCACCGTTCTTGTCTCCACCAATGCCGAAAAGGCATTCGACAGGGTCTGCTGGGGATTTATGCGAGCTGTACTGGAGCACATTGGATTGGGTACTTTGGCCCTCCATAGAATTCTAGCCCTTTATCACAGGCCCACAGCAAGAGTGAGGACTAACGGCTATTTGTCTGACCCCTTCCCTATTAGCAACAGAACAAGACAGGGCTGTCCCCTCTCACCACTAATTTTCGTGTTATGTATGGAAGCACTAGCTAGGACGATAAGAGCCAACGCAAACATCTCGGGTATACAAGTCGGAGAAGCCAACTACAAGTTGGCACTATTCGCCGACGACCTTCTGGCAATAGTCACCCACCCAACTACATCCCTTCCCCATTTCATACAAGAACTAGACCGTTTTAGCTCTCTTTCCAACTTCAAAGTCAATATGACCAAATCCAGTATTCTTAACGTTTCAGTGCCCCCCGCCTTGGTCCCCCAACTTAAGAGCTCATTTCCATTCACATGGCAATCCTCCCACATCACATACTTAGGAATCAACCTACCCAGCGACCTGACCCGACTATAAACCTTAAATTATCAACCCCTTCTAAGATCTCTCCGTGCAGATTATAGCAGATGGCACAACAAACAACTATCCTGGTTAGGGAGAATAAATGTAATTAAGATGAACTCCCTGCCCAAGCTACTCTACATACTCCAAACCTTGCCAATCCAGGTCCCAGAGACATGGTTTAAAACTATTCGAACCCTGACCCAACAATTCATCTGGCAACGAAAAAAGCCCAGAATTAAACGTGAGATTTTGGCTAGAAGTACTGAAAGGGGGGGGTTCCGCCTACCAGACTTTAGGAACTACCACCATGCCATCCTCCTAAACAGAATCCTGGATTGGACCAGGAATGGTAGAAGTAAGCAATGGGTGGAACTGGAAGGGGTATGTATGGGCCTTTATCCCGAAATATTCCCCTGGCTACCCACTCTCCCCAACCCGCCAGCATCTCACCCTACCATTCCCTTCACATTACAAGCATGGAAATTTCTACGGCTAAATCCACTCATCTCTTCCAAATTTGGCCCATTAACTTCATTTTTAAATAATCCAGATTTCCGGCCTGGTATGAATATTCCAGACTTCTCAAAATGGGCCATAGAAGGACTTTTTAGGGTGGGCCAGATGATGTTGGGCTCCAGTATGTGTTCCTTTTCAGAATTACAAGTAAAATGGGAAATCCCATCAAGAGATTTCTGGAAATTCCTACAGGTTAGACATTATATACAAACAGGCTCTAGATCTCGTCCAACATCCCGTGAACTAACCGCGTTTGAAAGACTATGCATATCCACATCTGAACCTGTTCACACTATCTCGCTATTATACAAACTCTTACAAGATCTAAACAACGACACCTCCTCCACTTTCACACGGGCTTGGGAAAGAGATCTCAATCTAAATATATCCGACAAGGAATCGGAATCCATTTTTATGAAGGCCCATGCTAGCTCTATATGTATACAAACTAGAGAAACACAATAAAAACTGATTATGCGATGGTACAGACACCCCTCCATTTTACATATCATGAACCCAAACATTCCTGCAACTTGCTGGAGGTGTAAGAGCTCTACCGGATCCCTCATGCATATATGGTGGGAATGCCCTTTAATCACCCCCTTCTGGACAGAAGTCATCAAGACTTCGCAAACCATTCTACGTAACCCTGTCCCAGTGACTCCTGCTTTTTGGATGTTAAACCTATCCCCCACACCTCTCACCTCTTATAAAACCTCATTGATCAGGCACCTTAGCAACGCGGCGAGGGCTAGCATCCCCGTCCTATGGAAATCAATAATCCCACCCACACATAAATCATGGTTTTCCAAAATTGATCACTATATGTCAATGGAGGATGTTTTGATGTCATCACTGGATAAACACACTGAATTCGCAGCCACATGGCTCCCCTGGATGGAGTATAAAACTTCCCAAGAGTATAAGGTAATTTCCCTGTGAATAAAACGCCTGGTCTGACTCTGGATAACACCATCTTAAACTGCACTTATGCCTACACGAGAGGGAAAGGTCATTCCCCCCCCACCCTCCCCCTCCCCTTGTTAACCCTCTCCTCCCCCCCCCTTTTTTTTTTCTTTTCTCGACATAGTAATTCTAAAAACATTATAATAGGGAATTGAAAGGGATAGCAGAGATGTAATCTACCCAGTACAACACATTTTAAAAGCCATGTAATATTGTCTCAAGATAATAATGTTATCTACTGAAACACTGTATGAAGAAATGAAGCGTATATCTCGCTGCGTCGAGAATTGTTGGCTGTTCACTTATAACAACCCTTGTTTCCCTGTCTGTATTTTTTTTTTTCCCTGTGAAAATCAATAAAAAATGATTATACAAAAAAAAAAAAAGAATTCAACCATTGAAGGCAAAATGGGGTGGGTGAGAGACTTCACCGATGCAGATGAGATAATTACCTCGGAATCGCGATCCCTATGGCCTGTTATCCAACAAGATAAGAATTTGCCCACTCTGAGAAATAAGGTACTTATGCCGTGTTACAAAAGAGGGCGGAACATCCGCGAATGGGTGGTCCGCACAGATATCTCCACACGCAACCCCCCGAACACCAGAGTAAGAGCAGGGGGGTGCTTCAGATGCACAGGCTGTACCACCTGTAGTAGACTATACAATACTAAGGTGTTTTATCACCCGTTCTTGGGTACCAAATTCTCCATCAAACATCCGCTGACGTGTACCATCACATTTATTGTCTATTTAATTAAATGCCCATGCGGGAAATGCTATGTAGGCAAAATGGTGAGAACTTTGCGAGAGAGAATTGCCAACCATAGGGCGGCAATCAGAGAAGCTATTGCTAAAAAAGAACATGAACAACCAGTGGCTCGCCACTTCATGCTGGCTGAGCACCCATTGTCGAGTCTACGTTACACCATTATCGACCAAGTACCATTCAGCCTCAGAGGGGGTGATCGAGCAAAAAGACTTCCCCAGTTGGAGAGCCGCTGGATTAGCAAACTGGACACGATGTGGCCCAGAGGCCTTAATGAACAATGGTCTTTAAACATGTTTCTGTGAACGTAATACTATATTTTGTTTAGGCCGACATCCAGATTTATTCAGCTTTCTCTCTACCTGGATTTGACTGGTCGTTTATTGTTTTGATCTGTGCAATGCTGTGCCTTGATGTGACATGACCGTTTTTGGTGTAAATGTATATACACATGTATTAGATATGGTTTGACACTGTCTTCTTTGTTTACCAACACAGGAACAGCCTGCGAATGAGCCGGTGTGGGGGTTGCCAAGCAACCAATGAAGCTTTCACGTCTGGACGTGAACGTACCCATGTACGTCCTGACGCCCGGAAGTACGTGGTGACACGGTGGACACCCACCCAGGAAATCACGCAGGTGGGTCCGGTGCTGATCTTGCTATTTAGGTAAGTTTGCTTGTTCTCAGAAACTGTTGCTTCTGATTTGAAAAAGGATTAAAAGTCTGAAACGTCATCACTTAATTACCTTGACTGGTAGTGATTTCTTTAATGAACCCGAGTGAGTGCCGCTGTACCCTGTATACATGCTTCTCCATGGCGGTTGCACAAACAGCTAATTGTAACCTGGAAACGGAGTGCCGGTCTGGTGCATCTGTATATATATATATATATATATATATATATATATATATATATATATATAATGATACAGAGAAAAATACCAGCGCAAAACCAAGAGTCCTCTGATGATAGGGATATTTGTAATGCCTCGATGTGTGCCGCTCTTTGAAAAGACCCTCACCACAGGGATCCGGTAAAGTACTTGCAAAAAATGGAAAAAAGCGCACTCGTGAGTATATAAAAGTATAAATTTACTAATGCACATATGCTCACATACATCAAGGTTCAGGATAATCAGCTTGCCAGCATAATAGGGTACATCAACCGGTACGATGGAACAAGTAGGGAAACGTCAGATGGTATCAGGAAGGACCTTCAAGGCAGACCGCTCTCACCGCCGCACTCGCAGGCCTGTATCCAGGGACGTAACCACACACCGGGACCTCTCACAAGTAAGCTGGAAGCAGAGAGCCAGAGACGCAAGATCACGTCAGGAGTCTAAGCCACGCCCAACGCGTTTCGTCACCGTTGGACTTCGTCAGGGGGCGACACCCCCTGACGAAGTCCAACGGTGACGAAACGCGTTGGGCGTGGCTTAGACTCCTGACGTGATCTTGCGTCTCTGGCTGTCTGCTTCCAGCTTACTTGTGAGAGGTCCCGCTGTGTGGTTACGTCCCTGGATACAGGCCTGCGAGTGCGGCGGTGAGAGCGGTCTGCCTTGAAGGTCCTTCCTGATACCATCTGACGTTTCCCTACTTGTTCCATCGTACCGGTTGATGTACCCTATTATGCTGGCAAGCTGATTATCCTGAACCTTGATGTATGTGAGCATATGTGCATTAGTAAATTTATACTTTTATATACTCACGAGTGCGCTTTTTTCCATTTTTTGCATATATATATATATATATATATACAGTATATATAGTGTATATAGAAGACTGTTGCAGCCGGCATTCTCCCAAATCGGTAATCCCCGATGTCTTCTTGTAATCAATGGATAGAGGGTGTAGGAAACTTATAGTGGCACTCAGAGGAATATTTCAAACTTGTATTAATAAAAGAGCAAAAAAATTCCAACATTTCAGGACTGGCACGCCCCTTTGTCAAGGTGTGGATGATGATGGTGGATGACCTGATGAGCATGTCCACACTGACCCAGAATTGGACATGGAGGACATACCAGGATAAATAATTTGCTACAAGTAAATACTTACCTTAGATTTGGTACACATTGATAAGGTTGTTGATATGGAAATGGTTCCTGGTTATGTTATTTGAACACTGAAGGTGCGGTGTAATACAAACAATAAGTCTGTAACAAATCCATCTAGCAGACTTTATTGACAATTATTTTTGCCTGGGGGGGGGGGTTGTTACAGCTGGTATTGACCTACAGTACTTGGATTCACCTACAGTAGTTGGATTCACCCACAGTATGATTCACTATTGCAGCCTTGTATATGGGACAATCCACGTTATCTTTTCACGTTATATATTCCTCATGAAACTTCTTGATTTACCACTTCTACTGTAACTCCGGATACTAGTCTGTGTACAATAGACGTGCGCAGTCTGTACAGGTCATTCACTCTTAAATGGGTTTACAGGCTGTTGAACAGAACATTACTAACCATCCTGTGTACGTACTGTAGGTCCTGCTGTGTTTGCGTTGATTGCTTTACTTAATTTAGTAATCACAAATATTTTTTTCATTCATGATAACAATTTTTACCTGCAACTAGTCAGTTGTGCTATGGGGACAGCGGTTGCACCCTCACATGCTAACATATTTATATTTCATATCAAACAGGAGATATTCTTCTCAAATAAGGCAATATTGGATTGGATCATTTTTTATACATGTTAACATGTTTTTATTGCTTATCTCTATACACCGTATTTTGCTACAAAATACAGCATGTAAGATGAGCCACACAGTAATATTTAACGAGGTCTCGGAGTCCAAGATCACCCATAGTATGATGTTTCTGCAAAAGGCACGCCTTCTCTGCACCAACTCTAAGTTTCTTCCCAGCCCAGATAAAAAGTGATACAGTATCTCCTTGTATTTGTTTTAAGGTGTTTGTGGTTATTTTTATAGTAAAGTTTGTCAGAGGTAAAGTAAACAAGGTAGGAATTACATTTATACAGAGGCCATGCGACCAAGCCAGGAAATGAACTGTTTGTTCCAAGTGGCTAGATCTGATTTAATGGAGGCAAACAGGCTGGGGAAGTTACCAAAATAAAGGTCTGAGTAAGTCCTAGTTAGGTTTGTACCTAAATATTAAATTTTGTTATCTTGCAATTAGAGTGAGATTGCAGCTCAAGCAAGGTTAGAGGGAATCAATATTTATATCCAGAGCCTCAGATGTGGTAGTGTTAACTTTCTAGTTAGAAAATTGGCTGTATAAATTAATTTATGTGAGAATTGTGAATAGGGATTGAAATATATTGGTCAGAATTACATCGTCCACATAAAGAGCGATTATATGGTCAGTTAAACCTACCCTAATAACCGCGATGTTGGTATTAAGTCAAATTTTAGCGGCGAATGGTTCCATGACAATTTCAAATAATAAAGGTGACAAGGTGCACATTTGACGCGTGCCGTTTCTGATTTGAAATGGTTCAGAGATTAGACCATTTACTAAAACCAATGCTGAGTGATTGTGATACATGGAAAGTATGCCGTCTAGAAAGGGGTCTTCAAATACCATAGAGAGAAGGCTCTGTTGAATAAAAGGCCAAGCCACCCTATCAAATGCCTTCTCTGCAACAAGAGCCACCACCAAGGCTGACAATGATTTCTTAATAACCAAATAAATTAGATCAATACGTCCTCTGCTATTATATGAGGCTTGTCAATTGGGATAAAGCTGACTTGATCAGGATGGATGAGGGTAGGCAAGAGAACCAGGACTGTGGCAAACAGCTTTAGATCAGTGTTTAGTAGGGATATAGGTCTATAATTGCTCCTTTATTTTGGGTCTCTATCAGACATAAGCTGTGTACACACGCTTAGATTTTTCCCTGTTTTTGATTCGATTTTGCTTATAGAAGCAAAATTATCTAATTTTACTGCAAGGTGGTCTGCCCATGAGACGGGAGATGTCCGATCCCCAAGAAGATTTGGTACTTCTGTACTTTCACGGCGCCAGCATGGCGCCGCGCGTCAGAGTCCCCTTGCGGGGCTCGCTTCGCTCACCCACGCTGCGGGCTCGGTGGCTCGCTACGCTCGCCACGCTAATTAAAATCAACTCCATGCCAACATGGATAGTGGAGGTATGAACTATCCATGTTGGCATGGCGTTAACTTAGTTTATTTTACTTAATTAGTGGCGAGCGTAACCCGGAAGTACGCGCGGCGCCATGCTGGCGCCGTGAAAGTAAAGAAGTACAGAAGATTTTGAGAAGTGGCTCAGTTGACAAAGATGTAATTAATGCGAGTATGAAGATCATGCGTGGGAGAGTAATGGGTATAAACCCTAGCTGAAGGATATAGTACCCGCCAGGCATCGTAGAGGTAATTTGAAGATAGGTCGTTGATGAGATGTTTTGAAAGCCTGGCATGGTGTTGGAGAGCTGAATTTGTTGGAGATCTATCTAGGGTGGGTTGAAGGGTAGCATTGAAATCACCTCCTAGTATAGTGAGGCAGTGAGATAATTCTGCTAAGAGGGCAAAAAAGGTGGAGTAAAAGGAGCCCTGCTGCATATATGGAGCATATATATTGATTATAGGAGCCAATTAGAATAATGAATCTGCCCTTATCATCAGAGATGGTATTATCAATTAAAAAAGGAAGATCACACTGTAGTAAGTTGGAAGTACCACAACATTTAGAAGTCATGAATCAGAAATAGACATGTGGGTATTGTTTACAAAAAAGGGAAGGTTTTGGAGGTTTAAGATAAGCTTCTTGCAGCATAATGATATCAGGGTTCTGTCTGGTGAAATACTGATTGGCCATGCTACGTTTCGTAGGAGAATTCAGGCTATTACCATTAAGCAAAATTATCTTCAGTGTCATGGTGAATCATAATTCAAGAAAAAATAAATAAAGTTAAGGTGGACATTGACCATAGCAAAATAGAGGAAAAGAAAAAATGGAAAGGATAGAAAGACAAATAGAGGTAAAAGAAGACAAGAAGAAAGTAAGGAGAACTCCCCTAAGTAATAGGCGGAGTTTAAAGGAGAAAGGGTAGAAGTCATAGTGAAACACCCTATAGTGGGGGGCATGGATATCGGTGAAGAAGAGAGACAGGTAGGTACCTGCATATAGGTAATCACCAAGGGGCAAGAGGAATGTATAAGTAGATAAGAGACAGAATCCCCGTTGAAGGGCATATGTAAAAATTATAATATGATATTAAAGTGGGTGTCTTGTTGTCGTTGCATCTTCAAATCATGGGATGTCAATAGTAAATACAACAATAAAGAGATGTATATGTCTACAACCTATATGGGCCTACTATAAATATAAGGTGATATCAAATAAGTTGATGAACTAAATTGTGAAAATTTCTTGAATATTGTATTGTTATTACATGTAACAAAAAATCATGAGTATGGCCGAAGAAAAAAAAACACAAAACACAAAATCTATAAAGACAGGGATATAAGCACAACATTCAGTTGACCTCAAGCTGTAGACTAGTCGGGAGTCAGAGCTGTGGAGACACTTTGAGAGGGAGCGGTTGCTGTTTGTAGGAGCTCTGGTAGGTCGATGATAATATTTCATTTCTGGAGCAGTTCATAACCCTGAAGATGTGTTTTAACAACATGGGAAGTGCCATTTCTAGTGACAACAAGTAGAAATGGGAATCCCCATCTGTATTAAATGGAGTGGTTCCAAAGAGCTTTAGTGATGTTTATGAGGTCTCTTCTCTTTTTAGTCCTGGTATATTTGGAGTTTGGATTCCGCATAAGTGATCGTTGGAGTACCCATATTGCAGCCACAATACACTCCATAGAGCAGAAATAATGAAATTGCAGTATAACATCAAGTGGAGGCTGTGATGGAGGGGTTTTGGCTTGAAGGGCCCTGTGACCAAGATCTAGAAGGAGGGAGGATTTTGACATATCCAGGACCAAATATAGAAAGAGGCCCTCTAGATAAGCAGGAATGGCTTCCATTAACACAGATTCAGGGATATTACATATATGAAGATTTTTCTGTATATTTCTGTTTTAGAGATCCTCAAGCTGATCTTTATACAGTAGGTCTCCATTTCGAGTTGTATATTGGCACGTTCCTGCTCAACAACGATCTGGTAGTACACATCTCATCCACTTTATGTTTCAGAGCATCAGTACAGGAGCCCAGTTCATCTAGCTCAGAATTAAAGTTGGCTAGAACAGTTCTAATTTCTGATTGGATCATTTTAGTCACATTAGACACAATGTCTGTGGGAGAGAGTGTTGGGGAGCACCTCCAGAGACAGACACTGGATCCGATGTGGATGAGCATTTAGAAAGAGAACCGGTTTTCTGCCAAGCACGAAGGATATTTGGTTTTGGGGTCTCTGAGGTTTTGTAATTTCTTTGTGACATTGTGAATCAGTACAGGGAAGAGAGCTGAAATGCGTATTGTAATCCAATAGAGGGTGATTTAAGAAGGTTATATATTATGCAAAATTCCAGTAGAAGGCTATGCGTTAGCAACAGAAGTGCATCAACAATAAAGATGGAACCTCTTTTACCCCTTAGTGAATGGTTAGATTAAGTCATATTGTGCTGTAGAGGCAATACCTGAGAAGGGGTTGCAGCACCTCAAAAAAGCTCCCTGGAATTAACAGCTCAGAGAGTTGCACAGAGCTGAGGGAAATCTGTCTGTGGTGAAGTGAGGGGACACAACAGGACAGGAGGGTATATGGAGAGTTGCACTGGGAGCAAGACAGTATGGGCAGCAGCCTCAGGAGGGGACCTCCCCAAAACAGTTCTCCCTAGTAATAGTGAAGACGGGTCTATCTTCATAAGTGCAGACCCCAGTAGAGAGGCACCAGAGGGGATTAGGGTGTGCCATTTTGTTTTGTGATCTTGTTTACTGTTATTGTTTAGTATCACCATGGTGAAGGGTGCACAGCTCTGTCAGCCACGGCTGGGATCAGCTACTTGGTTATGACATCCTTTACCACCAACCAGAAGCATGGCTGCGCTCCGTCTCGGTGTTAACCGGGGTGTTTAGTTTTTCTTTTGTCCTGATAAAAATTCCTTAATAAAGTGCACTTTAGCATTAATATTATTTGTAAGCAGATATGAAAGTTCAGTGCCACTTCTATGCATGTATATTTTAACTCTGTGCTCCTTGGATTCTCTCCTGTGAACTGTATTATACTGTTACAGATCTGTAGACATTAGGATAAATTCTTCATTTTTAAATAAATAAACATTGTGTGATTCATGCTGATATAATGCTTTTACATCTTTTGTCTTTCATTTGTTTAACAGTATTTAAAATAAAGTTTTACAGAATTACCATATAGTACAATGTATCAATATTACAAACCTCCCTTATCTAATATTTCTTTAAATATCTAGGATTTGGATTCAAACTTCAGTTATTATTATCCTTCTGTACTGATGGAACATTTTAAATTTTCTGAAAGAGGAGAGACTCTTTGCCAACAGAGAATACAGACAAATTAACTTAAACGTAGCTGCTAAATATACAGTATAAAGCAATTTTATAAACTACTCATTTTCACATGCTATGGATTAAAATGATTAATAAACTGTGGATTTAATTTATTCTGGACTCTACTTTTTTAACTTTATATTTTATTTTTATTGCAGGTTAAAAATAAACAGATTACAGGGTTTGAGAGGAAGAATAAAAAGAACACTGAAGTAGAACAGCTAGGGAAACGTGTATAATGCACTGGATGATGTCATTTGTAGAAATAACAAGATAGCTGTCCAGCAGGGGAACACCGAGCGTTTTATGGGAGTACAGATAAAAAACACTGGACGTTCCCCTGCAGACGCAGGCATGGTCATATCTGCTTGGGGAGGGGTCGACGGGTGGCAAACGGCAGAAAAATCATTCATTGGTGAGTGATCATCCTGTGATGAGCCTAAAAGCGAACCAATATGCTGAGCTCGGGAAAGTATCTTAAGAGTGGCGATTATTATATGAACAATTTCTACATCTAGCACATGTGAAAATTTGGGTTAAACAAAATGTATAGTTTGCATGGTGAACCATAAAACAGCAACATTTGTGAACCATAATCCCTTGTGTCGTTCTGTTATTATTTTAATTTGTACGTTATTTTAAAAGAACTACAGTACTATACAAAAAAACTCAGGTTAACCAGCTACAGTATGTAACAAAGCTATCATACACACTGCATGGATCTTGTCACTCTATGTTTATGGGTTGTGCTATCATTCATAGCTCAGAGTGCAACTCTCTCCAGACAGTGAGAGACATCCAGGGTGTGATGTATTTCTCTTTAGCTAAAATGCAGACAGACAGCACAAGGTCACATAAAGAGTAAAGGACATACATACAATAAAAAATCAGCGGCACCACTGGTCATTGCAAAAGCCAGGTAGGTAACAATATAAGCACAGACAGTACAGTTATCACACAGGGAACACCTACCCGCCGAGCTGCACAGTGCCTAGACAGCCAACAATGGCGCCACTGGTCATTGCAAACAGCCAGGTAGGTAACAATATAAGCACAGACAGTACAGTTATCACTTATCACAGAACATACTGTATATTCACTGAGATTCACAGCACCTAGCTGAAATTTCATAAAAACAATCAGATGCTCCCGGCCCTGATGTTTCAATGTGTTATCATTAATGGCATATTAAAAGAGAAAGGGTCCTGTACACAGTGTTATACCAGGCCCCCTCCTCTCTAGCCAGCTGCTGGCAGCACTTAGCACCAGTAGTATTGTCCCTCTTGGTCCTAGAGGCACCCATTATAGGTACAGTATGCCACTGGGTTTTATAAAGTACACATTTTTATGACAACGCATTGAAATAACATCAGGTTTGGAAAAAGTAAATAATTTTTGTAATTTTATTGCACCAAGGCAGATGTTCAATAACTTTTTAAAAGGACAGCAATTTGTTCCTTGAGATTACGGTCTAAGGCCCTTATTCTGATCGGTACGGCCGGATCCGATTATGCGGCCAGGACCGTGCGTGCGAAACCCCGCCTTCCATACGGATCGCCAACTCCGTCCGTACGCGGTAAGAAGCTGGCCGAACGGACCGCACGTGTATTTTACACGGAATACGCCTCCTCCATCTAAGGGAACCTCCCCCATCATTCGATGGTCGCAGACCATCGAATGCAGGACCGAGTGCTCCACCAGCTCCCGCAACCTCAGACCACACGGACATTTTTCCGTGCAAAAGCAGGGATCTGGGCGGGCAGCTGACATCCGGCGATGTCATATGTCCTCCCCCTACACGTGCGTCACGGCCGCATTACCATACGTACGCCCAGTGTTTGCATGGGAACGCCCATGAAACGCGGGGCGTATGCATATGGTAATGAGCCCGAATAGCCCTTCACGCCCCTCTCCACCCCCTGTTCGGAGTGTTCACATATCATGCGGGATTTGGCCGTACGTCCCGCTCGCACATGCGCAGAGACGCCTCTGCACATGCGCAGACACAAAACATCGGCGGCACGAACGCACGCGGATATGTCCGCACCGACCAGAATAAGGGCCTAAGTTAGGCATTCCCAACCATTGTCCTCAAGGCACATTAACAATCCCCTTTTACTTGCTTGAACCATTGTTGGTTATGTCCATAGTAACCAATCAGATTTGAAATAACATTTCTAGGATTCTAAAAAATGAATCTGATTATTTGCTATGGGCAACACCACCACTTTTCATTTTCAGTAGATTTAGTAAATCTACCAAATAGAATCTTTAGGTACATCTCTTTTGGCATGCCAAAGTAACCAGATAAATACTGAAGCCGTTTACATTAGAGCAGTAAAGAAATGGAAGATTGTGACAGGAACACACTATGTACCTGTCACTGGGACTGAGGAAGCCGCCGAGTGGAGCTAAAGGCGGAGAAACGCGTTTTGAGTGAGCTCCTGTGAGCTGGTCCCGCAGTCACAAGACTGTTAGCGCTGTTGGATTTACAAATACCCACTTGGGTGGTTAAGTGGAGTACTACTTCCAACCCATAATTTCCGGAGTGCATTTCTTGTGAAGGCTTGGAAAGACTGACCCTCAACTTTAACTCCACCTAATAAAAGCGCATCACCCTACAGGGTTTTGGAATCCTTTTGCGGGACTGGTAAATACAGTATAATACAGCCATTGCCTCTAACAAAACTCTTTTGACAATTATAAGCCTCATAAATATATCTGATCAATTATTAAAAGCCGCAATTAAGCCATATATACATTTTTAGGATTTTTGTTTTGTGTTGTATGTCTTGTCTGTCTATATTCATTGTGCACAATTGATATATATTTTATATGAATTATTCTATATGAATTGTTTTAATAAATGCAATTTGTGTTACTTAACCAATGTGGACATTTAATTTACTGAGCAGGACTGCGCTTCTTAAAGTGACAGGTACATAGTTTGTTCCTGTCACAATCTTCCATTTCTGCACTTAAAGGGCACACACCCTACATAAGAAGCAGCAAATCCTGCAAAGATAAAAAAGGTGTCTTTTATAAGACTGTAGATCAGCTTCTACAAAGAAAATAGTCTGTACACATATATAAAAACGGGATCTAGCACGACTAGCGCTTCTAAGTGACCAGGGCCACTACTCTCTATCTCTAGAGCAGTAAAGAGGTTGTGCACCATATAATAAAGTTTATAATACCAGGCCAGCATAATTTTACAAATAACCCACAAAAGATGATATACCCATATACTGTATGAACATTCAAAAAAGTGATTTGTGCAGTTACCTGTATAGCAGCATTATAGTACTCATTGGCACTGTATGTAACAGAGCATCCAGCCTCTATTGGAAAACATAATTTTACTATGTTTTATAAAAACAACTTGCCCCAAAATAAAAAAAAAAGATGTTGGTGTTATCCGTAGGCACTGCAATATGCAAGTCCTAAAGTATAACAATAACCACAGCAATCTGTCCATTTCAGCTCTTTTTTTCATACTTATTTTTAATATTGTATTATTGATTGTATGTTACATACCATTGTACAATCCTGTACAGTGTATATCTGAAGATTTCCTTTCCTAGATACGTCTGTGAGCATTAATTTCACGCTACCAAGAGCCAAGGGCAATATGGACGATTAATAAGAGTATGGAAATAATTTCTAATGTTGCATAAATGGACCTGATTTGTATGCAACATGTATCTTATATGTAATAAATGGGCATCTGCGGCATAAATGTGTATTTTCTGGTGAAAGGGACCGGGCTGCATGTTCTGGTAAGAGTAAATTTACCACCTAAGTGCATTGATTTACAGTATAGGGCAGTACAGATGGTGTAATGGTTAGCATTACTGCCTCACAGCGCTGAGGTCATGGGTTTTATTCCCACCATGGTCCTAACTGTGTGGAGTTTGTATATTCTCCCCGTACTTGCGTGGGTTTCCTCCAGGTACTCTGGTTTCCTCCCACAATCAAAAAATATACTGGTAGGTTATTTGGCTCCTAACAAATACTAACCCTAGAATGTCTGTGTGTGTGTGTACATGTGCTAGGGAATATAGATTGTAAGCTCCACTGGGGTAGGGACTGATGTGAACGTTTAAATATTCTCTGTAAATCACTGCGGAATATTTATGTGCTATATAAGAAACTGTTAATAAATATATATTAATGTGTGTGTATGTATTTACTGTATTGTTAGTTAATTTTATATTAATTATAAACATAGCAGTAATAGCAGTGAAACACATTATTTGTTTGTCCGTATATTGGACCTTTGTTTACTGTATATTTTTTTATCAGGAAATACAGAAATATTTGGTAAGTGATCACTACATAGTGCCCATTACTTTATATTGGTAGCAGTATATGAACATTTCTGAAGACAGCTGTTTTTCTGTGGTCTGCAATTGACAGAGCTTGTTTCAGCGCAGGTGCCTTATCCTTTTGTAGAAACAACTCTCTTTTTATTATGTTTTTTCTCCAGCTGTGACCGCATGCACACAATTCCCAAGATTATATTGATATGGAGCTGTTCCTATCTTGTGAATCAGTTATGAGAGCTTGCCAATGCAAGGGCTTTGTTGGTTCTTCCTATGAACATATCACCTATATAACAAACAATAAACCCCCATATGCTCATGGCTTGTGGGGACACAACATCTGCTCTTGCATTTGTTCTGGCAGAAGGCTAAAGTTATTACTTTTTATACACAGTCATTAAGAATAAACACATTTAAAATTAATTAATTCTTGAAGAAACCAGAGACAATAGAAAAATCTCCGTTCCAGACCAACAACATTTCACTGAGGTTCATTTTGCAATCACTACATGATAAAAATTGAGAGTCTATTCAGCTGAAATAATCAGCCATTTAACTGACGGCTGCAATTGTACTGTGACTGGAAAACTAGCTAGAGTGCAGAATGAGGAAAAGAAAGAGTAATGTATTTGCTTGGCAATTAAGATAATCATATAGTGTAATTAGATGATTTTGTCAACATATTTTCCTCTACACTATGAGATCACAAAAGATACTCTGACAACAAGTAAGAAAAGTGTCACACCTTTTGTTTATAAGCTTTCAGCTTTAAAAATGTGAAATGCTTAAAGATTAAATGCGTTAGCTCTCATGCACCCATTCAACCTGTTTAAAAGATCAAGCTACAGTGTTCTGAGGAAGTAGATAAATAAAACAAACATTCTGCTGATAGAGGACTTAATTCAGCTTTGCACAAAGTTCTGTATTCTAATTGAGTCCAACTGTGCATGCACAGTAGTGAATATACATATATTTGCTTATCTCCAGGTGAGTCAGATGGTCTTAGAGGAAGCTGCCTAGGGTGGCAGGATCTGGGGGGCACCATGAGCCTGCATATCACAAAATTAAGGATGTCTATGAGGAAAACATCTTTGTTGTGCTTAATACAGGTGGTCGCTGTGCAACTTCTAATATGCCACATCCACACTTTCACTAGAAGGACCAGAAAGTAGGTACAAGTATAAGTGGCAGTGTGTGGTGGGGGCACTAGATTGCAGTTGTGTCTAGGGTGCAGAGAAGCCTTGTACCAGCCCTGAATTCATACATATAGACATGCATATAGTTGGGTTCAGTTCTGATCCATAAACTTAAAAGAATACATGAATACTTGAAACACAAATTTATTAGCGTCGATATGCAGAGTAGTACAAACCAGGAGGTACAATCAATATGCATAAGTAACATTCAATACATGTATGCCAATTGCAAAGCATTCATACCTGTACACAGGGGCGGATTGGCCATTAAAGGCACCGGGAAGTTTCCCGGGAGGCCGGCCGACCCTGAGGCTGAAGCTGAAATCTGCATGTGATGACCGAAGGGGCCGGCCACTGCGGAGTTATGGGTAGCAGTGGCCGTGCCCGGAAGCAGTTCCCCAGCTCCAGCATAACTGCCCCTCTTCATGCTCCCCGCTAGAGATGGGCAAAACGGATCTTTTCGCCGACCCGACTCGACCCGGGTCGGTCACTGAAAAGATCTAGATCCTTTGGGCGGCTCTACGGATCAATTTGTGTAAAAAAGACAGTTATTTATGGTTTGAGTTAGTGTACCATACCTCCCAACATGACCCTTTCCAGGAGGGACACAATGCTCTGTTTCTGGACTTCCCTCTTCATGTTTGATTGTTATTACCTGTGTGGAAACACCTTTCTTGCCCATTTACCTGTTTAGAACAGGTAATAGCAATCATTCGTTAAGAGGGATGACCCAGTGTACCCATTTACACTGCCCTCTACCCAGGTCATAGTCATGTTCTACCCAGGTCAGGACCTGGGGAAACGGTCGTTTGGTCGACTGATCTAGGTCGACATTAGGTCAACAACACTAGATCGACATGCTGAAAGGTCGACGTGGAACAAGATCGACATGGTTATAGGTCAACATGAGGAAGGTCGACAGGTCATAAGGTCGACATGGGGATTTTCACTGTTTTTTGAGCCGACATGTGCCGACAGGCGGTATTTCATGCCCTACCTTCCACTAGGGCATGGAGTGAGATTATAATAGTGTGGCGAGCGAAGTGAGACACTGTGCCCAAAGCATTGCAAGCGATGCGAGGGTCCGATTCTCACTTCCAACTGTGTCCATGTCAACTGTGTTGACATTCGGGTCAAAAAACAGCGAAAACCCCATGTCGACCTTATGACCTTCCTCATGTCATCCTAACGTCCATGTCTACCTTTTCCCATGTCAACCTTTTCCCATGTCGACCTTTCTGCATGTCGACCTAGTGACTGTCTGACCAACGCTTGTCTGACGAACAATCCAGTTCCCAGGACCTGGGTAGAAGTCCCGTATAAAGGGACACGGCGTGTCCCATTTACACTGCCGCTGACAGGGGTCTGACCCGCTGAAGACCCGGGGTTTTGCAGCGGTGTAAAAGGGGTATTAATTTGCTCGTTGCCAAGGGAGACTAAATTTGCTCATTGCCGAGCCCCCCTCCCCCCCCCCAAATGAAAGTTAAAAGAAGGCCCCCTCCCCCTCCAAATTAAAGTTAAATGTACTACACAGCCCAGCAAACACAGATCTAGTAAAAAAAAAAAACACATGTGCACTGCCTAACTAAAGTCTGTGTGTCTGTGTGTTCATACTTCTACTACACACCTTTCTGTGATACTACTGGTGAACTCAGGTGAAGCAATCTTGAAATGCCTGCCAGTGCCAATGCCTCTGCTCTGCTTAGTCTGCTGTTGATGTGTAGTCACCAGACCTCCCTCAGGGCTTCCAGATTCAGAAGAATCTAGATCTGCACGTGACACAGCAGCAGCACAAGCAGCACAAGCAGCCAATTAGAAGAAAATATCTCAGCTGCCAAAGGGGGCAGTGCTGAGCTCAAGCAATGCAATGTGCATTGTATTGTATGTAATGCTAAGCGAAACCGATCCGGATCACCATTTTGGGATCGGCGGCTCGCTCGTTCTTTTGATGGATCCGTTCAAAAGAACCGGATCGTTCGCGAACGACACATCTCTACTCCCCGCATTACAGGGAGATGAGGCCAGCCGAGCAAACAGCAGCAGCTCAGGTGGTGGAGCTGCGGCTACAAAGACAGCGGGGGTGCCGCACGAGGATCGGGCACAACATAAAAGGAGCCCAGGGGGGAGCCAGGAGCGGAGGAGCAGAGAGCCCCCGCTGCCCCCCTGTTGCTGCTGCTGCTTTCAGTGCGCGGCTGCTGCTGCCTGTCACACTACAGGCAAGCACAGCAGCGCCAGCATCCTGAGGCTCCTTCCCATCCCAGCTCCCATGTGACATGTCCCAACCCCACTTTAACTACTTCAGCGTCAGCTAGCAGACACTGAAAAGGGGGCGGAGCTACACGGGACGGATGGGCGGAGCCACACGGGACAAGGGGGCGGAGCTACATCGGAGCACAGCAGGGCTGACAGGAGAGGATGAGCTGCCACAGAGTTAAAGGTAAAAAAAAATGTGTGTGAGGGCGAGTAATACTGTTACCAAACTATGTCCAGATGGAGCCATCCTCATTGTACCTGTCCCCGGAGCGCCAATCACCGCGGTGCGCTGGGGATTCTGGCATGTGTGCGTCTCTGATGCTTGCCCGCCCCATTCCCAGCAATGGACATGCGAGCGTCCGAGACGCTTGCGTGTCCATTTATGCTGGCGGGCTGCTCGCCATATCGGAGCATCTGGTGCACCAGCGACAACAATGAGGCTGGTTCCATCTGTAAAAGCAGCGTAGTACTGTCGGCAGCTGGTGTGGGCGTTACATATAGGCAGCGCTATTGTCGGCAACTGATGTGGATGTCAGAGATAGGCAGCGCTACTGTCAGCAGCTGGCGTGGGCGTTACATATAGGCAGCGCTACTGTCAGCAGCTGGCGTGGGCGTTACATATAGGCAGCGTAGTACTGTCGGCAGCTGGTGAGGGCGTTACTTATAGGCAGCGCTACTGTCAGCAGCTGGCGTGGGCGTTACATATAGGCAGCGTAGTACTGTCGGCAGCTGGTGAGGGCGTTACATATAGGCAGCGCTACTGTCAGCAGCTGGCGTGGGCGTTACATATAGGCAGCGTAGTACTGTCGGCAGCTGGTGAGGGCGTTACATATAGGCAGCGCTACTGTTGGCAACTGATGTGGATGTTACATATAGGCAGCGCTACTGTCGGCAGCTGGAGTGGGCGTTACATATAGGCAGCGCTACTACTGTCGGCAGCTGGCGTCGGCGTTACACAGGGGCGAATTGGCTATTATATCTGCCAGGAACTTTCCCGGGGACCGACACTAGTGAGGCCGCCGTCGCGGTTGCGCATGCGCATGAACTGACACAACTATAGTGATGGGCTGAGGGGCTGCTCAGCCACACAGTGGCAGGCAGCGTCACTGGAAGTGGGTGGCTGCAGTCAGAGCTAGTGGCCCGCCTCCTCCCACCCGCTGTTCTGTCTGAGCCTCTCCTAATGCTGCTGCCGGGACTTCACGTCATGTGACAGCCCCAGCACAAGAAACAGCAGAGAGGAAGGAAGAGCTGGTGTGATCACGATGCTGCCTGGCAGGCACATCCTCCATGTGACCTGCTACTGCCTGCAGGTCCTGCCGCCGGATTGGCAGCCTCATATTCCATGGTCTTCTCCACGTGACCCACTGCTGCCCGATCTCCCTCCACACAGAACCCGCCACCTCTCCCACAGGACCTGCCGCCTCTGCCTGCCTCTTCCACGGGACCTGCCGCCTCTGCCTCCTCTACGGGACCTGCCGCCTCTGCCTCCACCAATGGACCCGCCACCTCAGCCTCCTTTATGGTATCTGCTGTTGCCCCTCTGACCAGGTACACTATTTGCCTTGTATATTGAAAGTGAAGAAGGAAGGGGGGGGGGGAGACACATACCATTTTCAACTCTCTCCTCTCCCTTTCCCCCAATCTTCCCTCTCTTTCTTTCTCTCCCTCTCTGCTCTATCTCCTCCCCTCCTCTTTTTCTCACTTTGCACTCCTCTCTCTCCTATCCTTGTCTCTCTCTGCGCTCTCCTTGTCCCTCTCTGTGCTCTCTCTCTGCGCTCTCCTCGTCTCTCTCTCTCTCTGCGCTCTCCTCGTCTCTTTCTTTCTCTCTGTGCTCTCCTCGTCTCTCTCACGGCGCTCTCCTCGTCTCTCTCACGGCGCTCTCCTCGTCTCTCTCACAATGCTTTCCTCGTCTCTCTCACGGCGCTTTCCTCGTCTCTCTCACGGCGCTTTCCTCATCTCTCTCTCTGCGCTCTCCTCGTCTCTCTCTCTGCGCTCTCCTCGTCTCTCTCTCTGCGCTCTCCTTGTCTCTCTCTCTGCGCTCTCCTCGTCTCTCTCTCTGCGCTCTCCTCATCTCTCTCTGCGCTCTCCTCGTCTCTCTCTTTGCGCTCTCCTCGTCTCTCTCTCTGCGTGCTCCTCGTCTCTCTCTCTGCGCTCTCCTCGTCTCTCTCTCTCTTTGCCCCTTCCTTGTCTCTCTCTCTCTGCTCCCTCCTTGTCTCTCTCTGCACTCTCCTTGTCTCTCTCTCTGCGCTCTCCTTGTCTCTCTCTGCGCTCTCCTTGTCTCTCTCTTTGCGCTCTCCTTGTCTCTCTCTCTCTGCGCTCTCCTTGTCTCTCTCTCTCTGCGCTCTCCTTCTCTCACTCTATGCGCTCTCCTTGTCTCTCTCTCTGCGCTCTCCTTCTCTCTTTCTCTGCGCTCTCCTTGTCTCTCTTTCTCTGCGCTCTCCTTGTCTCTCTCTCTCTGAGCTCTCCTCCCTCTTTCTCTCTCTGTGCTCTCCTTGTCCCTCTCTCTCTGTGCTCTCCTTGTCTCTCTCTCTGTGCTCTCCTTGTCTCTCTCTCTCTGTGCTCTCCTTGTCTCTTTCTCTGCGCTCTCCTTGTCTCTTTCTCTGCGCTCTCCTTGTCTATCTCTCTGTCTCTGCGCTCTCCTTGTCTATCTTTCTGTCTCTGCTCTCTCCTTGTCTCTCTCTCTCTGTGCTCTCCTTGTCTCTCTCTCTGCGTTCTCCTTGTCTCTCTCTCTCTGTGCTCTTCTTGTCTCTCTCTCTGCGCTCTTGTCTCTCTCTCTCTGCGCTCTCATTGACTCTCTCTGCGCTCTCCTTGTCTCTCTCTGCGCTCTCCTTGTCTCTCTCTATCTGCGCTCTCATTGTCTCTCTCTATCTGCGCTCTCATTGTCTCTCTGCGCTCTCCTTGTCTCTCTCTCTGCGCTCTCTTTGTCTCTCTCTCTGCGCTCTCCTTGTCTCTCTCTCTCTGCACTCTCCTTGTCTCTCTCTCTCTGCGTTCTCCTTCTCTCTCTCTCTCTGTGCGCTCCTTGTCTCTCTCTGCGCTCTCCTTGTCTCTCTCTCTCTGCGTTCTCCTTGTCGCTCTCTCTCGGCGCTCTCCTTGTCTCTCTCTCTCTCTCTCTCTCTGCATTCTGCTTCTCTCTCTCTGCGCTCTCCTTGTCTCGCTCTCTCTGCGTTCTCCTTGTCTCTCTCTCTGCACTCTCCTTGTCTCTCTCTCTGCACTCTCCTTGTCTCTCTCTCTGTGCTCTCCTTGTCTCTGTCTCTGTGCTCTCTGCGCTCTCCTTGCCTCTCTACAGGATCTCCCACAAAGCAGTAAGTTACTTTGTGGACTAGCATTAAAATCATAGGTAACCCTAACAACGGTTCTTGTACGGCCCTAGTGCTGTAGTGTAGTCGTTAGTTGGGGGGGCCCGGCACCAGCAAGCCTGGCAGGCCATTGTTGCATGTGGTATACTATGTAATGGGTGTGTGACACATAATAGGCGTTACGGTGTGGATTTTCGGCGCGCGCCTACGGCGCGCACTACCCCTGTTAATCCTATCTTGTGAAAATGTTGCATCGTTTTGCCTGTCAACAATGTATCTAAGTATAGTGATGTAATAATCCCGCCTACTGTAATGTTGGCTCCGCCCTTTATTGCTTTGTTGCCACCCACATGAGGCCACTTTCAGAAATTTTCCAGGGCCAGTTTTAGTCCCCAATCCGCCCCTGCCTGTACATACAGTATGTATGTACACACATCGTTCTACACACACATGGTATCCACCAGGGACGTGTACTGTGCTAACTCAGTGGTCCTGATTGTGACTGCATGTGCTCAAGAACTGAACCGCCAATGGTGGCGCGTGGGACTGCACAATGCCATCATTATGGGCTGTACACACGGAGTAATCTGTGGTTAGGGGGTCATTCTAGTCTGCTCAGACAGGGCCAATATCATCCCTGTTCCGTTGGTAAACTGTGCACACACATGTGCAGGGCAGGTCCCGTTTGTGAATGGCTTCGGCAAATTGCATAGTCACCCAGCCGTTCGTAGGGAGCAGGGCGGGCTGGGGCGGATGGCGGTGGGGTTGGGCTTCACCCATGGGAACGCTCAACCTTACTAAGTTTGCTGTTCATTGTGTTGATGCCTGGTAGGGGCCCATTAGTAGGCATAAGAATTACACGCCAGGGACTTGGACTGCCAGAGCCCGGAGGCAATGAGGTACCGTGTGCAAGGAGCACTGCATGGACAAGTTTCTTTATTTGATTGTCTACAATATATGAAACTTTATTTGCTGTAAAGTTGATTTGTGGCTAGTATGAGATTAAATGCATGCACAAATACTGAGGATTGCAGTCATTAGATCTACAGGGTCTAGGTCGACAGTCAAAAGGTCAACCGCGATTGGTGCACAGTAAAAAGGTCAGCATGGTCAAAAGGTCGACAGTCAAAAGGTCGACATGGTCAAAAGGTCAACATGGAAATGGTTGACGTGGTCAAAGGTCGACATGGGGAATGTCGACATCCGTTTAAAAAAGTTTGGGAGCCAACATGTGTCGACAGATGGTATTTCATACCCTACCATCCACTACAGCCTGGTGGGAGTATATAATAGTATGCCTGAGCGCAGCAAGGCACCGTGCCCAAAGCATGGCGAGTGTAGCGAGCCATGCAGCAGCATGCGGTACACTTAAGATGGCCATACATCTACAGATTAATTGTCAGATCTGGCTGGTTGGAGCAGAAACCTGGTAATGGATGAGAGCAAATGGCAGTTCCCCCATGACCCAAATTAGTATTTAATTCTAAAATAGCCCTAGGAAAAAACTGTTCCTCATCCTGCTGGTCCTACTCCTCATACAACTAAAACGTCTGCCTGAAGGTAATAGCGCAAACAATCCATTTGCCAGATGGGTCCTATCTTTTAAGATATTATGCTCCCTACGCAGACAGCGCATTCTTTGGATATCATCATCAGCAGGGAGAGTAGTACCCATTATCTGCTGTACTGACTTCCGTTCTGCAGCGGTACAATTTCCATACCAGACGAGATACAAAGTTTAACAATATGCGTAGTGGCAATTGTTGTCTTTTCAGTATCCTAATACTGGAAAACTGACATTCAGATAGTTCCAGGTTTTTGTTCCAACCAGCCAGATCTGACACATAGGGCCTTATTCTGGTTGGTGCGGCCGGCCCGTACGCGTACGTTCCGGGTTTTTTAATGATCTGCGCATGCATACCATCTCCAATGCGCAGGCGCGAACACTCCACAACGCTTACGGACGGGTCTCTCCGTGCGTAAAAACCTGTACGCGAGAGTACGGGCATTGGGGGCGGCATAGGGGCGTGATGAGGGGAGCGGCCGAAATAATGAGGGAAAATGGGCGTAAATATGGGCCTACACGGGGGTGTGCACCAAAAATGAACGGCGCTACTACCGCACGATCGGCTAAAGCACCGTTCATTTCGGACACAAAACAGGCGGCCGCCAACCGCCACCTCAGACCACCCCTACAGATACCGCATGCCAGCGTGCGCCTGGGTTTGCTAATTTACGCTGATTACTACTCAAATACATACACCTGAATGTAATAAGCAATGCTGCAGTCTATTAAGTCCAAACCATGATTTCACTACCTGCAAGCCTACACACAGCACTCAAACACATTGGAAGCTTATCTTTCTATACTTCTCTACATTTAAAGGTTTGTTTAATTTAAGGTAAGAATCTTTTTAAGACCTGCTTATATATGCTAAGGTAGGTATTTGTTAAACAGTTATACACATTCACTACGTGCTTTCATAGACTTTACACAGTAGCACACTCAATCTACACAAGTCGACATGTGTCAACGTGTTCACTCTAATACAAACATAGGTTTTGTATTTATAATACAATAACATAAACCACATCTAACACCTACAAAGGATGTTTCAGCAATGTTTTAAGCCCATGCCCACTATTTTGCACACAATCTTCAATTGAGTTAATAGAAAACAATAATTGAATAACAATTAGAATAATTAATTAATTGTCAGAATTATAGTTGAAAGGCAAGATTAGCAGGTCCATATATGTGAAGGGTATGCCACCGTGCAAGCTGGCGTACGCTCAGATAGACGCAAGAAGTCGGTGGGAAGACGGACGAGAGACGTCCGTAAACGGTGGCGTACGCTCTGTTGTACGCCAGTTGTCGGAGTCTAAGGGGTGAGCCGTCGGTGTACGTTGGCGTACGCTCAATTGTACGCCACTCCCCTTCAACGTTGTTTCTGGCCGTACGTATGCGGCTGATTTGTGGGTGGACATAACCTCAACGGCCGCGTACGGAGAGCGTACGCTAATATGGAACGTACGCACGTTTGGCCGCACCGATCAGAATAACCTCCATAATCTGTAGATGTATGACCAGCTTTAGACGGTGTCCATACCGACCGATGTTAACAAAGACACCAGAAAAACACACAAAAACTAATTTCAACATTTTTCCATGTCCTTTTGAATGTTGACCTTTTAATCATGTCGACCATATGACTGTTGACCATTTGACCCTGCCGATCTATTGACTGTTGACCTTTTGACTGTCGATCTTTTGACCACGTTGACCTTTTGTTTGTCGACCAATAGTGGCCCACCGTATGACTGTAGACATTGTGGGGGAAATTTACTAAAGGAAATTTGTAAAAAATAGGTGTATTTGTATCCAGAAATACACTTATTTTTGACATTTACTATAGCACATCAATACGACTACGAATTGCCGTATTTTCTGGATAGTAAATGTCAAAAATAAGTGTATTACTGGATACAAATACACCTATTTTTTACAAATTTCCATTAGTAAATTTCCCCCTGTATATCTAATATACCATAACCAAATACTGAAAACTGCCTGCTGTGTCCTGTCTGAACGGTGAACCATTTACACAATGTTCAGATTAAGAATTTTATATGAGAATGTCCTGAGCGGGGGTCCCCCAGAATCCGGGAGGGTTGGCAACCCTGAGATTAAACTATACATTTGTTATATACTCCATATAAGATGACAGTTAGATATTTGTGCTTCAATGGTTTTAAATAAGTACAGTATGTGGTAACAGCACACAGGCTTCCAGAGTGGTTGTGCCAGACAGTGGCGAGGCAGTTTGAAAAATAGTGCATCACCCACCAAACAACAGTGCTTCTGCTTTCTTGGTTGTTTACAGCTCTGGGTATTCCCTTCCAGTCTCCCATACAGGTACTGTCCTGGCCCGTCATTGCTTAGCTTCTGAGTTCTGTTGGCTTCAGACAACCCAGTGAGGTATGAGAGGGCACCAATGTCATGGGGTGAGCTAAGGCATGCTTTTACTGTTTATCATACCTGTGTGTGTTGCCCCTGTTACCCTCGGGCATTGCAGGGAAAACCAACAGCAGTCGACAAATGAGAGAGCCGCGAGTGATAGAGGAATCTGGTAATGAATGTGATGGGCTAACAAACAGGGACTTCTGCTGGGATACGGTTGTATTGTCGACCCGACTTAGGTCGACAGTCATTAGGTCAACACCATTGGGTCGACAGGCAACAAGGTCGACAGGGTTCTAGGTCGACATGGATGAAGGTCGACAGGTGTCTAGATCGACATGGGACAAGGTCGCAGGGGCGGATCCAGGATAAAATGACGGGGGGGGGGGGCACCATGATAAAAGAGGATTTGGGTGCGGGAGGGGTGGTGTTAGTGGTGCCAGTGTACATGCTGAGAGCGGCAGAGAGAGGGTGGGAATGGGATTAAAAATAGGCCCTGGCGTTTAGTACTCAGGCCCACCATGGCGACAAAAAAATGGAAGGATGTAGTTGTGCGCGCACATGATTCACATAATGCCACACAGATTAAGCCAAAATTCACAATACACTTCATAAACAGTTAGATTGTGCGTCAAAGGTGCGCATTAAACATTTACACCATAATGTCCATTACATGTTAAGTTACACGCCATTATGTCCATTACGTATTATGCCAAACACCATAATACCTATTAAAAATTATGCTACATAAGTGCTGCTTATCTACATGTTCATTGCCAAGGGTTCCATGCTCATTGCCAGAGGTTCTATGCTCGTTGCCATGTGGAATTACATGCTCATAGCCAAGGGAGAATACATGCTTGCGGTAAATGGGGGACAGCCGCCGCCAGGCAGAAGTGACAGCCACTGACATTGGCAGAGCCTGGCTGTTTTCAGAGCACTGCAGGTCCCGGCTATTTGAAATAATACCCCTTTCACACCAGAAAATGCATTCCCGGGTTGGCCCCTTCTACACCAGCCTAGTCCCTGCATTTTCTGGTGTGAGGGGGAGAGAAAATCCACCCCTCCCCCCCCCCCTCCCCTGATCCCGTGAAACCAGAGTAATCTGCCCTCAAAGAACATGAACAGCCATGAAATTAAATGTAAAAAAAAAATCAGTTTACCCGCAATATCTCTGGAATCGATTGACCGATATGGACCAGCCTGGTATCATATTCAAGGCCCAGAATTGAATGAGATCAACCACAAGCTCATGTGATGCCAGGGGGCGAACTGACAGCCATCGGAACCAGGTGGGGGTTGGAATTAACGGGTCCCATATTATCCTATGGGGAAAACATTACAGCTTTGCCAGGCGATATCTCCGGTTTCCGGGGGGCTGGAGACATGGGGCTGGGCTCATTGGAAAGCCATGGTTTTAGGTCGCAAAATGTATTAGGTCGACATGGGTTAGGTCGACCTGGGTTAGGTCGACATGGGTTTTTTCACTGGTTTTTGAGCCAACATGTGCCGACAGGTGGTATTTCATGCCCTACAATCCACTAGGGCGTGGTGGGAGAATAAAATAGTGTGCCAAGCGCAGCAAGGCACCGTGCCCGAAGCATTGCGAGTGAAGTGATCTGTGTCCATGTCGACTGTACCGATATTCGGGTAAAAAACTGAAAAAACCCATGTCGACATCGTGGCCTGTCGACCTAACCCATGTCGACCTAACCCATTTGTCAACCTAAACTCATGTCGACCTTGTCCCATGTCGACCTAGACACCTGTTGACCTTCACCAATGTCGACCTAGAACCCTGTCGACCTAGTTGCCTCTCGACCCAACGGTGTCAACCTAATGACTGTTGAACTAAGTCAGGTCAACAATAAGATCCACACCCTTCTGCTGCCCACCATCATACTCATATTGGATGGCAAGTGAAAGAGAGGGGACTCCGTGATAGCTATCAGAAATGCAGCTTTGGAAATGGAAAAAAAAGGTGTACCTGCGGTACAGTTTTTGGATAATACTCACGGTGTCAGTATCTGTTAAGGTTGAACACCCGGTACATGCTGGGGTTTTTATAATGTGATTTTCACAAGTTAGGTATAATTACCAAAGAGTGTTTGATATCTGGTCAAGGTTTGCCACCTTAAAAAAAGCAGTTTTCAAATGCACAAAAATATATTTTTAGTCATAAAAAAACTAGCAACCTCACTATAGCCAGTATAAATGACAGAGTATAATGTGTACAATATGCTTCATGCAGCTTTCAAATGCAAGATATGCTGTAGTGTACATCATATTAATACTCATAATCTCTCTATAGTCCATATAGGTTAAAAAATCCCAAAAAGTAGTATAGACAACATCAAGGAAGAAGATTCTGTTCCATACCTGACCAGCAGCGATGAATACCCAGACCATCAGGATGGTTGGCAACTTTTGCCAGGAGTGGAAGGAGAGTAAAAACATTATTCAAAAACATTGTCAAATCCTCCTACCATATAATGATTTGGCTAACAACCTTAACCCTAGGGTCGACATGAGCTGACGCAGGGCACCACATCTGAGGGACAATCTGATTCATAGCCACTATGTAGTAAAATAGAGCAAGAAGCCAGTGCCAGTTGGTAATTGTAAGGCCTGCGACCATGTAAGGCCATGTAGTAATTGTAAGGCCTGCGACCATGTTACTAATACCACCACCGTGGAAGACAGATTTGGTATGACAAAATCAGGATTCGAGGGTTCTATAACTGTAAATGTCAGAACATCATCTACTGCATTACATGTCCATGTACAGTGAAATATGAAGAAATGACCTCATGTCCACTGAAACAGAGAATCCTGGAACACATGGGGAATAGCAGAAACGCCACTATGGACAAGAGTAAATTCAAACCACTCACCACAGTCGTCCGACATTTTTATAAGATGCATGCCTCCAACACCCGAGACTTACAGTTCTTTGGACTAGAACAAATATACTTAGGAAGGAGAGGTGGAGACATAAATTATAAATGGACCGCAGGCACACCTTATTTTTCCATTTCCAAATCTGCTTTTCTGAGGGGCTATCACAGAGTCCCCTCTCTCCCACCCACAATCCAATACGAGTATGATGGTGGGCAGCAAAAGTTGGGTCTAGAGATTCCAATCCCTGGGTTTTTCTTCAATCTCGGAATTCGGGATTGGAAAAATGCCTAATCCCGGGATTCCTGGGATCCCAAGATTGGCTTCACTAAAAAATCCGCCCGGCTGCCCTGCATATTTACTTACATGTGTTGTGCAGCCAGGGGCCGGGTGGATGAGCGGGTGATGAAGCTGGGTGGATAAGCGGGTGAAGGAGAAGGGAACTACAATGTTGTCCTGGAGCCAGGCAGGACCAGGCCGCAATAGATGCGGTGCACTCCATGACGAGCCGGGTGTGGCCTGCACAGTGTGATCTCAGACCATGTCACGTTGCGCAGAGCCATGCTTCCAGGGACGGGAGAAGCCGGGCAGTATCTCAGAGGGTGCTCAGATGCTTCCTGGCATTAGACTTTGCATGCAAGTAGGGAGAGAATCGCAAACCCTGCACAGTTAGGACCATGGTGGGAATCAAACCAATGACCTAAGTGCTGTGAGGCAGTAATGCTAACCATTATACCATACGTGGTGCCACATATCTGTATTAATGTTGAAGAAATGATTACACCCATTCTGAAAACAAAATTCTGACCCTAACTCAAAATACCATCCCACTTATCAGCTCTCATGCCCCTCCAAACTACTTGAGAGACTTGCCAACACTTGTCTCCCACACTTATTTAGCTAACACAACTTCTTGGACCCACTTCAGTAAGGCTTTTATTCCCAACACTCCACAGAGACAGCACTAAGTAAGTTAGTTATAGATTTGGTCATTGATATGGCTAAAGGCCAGTACTCACTTTTTAATCTTCTGCTTTTGACACTGTTTAATATTCTCTTCTCATACGAATTGTATAATCCCTAGGTCTACGGATACCATCATTTCTTGGTTCTCATCCCACTCCTCAACTTTTTGATTGCCATATGGATGATATTCAAATCTACTTATCATGCCCAGATTTTTCACAATCTGTGTTGGTCGCATTATTTAATGCCTTTCTGCCATTTCACCTTGAATGTCAGCTCACCACCAAAGTTAACATTTTCAAAACAGAGTTGATTCTATTTTGATTACCCAATAATATCAACCAATCTGATATCTCTAACACTGTTGATAACTTAACAATCAACGCTACCCCCACAAGCTCTCTGCCTAGATTTCATCCTTGACTCTGAACTGTCCTTTGTTCTACAAATTCAATGTGTCTCAAAATCATGTTATATACATCTAAAAAATATATCGGTACTTGTGTAGTTTCACGGCGCCAGCTACACTAATAGTGCAGCCTAGGCTATGTTATCAGCATAGCCAAATGGCTGCCTTACTTGTGTAGTTTCATGGCAGCAGCATAAGCAAGCCTAGTGTCTCTCACACCACCGGTGTCAGCATGATCCCCTCTCCTTGGCGGAGTGGTGATGATGCTGGTGGTGGCGGAGAGGCGCTCCATCTATTTGAGATGCAGCAGCGTCTCAGACACTCCAGCAATGATACGCTCCTGCGTCTGAGTAGCTATTGCTGAGATGTATGATATGGCAGGTGTGAATGTGTTCCTGAAACACCCAAACTATCCACGGCAGCCAGAAGCGTGGCGAGCGCATCGTGCCCAGCGAGGGGATGCGTTAGGTGTCCTCCCAACCTTTTCATACCCACACTATCCACATTGGCATGGAGTTGATTTTATATAGTGTGGCGAGTGCAGCGAGCCACCAAGCCCAAAGCGGGGTGAGCGTAGCGAGCCCCGCGAGGGGCCGCGGGTTACATGTAAGTTAATCCGCGTCCGCTCGCCATGCTTCAGACTCGGTGACTCGCCACGCTTTGGGCTGTCGTGGATAGTGGGGGTGTTTCAGGAACACATTCACACCTGACATATCATACATCTCAGCAATAGCTACTCAGACGCAGGAGCGTATCATTGCTGGAGCGTCTGAGACACTCCTGCATCTCAAACAGATGGAGCACCTCTCTGCCGGCGCCAGCATGATCACCCCTCCACCAAAGAGAGGGGATCATGCTGGCACCGGTGGTGTGAGAAGTGCAGACTAGGCTTGCCAGGGACGCCGGGGACAGAGATGCTGTTCCTGGCAACAGTATGGTAGTTACTTGTGTAGTTTCACGGCGCTAGCCTATGCTGATAACGTAGCTTGCGCTGCCGCCATGAAACTACACAAGTAAGGCAGCCAGGGACACTACACTACTTCTTACTGACTACGCCAACTACGCTGGGCGTGGGAACACTACGCTGATTCTGTCAGGTATGCTACACTGATGGCGTAAGCTGGCGCTGTGAAACTACACAAGTACCAATATATCCAATATATGACCATGTATGACTACAGAAAATGTATATCCATACATTCATTATACCCCATTGATCAATTCAATAGTCCACTTACTGTTCTTCCCAAAAATAGACTACAGGGGGTATTCAATTCCCGCCACTATTTCCGACAGGGGAAATAGTGGCGGGATTGAATACCCCCTATAGTTCTGACAGTCAAAATCCAGACTTGAATAACCCCTAAAACTAACACAGTACAATTTGAGTGCATTCATCATCAGCTAATCCACTCAGTCAGTCCCTCCATTGGTTACTGACATTCAATATAAAATATTTCTACTTATGTAAAACAAGCAGTAGTAAATAAATAATCATCAGCAACTGGTAAGAGGAATGTCAATCCTCTAAAAAGTGCAAACAATATATGGGATTACCAGTGCTGGCTGAACAGAAAAGCAGATGGTTTCTTTAAATTAGACAATTTATTAACTAACAAACATATATAATAAAAGGGAAAAGGGGATATCCAATAAATGAAAATAAAATATACTTAAAAAACCATTATTGGTCCAAATTAGTGAGTTCCGTTTGTCAGTACTATGGCCTTTTCTGATGAAAAAGAACAGCTATAAAGATTGTAACCAATCCTGATGGCATTCCACCGAGTTAAAAAGTGCCGTTGGGGGCATAATGCAATCATTTCAAGGTGTAAGCTCTAATGTATTTTCTTCAGGTGAAGCTCTAGTTGGTTCATGAAGGCTTAAACTGTAGGCTGGATGTGGAGCAGATCCCAAATATTGTCCAAAGATTTTAATAGCACAGCTATTACCTACCTATGCTCCAGCAAAATCTTTGGGCAACATCTGGGGCCTTGTCCACATCCAGCCTTCAGCTTAAGCCTCCCTGAACCAACTGGAGTCCCACCAGGAGAAAGGATATTAGTGCTTACATCTTGGGATGATTGCATTACACTCCTAAAGGCACCTAAGGAAGTTAAGCTTATTCCATTTTATTGATGTCTCTTTATTTAAATCAGGATCAGCTTTATTGTCCATGTATACTCTCATATACTAGGATTTTTGCAGTAACAGTGCAGCACCAAGCAGGAACCCAATGGGTGAAATTTAATAGGGTGAGAGGTTCACAAAGTGAGAGATTTGGTAAAAAGTCTCCAGTTTTTTTAAAGCGGCAATCATTTACACTTCAAAATCAAACTGGTTTTGCTATGTAAATGATTTGCTGCTTTAAAAAAAACTGGAGATCTCTTACCAAATCTCTCACTTTCTGAATCTCTCATCCTTTTAAATTTCCCCAAAGGGAAATTTCCAGGTGGGGAACTGGAGCAGTGGGAGTCCATGCTGACGCCGCACACAAAGTACCACGGGAGGTGCTGTGCACTATCACGCATGCGCAGCAGCCCTCCTGTGGCCATGTGGATGTGGGCAAAGTGCACAAACAGTCCAGGGTCAGCGCGGCCGGCCGTTTTTTACTGCGTTTTGGGCCGTCCCACCGGGAAATGGCCCGGTTTCCCGGTGGGCCAATCTGCCCCATGAACAGCTATTGGAAAGATGCTTTTTTTGTGGTTCTGCTCAACTTAACAGGGATGGACCTGAAGCATCTGCTGGATGGGAGCATTACAAACAGGTTCTTGTCAGGGTGCAGCTTGTCCACCATGATCTACCCTGTACATTTCTTGACCATGGCCAAGTGTAGCTCCTAAACAGGGGGAAGATGCCCCAATGATCTTTTCTGCCATTCTCACCACCCTTTGAGGCCTTCGCCTGTCAGTCTTGTTTGATTCTCCATACCTGATTGTGATTGAGGTGAATAGGACAGACTCTATGATGGCAGTGTAGAAGATGAGCAATAGCTCCTGTGAGATATTAATTTTCCTGAGTTGTCTCAGGAAGAACAGCTGTTGCTGACAAATTTTTGTCTCTAAAAACCCAAGGCCCCAATCCATCGGTTATTACTAGTGTGTGCATAGCATTAGTTTTCCTTCTGAAGTCCACCGACATCTCTACCATTTTGATGTGGTTAAGGTTGAGGTTGTTCCTGCCGCACCGCATTAGATGGTTTGCTTCACATCTGTATGCAGACATGTCTTCGTCCTTGAGTAGACTGATGACTATGGTGTAGTCTGCCAATTTTATGATTTTTACTGATTGCTTAGCTGAGGTGCAGTCATTTGTATATAAAGAGAAGAGCAGGGGGAAGAGGGCACATCCTTGAGGGGCACCAGTGCTAATCATGCAGATGTTCACCCCCTGTTTCCTTGCTGTGAGGAATGTTGCATGTTGATTTTGGGATTCCTAGGGAGAGAAGTTTGGGCTGCAAAATACAGAGGATGACTGTGTTGAATGCTGAGCTGAAGTTCACGAATAGGACCCTTGCATAGGTGCCTGGATGGTTCAGGTGCTGTAGATATAGTGCTGTCTTAGGTTGACTGCAGCCTTGACTTCTGTTCACTCTGTAGTTTAAGCATCAGCATTACCTTCTGGCTAAAAGGTTACCCTTGTAGGTATAATATGAAGCCCGTAGGTTGAAATTCTCTGCACCTTTTGCAGTATACTGCCTTTTTGTGTCACTGAAGAGGTTGATGCAAGAGTGCAGGGCTTGAATAGCTTGATGTTTGTCCCCACATTCCTTCCAGTACTTTCATAATTACATTCTTCACTGTGATCAATAGCTGTTTATTTTAATACAAATGTACATTTTGTTTTCTATAGTGGAAAGAGAGCTAATTGGTGGTTTATAGTGGGGTTGACTAAAGTAACAAGTTGGGATATGCCAGTAAGGTGTTCAGGTAAAATCTGTGGCCAAATGTAATAGCCTCTTAGTTCGGCGCATCTGTGGGGTGTCATTCGATTGAGACTTTTTTTTTATAAGGTATGGTTTTAACTAGTTCGGCTGGCATCGCGCACAACTGCCAAACTCGGACACTATTACATTTGGCTGCCTTTTTCTGTGTATCAAGAAATAATATGTATCTACTGTTTGTGTTAAAATGTACTATCCCTATATTAAAAAAAACCCATTGCATTGACATTAATAGGGCCCTGATCAATATTAGCCATAATAGGCAGATAAATGGCAAAATACCCTTTTGCCATATGGACAGGCCTTTGCTTTTTTCATAAAAAAGAGGTCAGCATCTGTAACATTCCAATATGAAGTCAATTTTAATGTATATCATCATATTATTCATGTTAATCTAGAAATTATATTTAAAATAAAGACCCTAGTACAAATATTGACATCAAATTAATGTCTAATCAGTGAGAGAAGCTTACTTATGTATTCCATTCTCGTCTATATGCTGAAAATTACTTCTGGCTCTAAGTGTTCATGTCTCTTCTGTACTGCCTTTAATTAGCACTTTATTGGCTTTGCTTCTGAGACTTAGTTACAGAGGAAACTTTCCTGGAGCTGCCAAATGGTCGCAAGTAGGAGGCTATTAAATATAGTATCGTGAAGTAGAAATCTCTGTTCATCATTTGTATTGCTTTGTAAGTTTAAGAAAATGTTTCCAATCACACAAGCCTTAAGGGATACAAGGCAGCAAAATGATATATTTGAAATGTTTCTTCACATCATTAACTACAAAACATAAACCACTTACTTTTTATTTCACATAATTGGATCCTTGACCCTTTAATCATCTGTAAGTTACGTTTTGCATAGTAAAGTGTTTACATGAGAAAGGGTCATTGGTTTTTGACAATTTGATCAGACAAAATGAATAAATTAAACTTGAAGAACTTTTTTTAGTTAAAGATAGTAAAATTTTTATTTATACAGCTAATTAAATTAGGTGTCAGATGTACACATGGTAGAGTTTATTCAGATTCAGGTTCATATAAGGGACTCATGGTTGTCCTTTTATGATATGTTTAATGGAAAAAGAAACGCATGCAGACTAGTTTGGAGTACAAACCTTTATTGACACAATGGCTTGAGAGAAAATGCTAATTTAGTGACCCAAACACAAATTGTTATGGCAGTAGTTACAACCCTGAGGCCAATCCTTAGAGCAAAACTGCTTCTTACTTTCCTGATACAAATTCTTATATTCCTTCTACAGTATGTGGCTAGTGCAAGGTACATAAGCCATGTTGTATCTTCACGTAATGTTACATTGGCACATTATAGGCATCATAATCAAGTTTTCTCTAAAGATGAATATGTATAGTACATTTAGATGATTATTCCGATAGAATTTGCTTAATGATGCTATTTATTATTTTAGTCCATAGCAAATATAAAGTTTTACTGCTGCTACAGGACAATATTCTGAATCCTAGTGCCACACCAAATCAGCTTCACTCTGGATGAGGACCTTTTTAAATCATCCCAGGGTCTACTTGGCTAGATACCATTATTACGAATGTTATTTGTGGGCTGCTTAGTGACCTATCACACTTTGTTCTTTGTAAAATTTGCAAGATTGACAGATCTTTAAATATTGTCCACTGTGTCTTGTATAGTCTCAGCTCTTACTTTTTTAGTGTCTTTGCATGCCAGGCTAATTGCCCCAGGATTTGGCAATGTGACCCATTGTCTGACCCAGTATCAATTTGTGCCTTCAGTAATAATTAAATCCCTTCTTTCTCCACAGTTCAGCACTGAGGTACCTGTAATGACAATAATAATAGTAACAATACCTTATTCCAAACTCTTTGGACATCTGACCCTACTCCTTTAGCCGATTGAATCTAGCATTCATATGTTTTAAATAATAAATACTGTTTATGACCTGATTTTCACATGACTCTGTATGAATTTTATGCATTCAGGATGCAAATATTTTGCTAATGGAATGCTAATGCAACAATGTGCATATTTCACATATAAGTGTCACACCACTCAGTGTTGGATTGGGGCATCATACCTCCCAACACGACCCTCTCCAGGAGGGACACAATGCTCTGTTTCTGGGCTTCCTTCTTAATTTATGTCTTCCATCACCTGTTTTAAACAGGTTAATGGATAAGAAAGGTGTTTCCACACAGGTGATGGCAATCATAAGTTAAGAGGAAAGTTCAGGAATAGAGTATTGTGTCCCTCCTGGAGAGGGTCATGTTGGAAGGTATGGGGCATGACGGCTCACTGGTGTTATACAGAGGCAGGGTGCCATTCTTAAGGGTTGTGGCCAGCCACCATCCATAGAACAGCTCCACCAAGTAACTGATCCTCTTATAGAGTTACTACAGCAACGCTTGTTGAAATGTGCAATATGTGGCCGCATAGCAGGCAACTCAGAATCAGGGTATATCTAGTAAAGCTTCTAAAAATGAATCATTAATAATAGGCAGAATCTGATTGGTTGCTATGGGCAACACCACCTCTTCATTTTTAGGAGCTTTAGTATAAAAAGTCTATATTAAAATGGGGTAATGTAACAGCCCAGGAGTGGACAAACCTGTCCTCAAGATCTACCAACAGTTCATGTTTGTCAGGCAACCTGTGGATCTATAGTAGGAATGAATGCAGCAGGTTTGAAAATGTGACAGTTAGTAATGCCTACAGCTGTGCACCAGCTTGGAAGTTAGGAAAATGTGGAATGTTGTTAGATCTTGAGGACTGATTTGGCCAAGCTTGTAATAGCCATTTGTAAAACTCCTCACCTTCTGATGATCTATCTATCTATCTATCTATCTATCTATCTATCATCATGCAATAAAATAAGCAGATAAATATTAATAATACTTTTTTGTATATTATTTAAGAACTGCTTTGATCATTATTGGTTTTATTTAATGTAACATTCTCTTTAACCAATGTTTTCTTTACAGAGTTTTCTAAGCAGTCTCCCTTTTCCTTGTTCCCATTTTGCTAATTGCTGCCACTGCTTGTTTAGGTATGGCTTGTTGCACTTTTGACAATTATACTGAAATACTGTGTTGTTGGCGGAACATTACAAAAATCTCACCAGATGTCATCATTAATATGGAAGGTCTTTCTGTCAGTTTGTTGAAGATGTTTTCAAAACAAATTTAACCGAGTGTTGCTCAAGTTCGTTATGCTTTTCTTTTTTGATTTTTTTTTTTTATAATTTTGATAAAGCTTTTTAAATGACTTTGTTGGACATGGAATGCACATTCCACAATACCAAATGTAAATAAACTAGAGAGTTGTTTTGGTTTTCATTTTGCCAAAACTGCCCTCAAGTGTTTTGATTTTGGATATGTATTTATTTTCAAAAACTTAAAAAAACAGCTAATTTCACACAATGTAGACCTTTTCATTACTACAATATTATTCATATTAATTTCCAGTCTTTTTGTCCGCCTCACAGATCATATTATAGTTTTCTTCCAGTTCCAAAAGGTTGCACTGAGCTAGTTGGCTGACTAAGCTAAGTGACAGCAGTGGGTGGCACAAACCCAAACATGGGGCAGTTCAGAATAGCAGTCTGAATAAACTTACATAGTTGAAAAGGTTGAAAAGACACCAGTCCATTAGGTTCAACCTATGTTGTATCTCCTGCAGTCCCTATCTTTTATTTGTAAATGACTGATAAAACAACCACAAACTTATTTCAACCCAGAAGTTACTCATGACCCAAGATGACAGTCCTATTTCTCTCTGGGTTCACTACTATACATTTGTGTATCCCTTTCTTAAACATATCATTTGACTCTACCTTCACAACCATTGCTTTTGATTGATTGATTGATTAGCTGATTAAATTAGTAATATGTTGAAGAAATAACCAATATAAATGTCTGTGCAAAATAGAAAATAACTATACTGTTTTGGAGCAGCTTAGGAAGAGACAAAACACCATAAAAATACAAGAGTAATTGATTTATTAATGAATTAATTAAGTTAGCAATGTGTTGAACCAATAAAATGTTGATACAGAAAATATTATCCTAAAACATCCCAAAAACACTATGAAAAGAAAAGTGGTGCAAGATGAAATTGTCCAACAGAAGGTTGGAGTTTAAGAAGGACATGCACAGTTCATCAAAACAAGCAATTCATGGACATGTACTGTGACTTTGATGGATGAAGTTCTTTGTTTGTTTGGGCCTCCACAAACTTCTATTTTGAAAGGACAGGAAAGGGGATGAGAAAAACATAATATCTTCGTAAACTAAATTTCATAAACTTGCGGACAATTACCCAAGATGCAGAAGCTACCCAGAGGCCTCGGAAAGAGATCTTAACTTCATCCCTCAGACCAACAGTATTTAGGCACCAACACACTTCTGTTCTGGGAAATTATAGATGTCCCCCTATACCAGGAAACTTTTCTGTGGCTATCTATGACAGCAAAAAATTCTACAGTTATATAAATGGGAAACGGTTAAGGAAGGGAAATATTGGCCCACTAAAAAATAAGCAGGGTACCCTGGTAATAGAAGGAAAAGAGAAAGCGGAATTATTCAAATGAATTTTTTACTTCGGTATTTACAAGGGAAGAATCTTCAGAAGATCTCCCACAGATTAAATGCTCAACTTTTGATGGCTCCCAAACTGTATGTTTGAGTGAGGAAATGGTCAAAAATAGATTACGGAACCTAAATAGTAACAAATCTCCGGGCCCAGACGAAATACACCCTAGGATACTGAAATAATTGAGTTCTGTCATAGCACTACCATCATATCCGATATTCGAGAAATCAATAAACTCAGGGATAACATAGCTAACATAGTACCAATATGGAAGAAAGGTAGCAAAACTAACCCTGAAAATTATAGTCCAGTCAGCCTTACATCCACTGTGGGGAAAATATTAGAATGATAATGAGATTGTATCCAAAATTTCATAGAACAATAGAAAGTGATAAGTAAGGCTCAGCATGGGTTCGTCAAAAATAGGGTAGTCAGTAGGTAGGGAAATCTGTTGATGTAATACTGCTTGATTTCTCTAAAGCTTTTGACACGGTGCCTCATAAAAAGTTATTAATGAAACTATGTCATTTAGGGTAAGGAGATAAAATTTGAATTGGATTAAAAAAACTGGTTTCACAATCGGGGACAGAGAGTGGTAGTAAATGGCATACATTCCAGATTGGGTAAGATCCAAAGTGGAGTCCCACAAGGTTCAATATTGGGACCCACCTTGTTTAATATATTCATTAATGATATTGTATGTGACATAGTAAGTAAAATTGCAATATTTGCAGATGACACAAAATTGAGTAAGGAAATTAACTCAGGAGAGGATGTGGAAACAAAATGACTTAAATAAACTGGAAAGGTGGGCGGAAAGGTGTAAAATGCAGTTTAACATTTAAAATGTAAAGTAATTAATTAACAAAAATGAACAAGCTACGTATATGCTAAATGGAGTTATTATAGGAAATTCTGCTGTAGAGAAGGACTTGGGGGTCATCATAGATGAGAAATTGGGTAATTGTGCACACTGCTCAAGTGCAGCAGCAAAAGCAAACCGGACACTGGCATGCATTAAAAGGGGCATGGATTCAAGGGATGCCAATGTGATAGTGCCTCTTTACAAGGCATTGGTGAGACCACACTTGGAGTATTGTGTTCAGATCTGGGCATCGCACCTTAGGAAGGAGATAAATTAATTGGAACAGGTACAGAGATGGGCGACTAAGCTAGTAACAGGTTTGAATCACTAGAATACAAAGATAGGTTAACCAGGCTGAATATGTTTTCACTGGAGAAATGGAGGTTGAGAGGTGATATGATTAGTATGTTCAAATATAGGATTGGGAATCATATGGAACTGGGAGATTATTTGTTCACTAACAGGCCTATACTTAGGACACGCGAGCATGTACTGAGGCTTGAGGAAAAGAAATTCCATACTGAATTCCGAACAGGATTCTTTATCTTTTGACAATAATAGTGCTTCAATTTTCTGAATTTTACTCTTTTTCTTGGCAATGTATTAGTTTTAGCACTTGCATCACAGGGCAGTGAATCTGCTTCTTGTTAAGTGACAACACAGACAAAGCATTTTTAAATGTTTATGTCAATAAAGTATATACATGTATGATATAATACAAAAACAAATAAAATAAGAAAAATAAATAAAATTAAGAAAAAAAAAGACATGAAATGATAATAAAAATTAATTTTTAAATAGTGGTGTCAATAGTAGTGTCAAAAAGGACTGCTCCTATAAAACACTGCCCTTTCTCCATCAGAACAGGAGACCAACACAGGAGCCTTTTCTCTGCACTAAGGGCCTTATTCTAGTTCACTCTTTCTGACAAAATCCTTCTTAGATGGACAAAACCATGTGCACTGCAAGTGGGGCAGATGTTACTTGTGCAGAGAGAATTATATTTGGGTGGGGTTTTACTTCAAAGTGAGATCTATATTGCAGTGTAAAAATAAAGCAGCCAGTATTTACCCTGCACAGAAACAAAATAACTCACCCAAATCTAATTCTCTCTGCACAAGTTAAAACTGCCCCACCTGCAGTGCACATGGGGGTTTATTCTAGTTCATTCTTTCTGACAAAATCCTTCTTAGATGGACAAAACCATGTGCACTGCAGGGGGGCAGATGTAACATGTGCAGAGAGAATTCGATTTGGGTGAGTTTTTTTGTTTCTGTGCAGGGAAAATACTGGCTGCTTTATTTTTACACTTCAATATAGATCTCACTTTGAAGAAAAACCCCACCCAAATCTAATTCTCTCTGCACAAGTTACATCTGCCCCACCCGCAGTGCACATGGTTTTGTCCATCTAAGAAGGATTTTGTCAGAAAGAATGAACTAGAATAACCCCCATGGTTTTGTCCATCTAAGAAAGATTTTGTCAGAAAGAGTGAACTAGAATAAGGCCTTAAGTGCAGCAAAGTCAGCTCCATATACAGCATCTGGGCTTGGGTATCTTCAGTCCATAGCAAGTTACAGGGTGTATAATTCTCTGTGCCTTTAAGCTTGATAAACCACATTATGGGTTTAACGCCTGCATTCATACCTCTTATTGTTTTAGTTATGCAGCAACTGTACATGCACCAATATCTGAACTGAATTACTGCAAGGGGTGGATTAGTCATTAAAGCCATTGGGAAGTTCCTGGAAAGGCTGACCATTCAACGGACTGAATGTTGTAGGAAGCCTGAACAAGTAATATGTCATTCACCAATCTATCTGATACACACTGGCAACATGCCAGTAACTGTCAGAGAACTGCAGATTGGAGAATCTGATTCTATCTCTCTTCAAGCTTTGTTAATCTCCCCCAATGTTACAGAAAGGCAAAATGGCTATTGGGTAAGGTAAGCAAATTGCTAAATACATTCTACATCATATATACTAGTGGTTATATACTATTCAGGCCTTGCTCTACCACTTGGCAGCTTTAGGCAGCTGTCTTGGGTGCTGGGATCTAGGGGGGGGTGCCATTGAGTCTACCCATCACAATATTAAAGATGTTTATCAAGAACACAGCCTTGTTGTACTTAATGCACATGGCAGCTGAGGAACCTCTTAGATGCAACCTCCACACTTTCACTTGTGGGGCCAAAAAGTGAGTATTGGTGGCAGTGTGGAGTTGAGGGAGAAGTAGATTGAAGTTTTGCCAAGGATGCTGAGTTTCATGGCCCGAGTATTAAGACAGGTATATTTACCATATATTTACCAAGTGTCTGGCTAGTCTGTTCCTGCATTCCAAAGCATGCTTCCATTAGTGCTGTGTGCGCTTAGCCCGCAGTGCAGGGATCCAGCAATCTCCTAGTGTGCCTGTGTGCACAGTGATCTAGCAGTATTCTGGTACTGCAGATACTGCAGCTGAACACTAGTCCATGCCTTCCTTCCGTGGCTTCCATGCAACCACCATTATCATAGCCATGCTCTATTTGCTGTACAAACAGCATTTCCCGCATTTCCTGAACAGGGAGGCATCCATGTTCTTCCTGGTCACATGGTATTCCTCAGCCTATCCTGTGAGCCTCTCAGCAGTGCTATTTGCCCAGCCTATCGTCACTCCTCTGCTGCTATATAGAAGCTGGGTGAGTAAGGCCAGTTGCCAGTGCTTCTGATCAGATTGTGCTAACTGTATGGTGTTTTCTCTCTGTGTATCTTATTTTCTTCCAGGTATCTTTATTCAGAAATTACCATCCTGCTCCAGTGCAGCTTGCCTGGCTCCATCAGTGTTCCACCATCGACACTCCCCATTGGTGTTCTGCCATCGATATCCAGCTTCATCATTGTTCAGCCATCGATACTCATCATCGGTGTTCTGCTATCAATACTCACCATCAGTGCTCTGCCATCGATATCCAGCTCCATATGTGTTTGCCATCGATAGACAGCTTCATCAGTGCTTTGCCATTGATACTCAATATCGGTGTTCCACCATTGATATCTAGCTTTATCGTTGTTCCGCCGTCGATACTCATCATCAGTGTTACGCCATCGATATCCAGCTTCATCTGCCATCAATACTCACCAATGGTGCCCCGCCATCGATATCCATCTTCATATGTGTTCAACCTTCGATATCATTCATCAATACTTATAATCGGTGCTGCATTATCTGGACCCAATTCCAACAGCATCTTATAAGTTTACAAGAGTCAGTACCACCTTTTTATTCTAATCATACTACAGTTTCTGAGTTTGCATATATTATTCTGGACTTCATCAGAGTTCCTACGCTGCATAAGTTACTTGCTATACTTGGGAGGTGATTCTACATTACACGCATCCCTGCGCATTCGCACACGGGAGCAATGTTTAGCGACATGTGCACTGTGCATGAGTGATGACAAAGAGATATGATGGGGAGTTTATAGGGATGGAGATAAACATAGTGGTGAGTTTATGTGAAAGGTATGGGAAGAGAGAGAAAGAAAGACAGAGATAAAAAAGAGAAGGGGAGGATGGAAGATAGCAATGAAGAATAGAGGCACAGACACAGGGGAATAAGGGACAGATGTGATAAGAAAATGTGGAGATGGGTTGGGGACAGAAATTTAAAGTTAGGAGACACCAGTTAGCACCTTGAGCAAGCCACCTCCCACATCTGTGACAATCCCCTCTTGTGAACATCCCTATTGAGATACAGGAGAAAGGGGGTGATGGAACAGAGGGGAGGGAGTGGAAGATCAGGGGAAGGTGTTCAGAAATAATAGAGAGAATGGGGCAGGGGCAACAGTGATAAGAGAGAGAACAATGGATGGTGAACAAAGATGAAAGAGGGAAAAAAATAGATGAGGGGAGATAAAAACAGAGAAAGACATACAGGAGGGATGTGTGTGTGTTGGTGATAAAGGACCAAGGGGGAGAAGTTAGAGATGATATGGTAAAGGTGGACAGATGGGAAAAACATGCAGGCTCAATAGCTGGTGACAAAGTAAATTACAGGTCCAAAATACTAGTTTTGTAATATTAGATTTTAATATTGTTACCTACACTATATAATAATTATTTCTAACTTTGTCAACATTGCCAACTATTTAATTCATTATTATTTTTTATATTTTTAATCATCTTGGCAAAAAAAATGTTTATTGTACTGTATTCTGTGGTTTGGGATAGAATAAAAACAGAGGCGGAACAAGCGAGTTGTGGGCCCAGGTGCAAAAATATGATTTGGGCCCCCCAAACACACACAGAAAAATGCAGTGTCTTTTTTCCCCCTTCAAATTGAAAGCCCATTAAACATTATGCCGCATACCGTAATGCCAATTACACATTATGCTGCACGTAGTGCCCTTTACAGTAATGCCCCCAGTAGTGTCAATTACACATAATGCCCCCAGTAGTGCCCTTTACAGTAATGCTCACTATGTTTTGCAGCCCGACATCAGGCATCCATCCTCTGCAAGCGTAATAGTTGCCAGCGTAATGGTTGGGTCTGCCCTGTCAGGGAGAGAGAGCAGGTGAGAGGCACACAGAGGAGATAGACAGGGAATGAGCGTATGAGAGGTATGTGTTGGGAGAAATTGAGAGAGAGCAGGTGAGAGGCATGCAGGGGGAGAGATAAGGAAGTCCCTAGCTGTCCATTCCTTGCAGTATCCCTGGAATTAGTGTCCACTTCTGTAGGTCTGACTCCTGGCTTGTAGTCGCCGTCAATTGCTACCTGTGCACTGGTCCCAGTTCCATCTTTATATGGGGGCCGTGGCTGATGGGACCCTGACAGGTGTGATTATCAGGAATGAAGCATGTAATTTACCTGCAGGTCACGCTAGTGCAGGCTAGCTGTTGTTGAGGCTGTCAGTCCCACTTAGATCATCCGGCAGCAGGAGGCCCATTCTGACTGTTAGGGACAGTGCGGCTGTAGTATAAATGGGCTGCAATCTCAATGCCGGACAGCAGCGAGCCTATTCTGTCCCTGGCTGTCAGTCCACAATGACGATTGGCTGCCCCGGCCTGAGGCCATTTCAAATGTAGCGCCACTGCCTGATAGGCCCCTGCTGGCAGGGCCAGAGCCAAACTATAACTTAGTGGACCCATAGCAAAATCCAGAATGGTCCCCCCACCATTGTCACTACAATGCAAGAGAGGGTTAGAGAGAGAGGGAGAAGGAGGGAGAGAGAAAGAGAAAAGCAAGAGAGTGTTGAAGAGAAAGAGGGAAAGACAGGTGGAGACTTAGGGTGCTAAAGGGGTAGAGAGATAGAAAGAGATGGAGACAGTGTCAGTTGAGAGAAAGAGAGAGAGAGAGAGAGGGTGAGGATGTAATAAGAAGGACAGACACTACCTGACTACAGCACAGGATAGGGTGGCATAGTGAGACAGATGGAGCACCATATGGGTGCATAGATGGGCAGACGGATGGGCGGATGGACAAAATACTATATGGGTGCATAGATGGGCAGATGGTAGGGGGGTCATAATCAGATGGAAAGAGGCACAGTCAGACAGACAGGTTGTCTGATGGGCATTGCCTCGACAGACAGATGAGGGGGCATAGACAGACAGGCAGACAGTTGGGTGGGGGCATGGTGAGCAGAGGGGTAGTCACACACAGACTGCGTTGCTCAATGTAGAAACACCATGACATCTCCCTCTGCAGACCACCTCATCCATTGCCAGCCCTTACAGCAGCTGTCAACCGTGGGGTCCATGTGTTTGGCTCCATCCATCCACTTCATTCACTGTGGTTGCGCGGCTCCCCTCCTCCGGTCCCCGTGTGTGCAGCTTCCCTCCTCCGATCTCCGTGTTTGCGGCTCCCCTCCTCTGCTTCCCGTGTGTGCGGCTCCCCTCCTCCGGTCCCCGTGTGTGCGGCTCCCCTCCTCTGCTCCCTGTGTGTGTGGCTACCCTCCTCCACATCGCGTGCGTGCAGCTGACCTCCTCCGCTTCCTGCGTTCGGCTCTGGCTGCCAGGTAACAGCGCTGTTGCATCTGATGTGCTGGTGATGCCTTTGGAGTCCCGGAATTAGTAGCATGTAAGTTCCGCCAACCCACACCTCCAGCACTGCTTCTGGTCACTCACTCTACACGGCGCAGCGTGTATGAAGTGAACCTGCCAGCCTGCCGCGGTCCTAGCTAATGGCAGCTGATGCTCTTAAATATTTTTTACAAAACTGGAATGCCGGGCAGACGGAGGCACCGAGCCCCTTTGACCCCTTGGGCCCCGGTGCACTGCACCGTCTGCACCGGCGGTAGTTCCGCCCCTGAATAAAAATATTTGCTCTCAGAAAGCGTCTTTGTTGTTATTTCAGCAACATTACTTTTCTAAATACAAGTTTTCCATTGAATATGATCTAAATATACATTTTAAAAATATTAAAAATTAAATTAAGAAAATGTAATAGAAAGCTGCTTATATAGACACAGTGGTGATTAATGTGAAGCCACTGTTTTTTTAATAAAACCGACTTATATTAACACTGCTGCAAATGCATCACCTTCCATTCACCTACTCTAGAAGTCCTAATAAAACAAAATCCTTATCCCAGAGTCGAGTGCTCTCCAGAGAGGAGACAAAAGAAGACATTGAGTAGTATACAAATGTTAAGCCTCCTAGCATTATTCCCCTGCTGCTATTCCACCACCCCGTTTCTTTCTTTCTTCTGACATGATGAATGAAGCAAATGTAGAAGAATTTTTCTTCATCTGCCTGAAAAAAAACATTACCTTCGATGCTGAAACTAAATTACTACCCTGACTCATGATCTGGAGATATGAGACAGATTTTCGCCTTATTATTGCAGTTGAATTATTCAGTGGTGCCCATTAGCAAAACGATAGCATGACAATTTTATATTTAGACTACCTTGCTGACTGCATAGCAACTTTTAACATCTAAAACTCGTTTAAACTGCTTCTGACAAGAGACATGTACAGTGACTGCAATTAGTGAGTAGGTGAATATGCTAATAGGTTATTTTGACTAAAGTGGAAACATATTGTGAGCTACCAACATCTCTATTTCCCCACCCATCTCTTTTTATCTCAGCAAAACACTTTAATTACAAATGGAAAGAAGCAGTGATAGCTTTAATGCCATTACTGATATAGCATATTCTCAGCAGAACCCTGAGAGACTCATTCATTCTTATTAGTACATTTTATTGTAAAAATGCCATATATTTTCTTTCAGACTTTGCTCTCTGTAATTCATAAACTGTCAAACCAATCCTTTTCCACTTTGTTAAAAGCTGTTGCCTTTACCATTTGTTATATTGCAGTGTTTCAAAATTGAATCTTGGTGATCTGATGTCATTTCAGTTTGACAGACTGAAGACTTTTCTGCAACTTTTTTTCAGGGATGTTCTATAACTTTCTTAATATTTTGGGAACAGATGGTCTTTTTCAAATGAAGAATGATTAATCGTCAACTTAGAGTGGCATTACATGTTTCTTTATTATTGCAGGATATTTTAAACACCTGTAATACAATATTTTTATAATAAATTTAAGAACCATTCAAATGCCTCCATTTAATATGAGCCATTAATTCACTGCTAATCAAATATATTTATTACTAATTCTAATAGCTAATGACCACAGTCACTAAGGTTAAAACTGTATATCAAACATTGTTTAAAGTGAAATACATTTTCTACAGTATATTCAGCAAGTTAACAATACAATTTTACATATATTTCATTTGCAGAGTGGAACACAGAAAAGGTGGTAATAACAATTGTGCACGATTAACACAGCGTGGGGCTTATATACATACAACAAAGGGTTAACATCCAAAATAACCCCAAAATACAAACGTGGAAAAAAAAGATAGGTGTATAGAACAAAGCGCTCAATGTGAGCCTGAGTACCATACAGATTTTAGATCACCATATTTGGAATGGATTGAAATAGGTATTGCAGACTCCTTGTAGTTTGTCCAATAAACCAGACAGGAGGGAAATCTGTAATGATAACCACCTCCCCTCACAGTAAAATGTGGTTGATGTGGTAAAACAGAAAAGGGCTTCCTTTGTCAGGAGTGTATGTTGACTAGATGGATGGTCGGCTTTATATACCAAGAGATGAGGTATAGATCGAGAAAAGCAAAGAACCTAAGACCAAGGCTTGTAGTCATTTAACTAATAGAGGTAGAAAAAAAGATAGGAGGTGAATTCAGAGAAGCAAACACTGAGGAGCGATTTGATAGTTAGGATAGGAACCAAGAGAGGGCAGTGTCTTAAAGACCTAGTGATGGTAGTATTTGTATGAGTAGAAAATGGTCAACAGTGTCAAAAGCAGCAGAGAGATCTAGAATAATAAGATATGAGTAATGGTCTTTGGACTTTATATTGTCTATGTAATTAACTACTTTAGTTAGTGCTATCTCTGTGGAGTGCAAGTGTGCGAGGTACATGTAGCCAAGTCTCTAAAGTAGCTTGGTAAGCAATGGGAGTTGAAAGATGGAACAGTAGCTTGATAGAGTGTTAGGGTCAGAATTTTAGAAACCAAGAGAGGGCAGTGCCTTGAAGACCTACTAATTGTAGTTTTTATATGGATCCGATATGATTTCCCGGCGGTCGGGATCCCGGCGGTCGGAATCCCGACACTGGAATCCCGACCGCCGAAATCCCGACAAGGGGGGGACATGGATCGCCCCCCCTTGCGGGCTCGCTGCGCTCGCCACGCAGCGGGCCCGGTGCCTCGCTACGCTCGGCACGCTATTTTATTCTCCCTCTATGGGTGTCGTGGACACCCACGGAGGGAGAAAGTTTCGGGATTTCGGCGGTCGGGATTCCAGTGTCGGGATTCCGACCGCCGGGATCCCGACCGCCGGGAAATTAACCGCATCCCTTTTATATAAGTAGAGAATGGTCAACAGTGTCAAAAGTAGCAGAGCGATCTATAAGAATGAGAAGTGAGTAATGGCCTTTGGACGTCCTAGTGTCTACATCATTCAGTGCAAACTATCGGAGTGTTGAGAATGAAAGCCTGACTGAAGTGGGTCCAGTAAGTTGTGTGATTTAAGAAAGTGTGTGAGGCGTGTGTAGGCAGGTCTCTCAAGCTTGAAAAGGCATGGGAGTTGTAAGGGACAGTAGTTTGAAAGAGTTTTAGGGTCAGAATTTTTTTTTTTTAGACTGATGTATGAGGACACATCAGTACTGTATACTAGCTTTTGTCAGGAAAAAAACATTAAAACCATTAGATTAATCCCCAGGAGAATTTACACAACAGTATTAACAATACTAACATCAGTTGAGAGACTGGATTTATATTCATTCATGTTGCTGCCAATTTCTTAGTTTTTTGAGCAGCAGAATCTTTACTCAATTTCATGTAGTCACAGGTTGTGCACGAGGTACAAGTGTAGCAACCTGTTTTTTTCTTCTGAATGTATTTTTTAAGAGTTGTTGCAATATTAATTTTCACTAACATAATATATCGCAGTTTTTGCCTCTTTTACAACTTGGCATTAATGTCTTACTTTTAAAGCTCTATAACACTGAATACTATGGACCATATCCTTTTAATTGCTCTTGGAAGTGCTGGACTGGATAGAGAGAAAGTGTTAAGAATGGGAATTTTGAAATGTAAGTTTTTTATTATGTGGTTGCAAAAGAAGTGCACTCAAGATAGACAGAACTTCCTTTTTGGATCACAATTGTTTTTGTGGTTTATAGTCTCATATTTCAAATTTGTCTACCAGACTAGCACATATTGTACTGTATCCTCCAGCTGTGTTTTATCACTGCAAATAAGGGCAAATCAGAGTATTTGCGACTCTGGTAGCCAACGTTTAGCGCTAACAACTGCTATATTGCTGAATTATTCATCCAGATGGCATGCCAAACGTCTCCATGTTCTAATATATTTGAACATATCATTATTTTACAGGAAATAAATTATGTGAGATGCCTTTAATATAAAGAACTTAATTGGACTACTGTACTACAATTAACACTTTAACAATATGGAGTCATCTCACCACAGCATTTAATTTATGGATTTAAAACAACCTTGGAGAGAGCATATACTTCATGGAAACGCTTTTTAAGGAACATCTTAGTAAAGTATTTCCTGTATTTATATATACATATGTGTGTGTGTGTGTATATATATATATATATATATATATATATATATTCGTTCCAGCGCTCGGCACTCCAGTGTTCAGTTAGTAGTTTAAATAGTTGATGCGCCCGGTGCCTCTCCAAGGATATGGATAGATGTGGTTTGTATTATGGCACTCCTGGTCTTATGTAGATTAGGGATATAAGAAAACTCCCAAGATATCAAAGTTCATTTCAACGTTTCGATTTTATTAATCTTCATCAGCAATAACAGGTGAATGTGCAGGTACAGGTATTTATACAAGTGAGGTAACCTCGTGCTCAGGGTGTAGGTGAATGGTAGTGACATCATCAGTGGGAGACACCTCTGTCAGCTGCCACGTAAAGTACAGTGATTAGCATATATTTACAACAGAATGGAGATGGTATACAAATAAAAGCATTAGATAGTTTCATTATAGGATCTGCAAACAAAAAGTATAGCATCGCATGATAATGTGCAGAGTTTGGTTAATTGACAGGATACAATGTTACAGCAAATAGTATGGGGATGTTGCAATATAAATAAACAAAACAGAAAACGCAACATTTACAGAAAGCAGTTCAAAGACAGGTATTCTTTCAAACCCTATGGTGCTACTGTATTTAAATTGTGAATCCATTTAGTTTCTAACTGCAGGAGTTTTCTTGCACGATCACCGCCCCTTATATCTTCAGGAACAGTGTCAATCATATTATATCGTAACGATGCCAGTGTATGTTTATGCTGCTGAAAATGTTGAGCTACCGGTTGGTCTATTTTCTTACCTTCTAGGGCAAGCCTAATAGCACTGCGGTGCTGGGCCATACGTTCTTTGAATGTGCAAACAGTTTTTCCCACATAGTATAGCCCGCATGGGCATCGCAAAAAATAAAAAACATATTTACTAGTGCAGGTAAGTAGGTGTCGGATGGGGATTTTTTTACCCGTGTGTGGGTGCACAAAGGTATCCCCGATTTCCAGGTATGAGCAGGTCGTGCATCCAAGACACCTGTGATTCCCGTTCTTTTTGGACAGAAAGTGTGTGACAGAGTTTTGCTTATATCTGATAATGTCCGTGTGGACCAATTTGTCTCTTAAGTTTTTTCCCCGTTTGTAGCAAGGCAGTAATTATTTATTCCGTAGGGCTGACAGGTCACGATCTGCTTGTATTACTGGCCATGTTTGTTTCGCTATTTTAGTCAGACTGTTGCTGCTGGTAGTGTAATTATTAACCCATATAACGGAATTAAGATTTTTATCATTATTGGCTGATTTTGCTGGGGTTATATATATATATATATATATATATATATATATATATATATATATGTATTGAAGGAGCGGCACTTTGCAGACTGTAGAAGTAGTAAAATTCCTTTATTTAGCCCAACGGCGTTTCGGGGTATATCCCCCCGTCTTCACGGACTTATAGCACACAAATAACATAGACAAGTACATATATATAAGCATAGACATAATTACATAATTAAAACACCTGGTGCCTCACCTGCTCAGCGTCGCCGCCCACTCCGGGTGCTTCCTGCTTCCTTCACCCGACGTGCATAACCCACGTGGGACGGTGGCGCCGAGCAGTGACGTCACCACACACTGTTAGCCTTGTTGCTAGGCTGCGCTGTCATATTCTGCAGACAATAACAAAGCGCGGCCATGATAATACTGCCCAGGCACGATCTTATATGTTAAAAAACAAATAACGACATCAAAAACATTTAATTAAGAATGCATGGCTGCCCCGCTGTCAAGGGTGTCTCTGCTTGTAATTCCAAGCAGGTACACCTTATTTATGAAAGAGAAGATTGATATGATTAACACATTGTAAGCTGGTCGTCATTAACAATATATATTAACGTACCAGAATAGGCTCACTTTGACTAACTATTGTGCCATGATGTGGCCATTCATTAATCACAGGGATTGAGGCATATTTACAGGAGATCGGTCATATTTATACGCATTAAATGAAACACTGGAGCCCCAACGTCTCATTGAGCCCCCTGGGTGCTATAGTATCCAGGGAATGAATCCATTTACATTCTCGTTGCAACAGGGCTTTTTCTCTATTCCCTCCTCTTAATGTGGGGGGGACGTGATCTATTATAATGGCCCTGATGCTCGGAATAGGATGTTTTTTAATGGCAAAATGCCTGGCTACAGGCTGTTCGCTAGTTCCACTACTCAACGCTTGTTTGATGGCGCTTCGATGTTGGGCCATGCAGCGACAATTTCGAGAACGCATGGCCCAACATCGAAGCGCCATCAAACAAGCGTTGAGTAGTGGAACTAGCGAACAGCCTGTAGCCAGGCATTTTGCCATTAAAAAACATCCTATTCCGAGCATCAGGGCCATTATAATAGATCACGTCCCCCCCACATTAAGAGGAGGGAATAGAGAAAAAGCCCTGTTGCAACGAGAATGTAAATGGTTTCATTCCCTGGATACTATAGCACCCAGGGGGCTCAATGAGACGTTGGGGCTCCAGTGTTTCATTTAATGCGTATAAATATGACCGATCTCCTGTAAATATGCCTCAATCCCTGTGATTAATGAATGGCCACATCATGGCACAATAGTTAGTCAAAGTGAGCCTATTCTGGTACGTTAATATATATTGTTAATGACGGCCAGCTTACAATATCAATATACATATCAATCTTCTCTTTCATAAATAAGGTGTACCTGCTTGGAATTACAAGCAGAGACACCCTTGACAGCGGGGCAGCCATGCATTCTTAATTAAATGTTTTTGATGTCGTTATTTGTTTTTTAACATATAAGATCGTGCCTGGGCAGTATTATCATGGCCGCGCTTTGTTATTGTCTGCAGAATATAACAGCGCAGCCTAGCAACAAGGCTAACAGTGTGTGGTGACGTCACTGCTCGGCGCCGCCGTCCCACGTGGGTTATGCACGTCGGGTGAAGGAAGCAGGAAGCACCCGGAGCGGGCGGGTCGACGCTGAGCAGGTGAGGCACCAGGTGTTTTAATTATGTAATTATGTCTATGCTTATATATATGTACTTGTCTATGTTATTTGTGTGCTATAAGTCCCTGAAGACGGGGGGATATACCCCGAAACGCCGTTGGGCTAAATAAAGGAATTTTACTACTTCTACAGTCTGCAAAGTGCCGCTCCTTCAATACATATTGCTTGGACCCTAAAAGGTTTCCTGAGAAGGCACATGCAGCAAGGTAACTGCAGAGGAAAAGCAGAGTGCCGGGCATTCCCTAACTATATATATATATATATATATATATATATATATATATATACATATTGGATGGTGTCTGGCACTCCTCTCTCCTGACAAAAACTTGCTGGGGTGCTGGGGGCATCCAGGGGGCACCCCAGCAAGTTTTTTTGTCAGGAGAGAGGAGTACCGGACACCATCCGATATTTATGACTAACAGCCTTCATTCACATTGGAGAAAGCGCTAGCTGGGCAAGGCACCCACCCCACATTGTTACAAACAACACAAGCACAGAGGATTAATATTGCTTCACTGCTCGGCAGTGATTATCAGAGCTGCATACCAGAGGCTGCGCATTTAGGATTTACAACTATTTTAAAGGGCCTACAGTGTTGCTGAAATTGGAGACCATTAACAAAGGACCCCACATTATGACAGATACCACAGACATCAATCAGGCCTTGGAGTTTATCAGTCTGGATGCCAGTGAACGATTTAGCTATTCTGATATTGTAGCACAAACCATACTTATATCACAGAAATTGGATGATGATGCGGTACCACCGACAAGTGATAACTTATTTCGCCAGTGGTTAAAGTTAAAACAGAAAGAATGTGATTTCCAGTACCACTGAATTAGTCTGTCAGACTATTATCACAGCAACCAAATTCCTAGAGGATTTCACATTCACAATATGACCATCATTGGCAGATACAATATCAATTTCTGCTGACGGTGGGTGGCAATATTGAACAAATGTTGGTACTTATGTAATATCTGGGCTCCCGTTTTTCTTATGAGACCGCGTGCGCTCGCCACGCTTCGGGCACGGTGGCTCGCTGCGCTCGCCACACTATATAAAATCAACTCCATGTATAGTTGGATAGTAGGGGTATGAAAAAATGGGGTGCATTTAACATGGGAGCCCAGATAATACATAAGTACCCAAATGTTCAATGGACTTATTACTACTGGTTATTGAAGAGTCAACGAGGGAGCTTAATAACATCAAAGAACAGCAGACAACATTTGAAGTGGCCCATAAACAGACTCTAATAGAAGACACCACTGAACCATGGATCCAAAAATTGGAAACCCAAATGACAAAATACAAAAGATAATTAGTGGCCTTCAAAAAGGAAAAACTAAAAAAAAGTGCAGCAGGACTATGAACAAAGGAGGGTATACTCCTGGCTCAATAATGGCCAACCACGGAGTAAAAGGAGATACCCACCTAAAAATTATCGTCAAAGACAACAACAGTCCCGCAAAGAGGACTCAAGCACTTCCTTCAGCGAATCAGACAGTCAAGCATCCACCTCACGTCAAGAGATTCCCCCTTTAGGGGTAATCGCCTGCGCAGTAAATCCAACACTGCCAAGAGGATGCGGCGGGCAAAACAATGGCAGAGACAAGAAAGACAAAAGGTTGCCAAAATGAATGGCAAAGATTTTGTATTTAACCTTTCAAATGCCAACTTGACTAAAGAGGAAATACAAGTTTTATCACATGGCTTATCGTTTGTACCTACCACTCCAGATGATCCATTTCAACATAATGTTGAAATATTTAAGTTGAATAGAACACTAAGATTGAATGAGCACTTTGGCAAGCAACAAAACCAGCCAACAAAGAGTGATGCGGAGATTCCACCTCAATTGAAGAAAATACTGCCACACTCAAAATTCGATCCCATCAGCACAAATGCCACAATTAAATCATTCACCAGGCTCCTAGAAGATAAACCCAGTACATCCACTTCTTTCAGAACATCGACTAATCAGCCTAATTTACCCAAGGGAGAACAAAAGGCTCTCAATAATCTATCGAAAAGAACTGATATCATCATTCGTGGAGCAAATAAAGGGGGTTCGGTAGTGGTGCAGGATGTAATGGACTACCATCGGGAATACCTACAAGAAAGAATTGGAAATGGTATTATCAAGGGCTTGTAAAGATGGAGATTTATCGATGGAACTTGGTATGGCACTCAGGGTGGATAACCCAAGAGTGCCATTGTTCTACACAGTTCCAAAGGTCCACAAGACATTACTAACGCCTCCAGGGAGACCCATAGGGGGAAATTTACTAAAGGAAATTTGTAAAAAAATAGGTGTATTTGTATCCAGAAATACACTTATTTTTTACATTTACTATCCCGAAAATACGGCAATTCGTAGTCGTATTGATGTGCTATCAATATGACTACGAATTGCCATATTTTCGGCTTAGTAAATGTCAAAAATAAGTGTATTTCTGGATACAAATACACCTATCTTTTTTACAAATTTCCTTTAGTAAATTTCCCCCATAGTGTCATCAGTGGGGTCACTACACCAGCCAACATTCCTTTATTTGGATCCAATTTTAAATCCCTGTATTCAAAAGATTCCGTCCTATATTAAGGACACTACGGCGCTTTTACAAACTCTTGATAATTTGGGACCTTTACCTACAGGTTTTTTGATGTGTACTGCAGATGTTACTAGCCTCTACACCTGCATCCCCTATGGGGCAGGTGTGGAGGCGGTACAGTGCCTCATAACCAATAATAGAGATTATGAGGGTCCTCCTATACATCTGTTTCTTGAACTACTTACAGTATGTTGGTATTGACATGCAATTATTTTACCTACAATGGTAGATTTTACCTCCAGGTGGCGGGCTGTGCGAAGGGGTCCTCAGTGGTCTCATCATATGCTAACGCCTTTATGTATGCGACAGAACAGGATTTGTTCTACAAGAGTGGTGTCTTGATCTCAGAAGTGCACCTGTTTAAGAGATTTATTGATGACCTTATACTATTCTGGTCATGAACAAGGGAACAGCTAACCACATTGTTGGTAACACATAACTGCACTGAGAGTGAGGTTAAACTCCCATTTGACATAAGTGATACAAACATACAATTTCTGGGTGTGGATATAATCATAAAAGAGGGCTTAATATCCACGGCCATATACGTCAAGCCTACGGATAGCTACACCTTATTAAAGCATAACATTTCCCATCCTGAACCCCTTAAAAAGAGTCTCTTATTTTCCCAATTACTAAGGGTCCGTCGAATTACCTCAAACCCCATACAAGTTGAAGCAGCAATATACCAAATGGTCAATAACTTTGTGGAAAGGGAATACAATAGGCTTGAGTTAAATGCAGTTAAACAAAAAGTGTTAACAATTCCCAGGCAGGACACTATGATCCACAAAAAAACAGAAATGATTCCCGCACCAGTCTCTTATGTTTGTGGGACAGTTCTATCTCCTTCAATGTAAATATTTTGTAGGGAAATTACCTTTAATTTTTTCTCAAGGAGGTGCTACCTACTACTTAAGTAAAGACACACATTTGAAACAAGAAAAGTAAGTATATTGTAGGTGCACTGACAGTCACAATGTTTTTTTTTTAAGATTTAACTTTTATTATTATTCGTTAAAAAGGTGAAATATTAAAAATATGAAAGAAATAAAGAAAGAAATATAGAATTTTAAAATATCAATGACAACTGCTCCCCAATCTATTTTGTTGCAGGGTTCTTCTTATCCCTGTATGTTTCCTATGTGTTTAGATTTTAGCACTTTCTCTTATAATTTTTAGAAAGAGATGTCAGTGCTTATGTTGCGAACTCCTATATTATTACACTGTTGTATCAAAGTTGCAATGTAGCTTCCCAATATTATGTATCCATTCCTGTTTTTAGCACATCCTTACATATTGGGACCTAACATTACATTGCTTGAAGAGAGTTCAATGGATGTGTAAATTGGAGCTATATTCAGTTGTGATAGCTCTATATAACAAACTGGCCTCTTCCTATTTCTGGAGACAGATTCTGTCAAAATATTGCAGAGAGAGGTGCAGTCTTTATATTATTACGGGCCGGTAGGAGCTTATAAGTAAGCTGTCACACAGTGCATTAATGTGGCTCTGATATTAGATCATTGTCCATGCATTTGACAAGTATAGGTATTGTACCAGATAGCCACTACATATTTTCCAAGAATAAACACCATTTATTTATTATACACGTTTTAATTAAGTGGTATACAGACTTTGAGCTATATCTGGTATTAATGCTATATAGTAGGTAGTCATATAACCCAGCTCATAGATAGAGGTGTGTCTGTATGGTGTTCACCTTAGTATGCTACGGTTTTTATGAAATATTGTGTTGTTCACAGTCTTTTCATGTGCACTTTTTATGCCCACTGCACCAAATATCACAGCGCTAGGGATATGGGTCTTGATATCACCGGTTGCACATAGGCAATACAAAAATCAGTGAACTTTTTATCCCAAATTTATGTCAGGCAGGCGCTGATCTTACTAATCAGCTATTCCTGCTTATCCTCTAAAGCCAAACTGCATTTAATTAATAAATGTTCAAAAACCTGATTAAATATAATATGCAGTATGCAGATTCTGAGCTATATCTGGTATTTTATGTAGCAAATAATCATGTAACCCAGCTCATGAACCAAACAGATGTCTGATTTTTGTTCTGCCTAAAAGCTATGGCTATAAAGAGTACGTTTTATCACTGACAGTATTATGCGCTGTGTACAAAAGTGATGGGTAACATATAGTTCTTCTATCCCCGCTCATGTATCCTGCATACCTGGATGTTACAACTGACAGCCACTGCGCTCAAATAGCGGAGGTGTCCGATAGTGTTATATTCAGAGCGCAGCGGCTATGTTTGCTATATTGCCGCTATCCGTGCTGTTCACACTATATGCATCTACTCTCTCAGGATAATATCCTATTTCTGGCTAGGGTAACGCCAGTCTCATGGAGGCTTCGAGTCTGCTCAGATTAACTGATTTATACGCTCGTGCCGCCGCTGTCAATATTGGCTGTTAGAGCAGCGCCGTATGTAACGGGCTGCACGGAGGCTGTATATCAGCTGCTGTCAGCCGGACATCGCGCTGCTAATGTCAGTTCTGCTCGGCCACTTTCTAAACTATACACATCACACAATATATTACATTATTACAATATTTTACACATTAGGAAACGGAGGGATGGGGAGCTATGGTCATTGCTAGCCAACGACCGTTTCACCAAGCTTCCTCAGGGCATCAACCCGTCTGCCCTCTGAAAGGGGTTTAAATCCCCCGCCCTAGTTCATGATTGGCTGTTCTTAATTGCCATGTTTGTTATGGGTATAGTGATATTTCTTCACTGTTTGTTCTTCTCTTTAGTTTACAGTGTATTCCTTTTGTACTGTACTTCCATGTGTGTTGTTACATGTATTAATCTCATGTATTGATCTTACTTTCTATATATTCCTAATTTTATCTATTTGTTAGAAACAATTTTTAGAAAATTTTTTTTCTTCATATTCAGATGATACTGTGAATGGTATTCTTATAAGGTGATTTAACCTTACTGTCTGGTCATTTATCAGGATCTCGTGATTCAGTATCCTTATGTTATATAATGTGGTGTTTATTCTCAATTCTTGCATGTATTAGATTACTGTTTTCTTTTTTTATTTAATACATGATGGTTCATCTCCTGTTCATTCTCCCTATTACACTTATGACGTCAAATATGTGTATAGTAATAATGTGAAATACTTTAGCTGAAAGAAAAACGGAAAAAGAGAGAAATACTATCTACAGTTTTATAAATAAATGTGTTCAAAACTGTTAAAAAAATTATTATAATTGGGTGAAAAAACGTGATAAAACTACTGTAATAATGATATATCCCATCATTTACATTCTCATGCTTGCTCTGTTATCATTATACGGTTGTATATAGTGTGCTTATATTTGTTGTGCTTATATTTATATATGGGTCAACAGATTCCATAATCTGTAACCCGTGCTCTGTAACATTAGTGACGTGTGTATTTGTGACTTGACTTTAAGTGTTCATTCATGGTTTATTGGGGAATATTTGCTTATGATTTCCTTCGTTTTTTATTTATTTATTTATATATTTATGAACATGGATTTGAGGTATGCTACTATACATCTTCTACCATCCTTTGATTTATTTTAGATGATTTATGAAGTGTAGTGACACCGATTGTATTCCATTAAGGGCATCATAATTTCATAGTGGGATACTGTACATGAACTTTTTCTTTAGTAAAATCTTTGTGAACAGTATATTATAGTCTATACGGTTAATGAGATGGATATGTATTTTTCTTGATGTTTTAAAGAAATGAGGAGAATATGTTGTATTCATTCATTCTTTCATATTTGTACATGAACTTCTTTTATTAGTTGTTGGATAGACTATACGCTATAACAAGTGACTTTAATTTTAGTAATCCACTAGTTGACCTGAAGGTCATAGAGTAGAATATTTTTTGAGATATTTTTACCAAAGCCTTTAGAAAAATGTTTCTATGTCAAGCAATAAATAGGAAGTTTTATTGTTCTGATATTTTCTTATCTCTTTTCTTATAAAATCAACTCCATGTATAGTTGGATAGTAGGGGTATGAAAAAATGGGGTGCATTTAACATGGGAGCCCAGATAATACATAAGTACCCAAATGTTCAATGGACTTATTACTACTGGTTATTGAAGAGTCAACGAGGGAGCTTAATAACATCAAAGAACAGCAGACTACATTTGAAGTGGCCCATAAACAGACTCTAATAGAAGACACCACTGAACCATGGATCCAAAAATTGGAAACCCAAATGACAAAATACAAAAGATAATTAGTGGCCTTCAAAAAGGAAAAACTAAAAAAAAGTGCAGCAGGACTATGAACAAAGGAGGGTATACTCCTGGCTCAATAATGGCCAACCACGGAGTAAAAGGAGATACCCACCTAAAAATTATCGTCAAAGACAACAACAGTCCCGCAAAGAGGACTCAAGCACTTCCTTCAGCGAATCAGACAGTCAAGCATCCACCTCACGTCAAGAGATTCCCCCTTTAGGGGTAATCGCCTGCGCAGTAAATCCAACACTGCCAAGAGGATGCGGCGGGCAAAACAATGGCAGAGACAAGAAAGACAAAAGGTTGCCAAAATGAATGGCAAAGATTTTGTATTTAACCTTTCAAATGCCAACTTGACTAAAGAGGAAATACAAGTTTTATCACATGGCTTATCGTTTGTACCTACCACTCCAGATGATCCATTTCAACATAATGTTGAAATATTTAAGTTGAATAGAACACTAAGATTGAATGAGCACTTTGGCAAGCAACAAAACCAGCCAACAAAGAGTGATGCGGAGATTCCACCTCAATTGAAGAAAATACTGCCACACTCAAAATTCGATCCCATCAGCACAAATGCCACAATTAAATCATTCACCAGGCTCCTAGAAGATAAACCCAGTACATCCACTTCTTTCAGAACATCGACTAATCAGCCTAATTTACCCAAGGGAGAACAAAAGGCTCTCAATAATCTATCGAAAAGAACTGATATCATCATTCGTGGAGCAAATAAAGGGGGTTCGGTAGTGGTGCAGGATGTAATGGACTACCATCGGGAATACCTACAAGAAAGAATTGGAAATGGTATTATCAAGGGCTTGTAAAGATGGAGATTTATCGATGGAACTTGGTATGGCACTCAGGGTGGATAACCCAAGAGTGCCATTGTTCTACACAGTTCCAAAGGTCCACAAGACATTACTAACGCCTCCAGGGAGACCCATAGGGGGAAATTTACTAAAGGAAATTTGTAAAAAAATAGGTGTATTTGTATCCAGAAATACACTTATTTTTTACATTTACTATCCCGAAAATACGGCAATTCGTAGTCGTATTGATGTGCTATCAATATGACTACGAATTGCCATATTTTCGGCTTAGTAAATGTCAAAAATAAGTGTATTTCTGGATACAAATACACCTATCTTTTTTACAAATTTCCTTTAGTAAATTTCCCCCATAGTGTCATCAGTGGGGTCACTACACCAGCCAACATTCCTTTATTTGGATCCAATTTTAAATCCCTGTATTCAAAAGATTCCGTCCTATATTAAGGACACTACGGCGCTTTTACAAACTCTTGATAATTTGGGACCTTTACCTACAGGTTTTTTGATGTGTACTGCAGATGTTACTAGCCTCTACACCTGCATCCCCTATGGGGCAGGTGTGGAGGCGGTACAGTGCCTCATAACCAATAATAGAGATTATGAGGGTCCTCCTATACATCTGTTTCTTGAACTACTTACAGTATGTTGGTATTGACATGCAATTATTTTACCTACAATGGTAGATTTTACCTCCAGGTGGCGGGCTGTGCGAAGGGGTCCTCAGTGGTCTCATCATATGCTAACGCCTTTATGTATGCGACAGAACAGGATTTGTTCTACAAGAGTGGTGTCTTGATCTCAGAAGTGCACCTGTTTAAGAGATTTATTGATGACCTTATACTATTCTGGTCATGAACAAGGGAACAGCTAACCACATTGTTGGTAACACATAACTGCACTGAGAGTGAGGTTAAACTCCCATTTGACATAAGTGATACAAACATACAATTTCTGGGTGTGGATATAATCATAAAAGAGGGCTTAATATCCACGGCCATATACGTCAAGCCTACGGATAGCTACACCTTATTAAAGCATAACATTTCCCATCCTGAACCCCTTAAAAAGAGTCTCTTATTTTCCCAATTACTAAGGGTCCGTCGAATTACCTCAAACCCCATACAAGTTGAAGCAGCAATATACCAAATGGTCAATAACTTTGTGGAAAGGGAATACAATAGGCTTGAGTTAAATGCAGTTAAACAAAAAGTGTTAACAATTCCCAGGCAGGACACTATGATCCACAAAAAAACAGAAATGATTCCCGCACCAGTCTCTTATGTTTGTGGGACAGTTCTATCTCCTTCAATGTAAATATTTTGTAGGGAAATTACCTTTAATTTTTTCTCAAGGAGGTGCTACCTACTACTTAAGTAAAGACACACATTTGAAACAAGAAAAGTAAGTATATTGTAGGTGCACTGACAGTCACAATGTTTTTTTTTTAAGATTTAACTTTTATTATTATTCGTTAAAAAGGTGAAATATTAAAAATATGAAAGAAATAAAGAAAGAAATATAGAATTTTAAAATATCAATGACAACTGCTCCCCAATCTATTTTGTTGCAGGGTTCTTCTTATCCCTGTATGTTTCCTATGTGTTTAGATTTTAGCACTTTCTCTTATAATTTTTAGAAAGAGATGTCAGTGCTTATGTTGCGAACTCCTATATTATTACACTGTTGTATCAAAGTTGCAATGTAGCTTCCCAATATTATGTATCCATTCCTGTTTTTAGCACATCCTTACATATTGGGACCTAACATTACATTGCTTGAAGAGAGTTCAATGGATGTGTAAATTGGAGCTATATTCAGTTGTGATAGCTCTATATAACAAACTGGCCTCTTCCTATTTCTGGAGACAGATTCTGTCAAAATATTGCAGAGAGAGGTGCAGTCTTTATATTATTACGGGCCGGTAGGAGCTTATAAGTAAGCTGTCACACAGTGCATTAATGTGGCTCTGATATTAGATCATTGTCCATGCATTTGACAAGTATAGGTATTGTACCAGATAGCCACTACATATTTTCCAAGAATAAACACCATTTATTTATTATACACGTTTTAATTAAGTGGTATACAGACTTTGAGCTATATCTGGTATTAATGCTATATAGTAGGTAGTCATATAACCCAGCTCATAGATAGAGGTGTGTCTGTATGGTGTTCACCTTAGTATGCTACGGTTTTTATGAAATATTGTGTTGTTCACAGTCTTTTCATGTGCACTTTTTATGCCCACTGCACCAAATATCACAGCGCTAGGGATATGGGTCTTGATATCACCGGTTGCACATAGGCAATACAAAAATCAGTGAACTTTTTATCCCAAATTTATGTCAGGCAGGCGCTGATCTTACTAATCAGCTATTCCTGCTTATCCTCTAAAGCCAAACTGCATTTAATTAATAAATGTTCAAAAACCTGATTAAATATAATATGCAGTATGCAGATTCTGAGCTATATCTGGTATTTTATGTAGCAAATAATCATGTAACCCAGCTCATGAACCAAACAGATGTCTGATTGGTGTTCTGCCTAAAAGCTATGGCTATAAAGAGTACGTTTTATCACTGACAGTATTATGCGCTGTGTACAAAAGTGATGGGTAACATATAGTTCTTCTATCCCCGCTCATGTATCCTGCATACCTGGATGTTACAACTGACAGCCACTGCGCTCAAATAGCGGAGGTGTCCGATAGTGTTATATTCAGAGCGCAGCGGCTATGTTTGCTATATTGCCGCTATCCGTGCTGTTCACACTATATGCATCTACTCTCTCAGGATAATATCCTATTTCTGGCTAGGGTAACGCCAGTCTCATGGAGGCTTCGAGTCTGCTCAGATTAACTGATTTATACGCTCGTGCCGCCGCTGTCAATATTGGCTGTTAGAGCAGCGCCGTATGTAACGGGCTGCACGGAGGCTGTATATCAGCTGCTGTCAGCCGGACATCGCGCTGCTAATGTCAGTTCTGCTCGGCCACTTTCTAAACTATACACATCACACAATATATTACATTATTACAATATTTTACACATTAGGAAACGGAGGGATGGGGAGCTATGGTCATTGCTAGCCAACGACCGTTTCACCAAGCTTCCTCAGGGCATCAACCCGTCTGCCCTCTGAAAGGGGTTTAAATCCCCCGCCCTAGTTCATGATTGGCTGTTCTTAATTGCCATGTTTGTTATGGGTATAGTGATATTTCTTCACTGTTTGTTCTTCTCTTTAGTTTACAGTGTATTCCTTTTGTACTGTACTTCCATGTGTGTTGTTACATGTATTAATCTCATGTATTGATCTTACTTTCTATATATTCCTAATTTTATCTATTTGTTAGAAACAATTTTTAGAAAAAAATTTTTCTTCATATTCAGATGATACTGTGAATGGTATTCTTATAAGGTGATTTAACCTTACTGTCTGGTCATTTATCAGGATCTCGTGATTCAGTATCCTTATGTTATATAATGTGGTGTTTATTCTCAATTCTTGCATGTATTAGATTACTGTTTTCTTTTTTTATTTAATACATGATGGTTCATCTCCTGTTCATTCTCCCTATTACACTTATGACGTCAAATATGTGTATAGTAATAATGTGAAATACTTTAGCTGAAAGAAAAACGGAAAAAGAGAGAAATACTATCTACAGTTTTATAAATAAATGTGTTCAAAACTGTTAAAAAAATTATTATAATTGGGTGAAAAAACGTGATAAAACTACTGTAATAATGATATATCCCATCATTTACATTCTCATGCTTGCTCTGTTATCATTATACGGTTGTATATAGTGTGCTTATATTTGTTGTGCTTATATTTATATATGGGTCAACAGATTCCATAATCTGTAACCCGTGCTCTGTAACATTAGTGACGTGTGTATTTGTGACTTGACTTTAAGTGTTCATTCATGGTTTATTGGGGAATATTTGCTTATGATTTCCTTCGTTTTTTATTTATTTATTTATATATTTATGAACATGGATTTGAGGTATGCTACTATACATCTTCTACCATCCTTTGATTTATTTTAGATGATTTATGAAGTGTAGTGACACCGATTGTATTCCATTAAGGGCATCATAATTTCATAGTGGGATACTGTACATGAACTTTTTCTTTAGTAAAATCTTTGTGAACAGTACAGTATATTATAGTCTATACGGTTAATGAGATGGATATGTATTTTTCTTGATGTTTTAAAGAAATGAGGAGAATATGTTGTATTCATTCATTCTTTCATATTTGTACATGAACTTCTTTTATTAGTTGTTGGATAGACTATACGCTATAACAAGTGACTTTAATTTTAGTAATCCACTAGTTGACCTGAAGGTCATAGAGTAGAATATTTTTTGAGATATTTTTACCAAAGCCTTTAGAAAAATGTTTCTATGTCAAGCAATAAATAGGAAGTTTTATTGTTCTGATATTTTCTTATCTTCCCTAAAATTCTATGCATGATAGAGAGCTATGATAAATTTCGGACATAGAAAAAGAAAAAGAAAGGGAAGAAGAGGAGGAGGGACTGGGGAAAAGAAGAGAGAAAGAAGGGGGGGGATCCAATGAAATCAGAGATGATATATTTATTGAAACCTTATGAACAGTATATTGTGAACTATAAGGTTAATGAGATGGATATGTATTTCCTAGATGTTTTAAAGAAATGAGGAGAATTGGTTGTATTCATTCATCCCTTTGGGTTCAATGCTATCCATTTGAAAAATCCATCTTGATTCTTTTTTCAAAAGTTCATTTTTCATGTCCCCTCCTCTTATACCCAAGCGCACTCTTCCTAAACCATGGATCTTCAGTTCTGTTGGGTTCCCATCATGTTTCTTCAAAAAATGTCTGGCCACACTCGTTAGATTCTTGAAGTTTTTACGATCTTTTTCTGCATTTTTTATGCCTCTGATGTGCTCCATCAATCTAACTCGCATCTGTCTGCTTGTGAGTCCTACGTATTTGAATCCGCAAGGACACTCCAAGCAATATATGACCCCCGATGTTTTGCAGTTGATGTAGTCAGATATCTTATGTTTTTGACCAAACCTGTCTTCAACTTCTTTTACTTGTCTGATATATTTACAGGTGCTACAATCTCCACATTTATAGCATCCCTGGAACCTGTTTTCTCCTGGTTTGTTTTTTACATAATGGCTATGTACTAAGATGTCTCGTAAATTAGGGGATTTCCTCCAACTGGTGTGTACCCTGTTTCCCAGAATTTCTGTTAGTTCTTGGTCCGTTGTAAGGACATTCCAGTGTTTCTGGAGAATATTTTGTATTTCCTTCCATTCAGCACAGAAGGTACCTACAAAGCGTATCTTCTCATCAGTTTTTTTGTTTTTCTGAGTTTTGGGGGAAATCAGGGATTCTCTTTCTCGATGTTTAGCGGCTCTATGTCCTTTCTTGATGTTTTTGTTGCTATACCCCCATTGCTTTGAGTCTCTCTGTGAGTTCATTAGCTCTGGTTTCAAATTTAGCACTATTGGAGCAATTCCGTTTTGTTCGGAGAAATTCTCCCTTGGGTACTCCCCTTATAGTAGATGGAAGATGAGAACTCGTGGCATGCAGGATGCTGTTACTGGCTGTTGCCTTCCTGTACATATCTGATGTATGTACAGGAAGGCAACAGCCAGGAACAGCATCCTGCATTGCAACTTTGATACAACAGTGTAATAATATAGGAGTTCGCAACATAAGCACTGACATCTCTTTCTAAAAATTATAAGAGAAAGTGCTAAAATCTAAACACATAGGAAACATACAGGGATAAGAAGAACCCTGCAACAAAATAGATTGGGGAGCAGTGGTCATTGATATTTTAAAATTCTATATTTCTTTCTTTATTTCTTTCATATTTTTAATATTTCACCTTTTTAACGAATAATAATAAAAGTTAAATCTTAAAAAAAACATTGTGACTGTCAGTGCACCTACAATATACTTACTTTTCTTGTTTCAAATGTAGGACACTATGATCGCCCGCCCAAAGAAAACAACGGGAGAAGTGCGGAAGAAGTGCGTTGGGTCAACAAATACACCACACAAACAAATACAGCAGTTAAGTGTGCTAAACGGTGGTGGCCGATGGTCACCACTGATAAGGACCTGCCATTGTTAAAAGATTGTAGACTTCTGCCTAGTTACACCAGAGGACATAACATAAAAGACAAAGTGGTAAAATTGGACATTACCCCTCTTATGAAAAAACAGCAGTCCCACTTTTTATCTCAGAAATCGGGATGTTTTAGATGTCTGGGGTGTACCACCTGTAATTTACTCACCCCAGGAAAGACATTTAATCATCCCCATACAGGGAAACGTGTCAATATTACATTGGCAGTCACATGTACCACTACACACATAATATATATGCTTACATGCCCATGTGGCCTGTCTTGTATGGGCAAAACCCAGAGACAGTTTTGTGAACGCATGGCCCAGCATCGAAGTGCTATTAAATTTGCACTTATTAGTGGAACAAGTGAACAACCGGTTGCAAGACATTGTGCTATTAAGAAACACAACATACCCAGTATAAGAGACATTATTATAGATAACGCTAAGGGGAGGTGATTGGGACAGAATCCTCCTGCAAAAAGAAAGCAGGTGGATCTATAGTTTAAACACTTTGGCCCCAAAAGACCTTAATAAGTCATTGGGATTACAATGTTTCTTGTAACCACAATATTCATCAATATCTCTGCATACTGTAGGTTCTGGTTATATTTGTCAATGTTAAATGTATTTCTTATAACATGTTTTTCATAGTTTGTATATTGTTGTTACTGTGTCAGGTTCGTAAATATGGATCCTATTCTGCTAACACTGCCCGATAATCAGACTTATATAGTAGAAAGGTTAACCATTATAATTATTATTATTGATTCCATCCCTATTGGCAGTAACAGGATTATATGGCTCCGATAGATATATATGATTTTAATTGTATATATTTATGTATGTTACTACAATGTCCAGCCCAGACCAGGCACGCTTATGTATTTTTCTCTATTTCTTAACAGCGGTCACCTGGCAACGCGGTAGCGGCATTGTGGTGACCTCACTGACCGGCGCCTCCGTCTCATGCAGCGACAGAAGGATTCCGGCATGTGGAGATCCAAGCAGAGATTACAATCTGTAAACAAACACTGTGGGGGAAAGACACCCCTAGCACCCCTAGGGGTGAGGCAGCAGCACAGAGTGTTTCTGCAGGCAGTATCACTCAAGAATAGCCAGAGCAATATACACAAAACATGGTACACATATGACTTCCTAACTGTAACCAAATAAAGTGGTGGTAAGACACCCCTAGCACCCCTAGGGCTGAGCCAGCAGCACAGAGTTTTTCAGCAGACAGCATAACTCTGGAATGACTTGAGCAATTTACACCAAACTTGGTACACATATGACTTACAATCTGGGAACAAACATAATGGGGGTGAGACAGCAGCACAGAGTGTTTCAGCAGACAGCATCACTCAAGAATAGCTTGGGGTCTAAAAAGAGTTAAGGTGTAAGGGAAAGAAAGAAAAATGGAATGAGAAAGAGATAGAGAGAAAGACAGGGAGTGTCAGAAAGAGGATTCCTTGTATAGAGAGAGAGAGAGAGAGAGAGAGAGAGAGAGAGAGAGAGAGATATGTAAAGATAGAGAGGAGGAGAGAGGAGAGGAGGAGAGAGAGACCATCTAAGTGGGAGGGTAAGATACCATTTCATGGGAAGAGTGGCAGGGAGAGAGAGAGAGATTGTGTCAGACAGAAAGTGTCACTGAGAGGGAGGGAGAGAAAAAGACCATGTAAGATGGAGAAAAAGACACCGTGTCAGATGGCCAACAAGAATGGACATATGGTGGACAGTGCACCATATGGGGACATAGACTATGAGAGGGCCAGATATACAGAAGACAATACAATACAATATGGGGGCATAGACTGAGATAAGAGCATGGGGAGGGCTCAGGTTACTGGGTCTATGGTCTCCAACAGCCAACTTCACCTTCATATCCTCCATTGTGCCAGCAGCTTCTCTTCCTTCTCCTCATGGTGTTATTATTGTCAGTAGCAGCAACAGTGGCTCCTCCTCACTCCACATAGTGACTCCAGGCAGCAGCAGTGGCTCCTCTTTCCTTACCCCGTGGCACAGCTTCATGCAGAGGTAGCAGCGGGTCCTCCTCCCTCCTCTTCATGTTGCCACTTTACACAGTGGCACTTCCTCACATTCATGAGCTGCTCTCAGGCAGGGGCTCCTACTCCCCACCCCCTCCAAATCCAGCAGAGCAGTGTAAATAGTTTTGCCTCTCTCCCTCTCTTGTAGTCAGAATGCAGGCCCCAAACCCATGCAGCGACACTGCTATTTTAGCAAAAATATTCAAAAGGGTACAGGGGATTGTATGAATTGTCCCCTAAACCCTCTACAGTTACTTCACTGCTACATGAACACACTATAAATAGACTTTGTCTATATGAGAACGAATCATCATAACACAGTTCCACCAGTGTAGATAAGTTCAAAATATATTTTCTCTTCAATCTTAAATTTGCCTGTGCTCATTTTCTGAGCAGGCACATGGAAAATAAAATCAAGATATGATACTAAAACTGGCATATGCATCAACTTTATATTGCGGAATGTGAACATCGAGAAATCTAAGGTTTTAGTTTTTTTTAACAAAAAAGACCAGATATGCAGTTATTGGGCGGTATTCAATGAGCCTGATTCGCCATGTTTTTATGGCGAATTTGTGCTGTTTGGCGAATTTCTGACTAAAACGGTGAATCAACCTATTCAATGACCACATGGCGAATACATTTCAAGGTTTTTTTTCACCATGATTCACCGAGTAGCAATCTCTATCTTTTTATGGTGAAGTGGAATGTGAACTTTTAAAATAAAGTGTTTTGTTTTTTACATTTGGTGTCAAAAAATCAGGAATTTTATTCTGAGGAGGGGCATGCTATTTTTATTCATGTGCTGTAAGCACATGAATATATATTTAATTTAAAAAAAAAAATATATATATATTTTTTTTTTTACACAGCAGCCAGCAGGGGGCGCCGGAGCCAAGCCGCTCATTACATATTCATATATTCACTGCACCCGATCGTTACGATCGGGTATAGTGAATATACGGTCCCCTGCTGGCACCCCCGGGGGGGCAGCCTGTGCTGCCTGGCACCCGGGGAGCCCACCTCCCCCCCACAAAGTTCTGGGGCAGGCAGAGAGACTTCCATCTCTCTGCCTGCCACCGTCCTCAGGCTCCCTGCGGCAATTGCCGCAGGAGCTCATATTCGCCAGTCAGGGGCAGCGAGCCCCTGACACGTTGAATACCGGAGCCCGCCGGCTCCGGAACGTGGCGAATGTGCAGCGAATCCTACAAAGGATTCGCTGCACCTCGCAGGTATTCTCATTGAATACCGCCCATTGTGTGTGTTGCATTATATCTAACTTGTGTAAGTCAATATGAACTATTATGAATTAATTATTACATTTGACTAGTTGAAAATTGTGGGGTGAAATGTAATAGGGTGAGAGATTCAGAAAGTGAGAGATTTGGTAAGAAAACTCCAGTTTTTTTAAAGCGGCAATCATTTACACTGCAAAACCAGTTTGATTTTGTAGTGCAAATGATTGCTGCTTTAAAAAAACCTGGAGATTTCTTACCAAATCTCTCACTTTCCAAATCTCTCACCCTATTACATTTCACCCATAATTTCTTATAAATTATTTAGTAGTTCAGCATATAGAAAGCTATTTTAGAATTTCATGGCAGTGCATTGTCCCACTGTCTTTATAAGGGTATAATACACTAGCTGTTACTTTTGATCAGGAAAAGCAGGGATTAGAGGTTAGAGCTACCATTAGGTTATAAGGCTACATACAGTACTACATCCAGGTAAATTTACAGATACAGTAGGTGAAGATCTAGAAAATCTTTACAGAGAATTCTAATACCCATTTATAAAATAATTGTATACATTTTACTACAAACTAAAATAGACAATATATGGGAAAAAGGTGATTAAAGTGAGGAAATAGTTGCTTACAGTTTTAAATGTTCAAAAACAGGGTTTTAGTATTTTCAATATAAAAGTGTATAGAAGCACACACATATATTTAATGACTTGAGCTTTTGGCTCCCTTGACTCATTTAAACCTTTTCACAAATAACACATACTTTAGAGACCAAATTCTCAATTATTATACTCACCCCTTCCATCATATTGTTCTGCCTCTCATTATTTTCTACCATTAGTTTACAACAGTAACAGAGAATGCCATAGATCACAACGTTTGGAATCACGGTAACATGAAAATGGGCATATCGTTATGAATTCAGAAGCTTTTCCATGGGCATTTGTGTCTCACAAGAAATATTTTTCTCACAAAACAGAAATATAAAATAGACATTTTCAGTATGTTCTTCAATTATAGTACCATATTTGTTTTTTGAAGGCAGGAAAGAAATGACCCAATTAAATTCCTAAACTAACAACATATACATTCATGTCTGCCCTTAAATTTTGTACTTTGCCTTGGTAAATAAGAGTTTAAGAGATCTATTAAACAAAATGTCAAGTTTATAAAATGCATTGCTCTGGAAGTGATTTACTGCATATAGTATACTCAATGCACCCTGCAAAAGGCCTTGTTTTCCAAAACAGAATCTTGATGACTTGCCTGGAGCACTCTTCTTCTTGGAGACACATCTGCAAATTAAAAGTGCAAGTTTGTGGAGAGGTAGAAAAGGTCCAACGTCCTGCCATTTTATTTCAACCACTTTCATGAAAAGTATAATAATATGGGGCTAGCAAGGAGTCAGAATCAGTGAGCTTGGGTTCTCTGACCAAAACTTCAGCATCTAGATAACTACCTTAAAGCTGAAAGAATTGATTCTACACTAAGTTCTCACATTATTTCACACACAAAAGATAAAAGGGTTCTTACTGTACAATGAGCTTAAATTGCCTTCAAATGTAGAATGCAGCTAAAAACTTAACAAGATACTCACCTACAACCCCCCACCCTTCTAACATTACCAACATATTGCATTGGGCACTATACTGTAATTAAAGATGTTAAAAACCGTTGGTCTTGGAGATGCTCAAGATAGTAGTAGACCGGTGATGGCTAACCTTGACACTTCAGCTGTTGTTGAACACATCCCAGCATGCCCTGTTACAGTTTTTCTATTTGGCCTTGCCAAAACTGATGCAGGGCATGCTGGAATGTGTAGTTCAACAACAGCTGGAGTGTCAACGCTAGCCATCACTTTAGTAGACAGAAATGACCTTATCTTACAGAGATGCATCACTGCAACAATAGAAAAACAGGCTCATGAGAAGGCAACATTTTTTTAGACTGAAGAACCCTGGGAAGTGTTCTTCAGTCTATTGCTATACCTCAAAAATAATAACATCATAATATTGTAATTATGTAATATTACAATATAATATTGTAATATTACCACATACTGTATGAAACATAAAATGACAAAATAAGCTTAATGGGATTCCAAATTCTGTCCCATGTAATATTTGAAAGTGCCAAAATTGAGATGTAGCAAAACATAGTTATGATAGCAAATAGTATTTATCTCAGAGTAATCCCAACATCTCTTTAGCACCAGGGTATGGAATATTTTTGGGAGGTTGTCTTTGTTTAATTGTAGATTTGGCCAGCAAATCATCATTCATTCATTCATTATCATACCCACAGACAAGAAGGGCAGTCTTAATTAAATTAAGCTTACATTAAAACGCCCGCTGTATCCAAATAACAATCCAGTGGTCACCAGTAATACCAACACTGTAAACAAGGCAGGGAGAAAATAATTTAATAAATGTCACATCAATTCTCCATAAGGATCTCCCTTACAAGTATATTTACTGAGACCACATAAACATATCTTCCCAAAACACCCCTGACTGGGATATTTACAAAGTACAGTAGTCATTGGTGATAAGATGCTGAAATCAAAATGGTTTTGCAGTGTAAATGATTGCCGCTTTAAAAAAACTGGAGATTTCTTGCCAAATTTCTCACTTTCTGATTCTCTCACCCTGTTATATTTTACCCCCAGTGCGGTAACTTCATATGCAAACAAACCAGGTTTGGCAATCCCATTGAACCCAGCTAGGCACAACTGTAGCGGGTGCCCTCACATAGGGTACTTGTAGAGAAACAGAGGAGCAGCACCCACAGCATATAAAGAAATCCACCAGAAGACTGGAATGCTTAAAATAAAATTTCAATTATAAACCTGTTGTCAGGTTATATAATGATGCAAAAAAGACATACCTTTATATTGAAAACCATCACATGAAGAAGATGGTGCTGGGAATTGGATGGCTCACCCACCCAGAGGTGCCCATTAAATACATCATGACACTACCCATGGGACTCTAGTGGCACCCAGGGATGACATAATCACACTTTTTGCATGAGTCCAGCGCCACCCATTCCATATATTGTTGTTATGACAATAAAATGAAGTAAATATGCAAAACAGACTAGTAGTACAAATATGCACAAGCATTTACAAAATCACAGGTGGGGGACTCTTTCTCAAGTTACAGGGAAATGTTATACCTCTATTATTTACAGTTTTGATTCCTATTGGTTTGCTATGCAAGTATTCTCAATAAAGCTGAAGCATTTTTAGGGTAACTTTTTGGGGCTTTACAATTTGGACTAGATTAACTGAGAATGGTTTATATATTGTTTTCACCTACATTTACATGAGTAAACCTGCATAATGAGCTTACAATAAAATGATTCCACAAAGTTAACAAAACTGCAAGCAGTTGAAAGTATATTTTCAGTTGCATGAACACATACAAGAGATTAAAAGGTTGTAAGTTTGCCACATTGCCTCCCACAAAATGCTTATGTTTCTAAATACTGTACAATGCACACACAGACACAGTTAATTAGCATCATATTCTAATTAATCCCACAGTACTTAGAAATATAGTTTTAGCAGCTGTCTTAAATGTTATATGCTAATTAACTTTAATATACTTCCGAAATAATTGTCTCCATTCTTATATGTCATAACACTTCTACTAATTGTACTTTAGAGATCATTGACTACAAATGGTTCAATTGTTTTGTTAGTCTTTTTAAGAGCAGTGTCAGGTGAGTTATTTCCCTTACATTTTCTTTTAATAAAATGGGTTTCTACAATAATGTATTATTGCACATACAACAGAAATTTTTTGGAGTGATTGTTGGTTCAACCAAGATTATATTGGTCGAAGTAATCAGGTGTTTAACCTCTTTCACTTCTTATACAGTAGTTCTCTGACACTATATAGAAGGATAACAAGCTATTTATGGAACTATGTTTTGCAAGCTGTTTATTCAAAAATAATATCATATGTATGAAGTAATATTGCAATTTTGACATGATGGCCATGTTCAAAAGCCAAAATGTAATTGGACGCTGTGCAGATGCAATTCTCATGGTGGTCTCTAGCTGTCTGAATGTCCACAGTATTATTATGTGAGTCATCACTAGCCGCATAAGAACTAATACTGTACATTTAAACTAATTGCATGATGTAAGAAAGCATTTCAAAGATTTCTAATGTACAAAGTTGTTTTAACAACTTAAAAAGTTCGATAAATAGCTTTTTTTGTTCTTGGAGCTACTGTAAATGAAACAGATTGGGTACGGAATTCCTATAGTCAGGCTCTTCATGGTTAGAATCCCAATAGTGGAATCTTGATGGTCACAATGGACCCTAGTGAGAATTCTAATGGTAGCCTTCCTGCAGTCTAGCCCTAACTATCTTCTTCGGTAGCTTAAGCCGACCTAGTGCCTAATCCTACCCTAACTTTTAAACCCTTATATTCGCCATTAGAATCCATTGGCATTATGACCATCAAAATTCTGACCACTAACCACAAGATCCTGATTACAGATTTCCCCCATTATGCTATTTTTATTCATTTGAATTGATGTGCTATAGATGTGAAGTCATTAGATGTGACAATTCTCCTTTAAGTGTAAATGTATTTAATTATTCCAACAAAATTCATTTCTAAAATATTCAAATTTATTCATTATGTAATTAAAAGCTTGAAAGTAGCCAATAGCTCCCAAATACACTGATGCCTAACAGGTCAAACACCTGCTTCAACTGAAATGTGTGATTTACATTCATGCAGACCCTGGAAAGTGTTTAATCTCTAGCCAAATATTGGATTCTGGAGAAAAGTCTCACTATCAGTAATGGAAATGGAAAGATTTGAATAAACCCTGATGGTTATTCCATGTATGTGCAGCTTTCAATAGGACAACTCATTAATAACCTCATTAATTTGGGAGCCAATTGACTACTATCAAGCTTATAATTATGTGTTAAATGAAATGTCAAATGTGGGAAATTGTATTTCCTGTAAAACATCAACACATCAATGATGACAGGAGACTTCACATCTTTCAATTACAATTTTACTTTTATAAATACAAATAAAAACAAATCATTGATCAGTTCATATACTGTAAACATCATTAACTAAATATTATTTCTCTGGTATACCCAATAGTATACACTAGATCACTATTCTTTTAATTTTATGTTCTGATGGGGATCCTGGTCTCCCCTTATGTCTCATAGCAGGAGTAGCTTTTATTGTGATAGTATATTTTCACATACAGTATCGATATTATTTCAAAACTATCATGGATAGTCAAAGTTGTCTCTTCGATGTTATCTCCAAAAATGTGCATGGCCTAAAAATATTCCTTGTTCTTACTACAGAGAATCATTATATGGATTGCACAGATAAACTTACTATATAATATCAGCAGAAATATATGTAATCAGGTTAAAAATAAATGACTAAGCCAGTGATAATTAATAGTTTTTTTTTTCTGCTGCTCCTCTTGTACCTTTCGTTGATGGAATATACAACACATCAAATTTATAAACCAAAATGATTGCAGAAACCATGCCTTATGCCTACAGTTTTTTCTTTTAGAATTTTGTATAGTTTTTCTGCATTCTGTAATTTTAAATCATTTGTACCATGTGCTATGTTTCTGGTGTCTATAAAGCTCCTTAAATCCCATTTAAAAAAGAGTGCTACAGTATGTAAATAAAATTCTTCTTCTTATTATTATTATTTGAATTAACTACAGCTGTGTTGCTTGGATTTATAGTGTAGAGAGTGTGCAATCTGATTGGTTGGTTCTGCAATAGTTAAGTAATATATCCCCGAATATCATAAGAAAATATAGCACTTTTCCTTAATAAACATATTTATTTATTGTGTTGCCTTACCAAAGAATGGACATTTTAATATTCAAGTGTAATGTGTATTCTTATTAGAATCTCTGTGTAAAGATTTATTTTGTTGTGCTGTAGGGCAGTTTGAATCCTAATTATTTTAAAGGTACAAATAGCTGAATAATATATTGTTCATTTTGGATGGCAATGCAATGGTTTACAAAGAACAAGAAAAACCTCCACTGATAACCCCCACACACACACCATAAATCTTTTTTTCAAACTGTCAGGCAGATATACTGTTTTACTCCCTTTTCACATTGCAGTAGTGTTTTTACACACTTTTCACATTTTTTTAGTTTAACTTAAATGTTCTAAAGGGTGTTTGAAGCAGTTATCATGAGAAACTACTCCAAACCCTTTAATTCACTTTTATTTATAATCAAATCACATTTCCCATACTTAAAAAGTGAAAAAAACAAAACACTGTAGTGAGCCCTGTGAAAATTACACTATACTGAGATAGTGTAATCACAGGGCTCATTTAAATATCCCTGCCCCCTGCACAGCTTTCTCTGCAAGCTGCAAACCAGCCAGTGTGATCAGCTTTAGGTGTCCGATGGACATATATGCTGATCACTGTAAGAAAATCCAAAGAAGTAATGAAACAAAAATATATACTCACCTACACCCAGGAAACAGTGATCGGCACTGCATGCACAGCATATAAAATGGCGAGGAGTGGCTTCCCAGGGAGAGAGCTTTTGTGCAAGCTCTATCCCTGTATGCAATAATATACAGTATCCATAGGCGTGCGCAGCCCATTTTCTTAGGGGGTGCACCATTGGAGGGGCGTGTCCATCACGCCTACTGGGCGTGTACATTACCGCCTACTGGGCGTGTCCATCACCGCCTACTGGGCATAAATGCAAACTAGTTAGAAGGTGACTTATTTATGTACATGGGCTTTTCCACCCACACATACCAGAAACAGGCCCATTTCACATAATGCCACACACTGAAATGCCCATTACACATTATGCCAGGGCTTGACAATTTTTTGGTAAAATAGGGACAATAGTGACAGTACGTGCCGAAGGCATGCACCAAAAAATTACACCATAATGCCTATTGCACGTCACACAGCCATTACATACAGTAGTATACCACATGCTCTAATGCCCATTACATGTTATACCACACACCGTAATGCCCATTACATGTTGTGCCTCACATTGTGATGCTCATTACATGTTACGCCTCACACCGTAATGCCAATTACCTATTAGAACACACACTGTAATGCCAATTACCTATTACACCCCACACCGTAATGCCATTTACCTATTACGCCACACACCATAATGCCAATTACATATTACGCCCCACACCGAATTACCTATTACACATTATGCCACATGCTGTGATGCCCATTACACATTATTCCACACACAGCAATGCCCATTACACATTATGCCATGCACCAAAATACCCATTACACATTATACCATATGTATATGGTGTATACATGTATACATTACATATTATATCACACACCATATTGCTCATTACACATTATTCCACACACCATAATGCCCCTTACATATTATGCCATATAAGTACACTTACCAACATGCTCGTTGTCAGGAATTACATGTTCGATGCCAGGGTTTAAATTCTTCTTTGCAGGGTTTACATGCTCCTTGACATGGCCGTGGTGGGGGGTTGCATGCTCATTGCCACAGGGACTACATGCTCGTTGCCAGTGGTAGTTGTATGCTCATTGCCAGGAGGGATTACATGCTCGCTACCCAGGGGTAATACATGCTCGTTGCCTGGGGGGATTACATGCTTATTGCCCACATATAATGCCCCCTTAGTTCTATATACATAATGCCCCCATAGTGCCACACGCATAATGCCCTCCATAGTGCCACATGCATAATGCCACCCATAGTGTCACATGCATAATGCCCCCCGTAGTGCCAAACACATAATGCTCCCTCTAGTGCCACACACATAATGCTAATCCTTTCATGTCACACACAATGCCCCAATAGTGCCATAGACATACTGCACCCCATAGTGACACTCATAATACCCCTGTAGTGCCACATGCATAATTCCCCCTGTAATGGCACACATATAATGCCCCCCCGTATTGAAAAGCAATGTAATGCCCCCATAGTGCTATATACACAGCCCTGTCCTATATACACAGTGGCGTGTATATGGGTCAGAGCTGCCTTGAGCCTGCGGAGGGAGGGGAGAGCACTGCCATGGGGACTAAGCTGCCGCTGTCAGGCAGAAGAGGGAAGGAGGCGCCGGGTGGAAGGGGGACGGCTCTCCTGCTGCCCAGCGAAGGGGGAAAAAAGCTGCCGGTGACGGACTGGCGGAGGAGGGATGGAGAGGTGCCGGGCGGAGGGGGGGAAGGAGGCGGCCCTCCTGCTGCCCAGTGAAGGGGGAAAAAAGCTGCCGGTGACGGACTGGCGGAGGAGGGATGGAGGTGCCGGGCGGAGGGGGGGAAGGAGGCGGCCCTCCTGCTGCCCAGCGAAGGGGGAAAAAAGCTGCCGGTGACGGACTGGCGGAGGAGGGATGGAGGTGCCGGGCGGAGGGGGGGAAGGAGGCGGCCATCCTGCTGCCCAGTGAAGGGAGGAAAAAGCTGCCGGCCTGGCGGAGGAGGGATGGAGGTGCCGGGCGGAGGGGGGGAAAGGAGGCGCAGAGCGGGGGATAGCTTCCGGCCAGCGTTTTAAAAGTGAAGGAGGCGGCAGCAGCGAGGGGAGCGTCATTAGGAGGTGCCTGTGCACCCCTGGCCCCCCCCTGTGCGCACGCCTATGACAGTATCCATGCACTTAAGCATCACATAGCGGATTGGGGTGATTTTCTCACATCACAGCCTCATCCTTATATGAAGATTGTGAAAAATCTACCTTTAAATGAGATGCCGTAGTTGGCGGATAAAAAATCTTCTGAAATTAATTATGGTCTATGCAAAATTATATACGTATATTCACCATGTGCAAATTGATACTAATTTGTGAGAAATGAATGCAATAAAATAATAAAAAAAATCTACACAATTGTCATAGTAGTTTTACTTGTAAGTAGCCATAGTCAATAACAACTATATTCAGATGGACCAATCTAATCCTTACATTGGGCCTTATTCTGGTCTGTGCGTACTTTCCCGAATTCTTACGGATGGCGTTTTTTAGCCGTCTGCGCATGCATGGGCAACGCTATGCGCATGTGCCACGCATGGTCTACGTACTTGTTCTCACTAATACCGTACAGAAATGTGCACCGCAATCACTCGGGAAATATGGGCGTATTATGGGCGTCATTCGGAACTACACAGGGGCGTAGTTTCAAAGTGGCCTAAACTGGGCGTAAACATGGGCGGACACGAGGGAGTGCACTCATTCTGGTAGGCGTGCATTCGGACAGCACACCGAATGCACGCGAACCAAAAGGCTAGAAATATGCGGTGTTCATAAGCAAGTATTGCTTTGCGGACACCACTCGGTCATGCGCTAGGCAATCGGCCTAATCAGTACGGGCGCACCTCAACCAATGTCAGTTGAACACAATACAATCCACTCCTTTACTCATTACTCATTAATTACACGCTTGTCAGTGCTTCAATTGGAACCATTGCAGCTTAAATCGACCATTACTAAACACACAAATATATGCTGCAGTTTGGACACACATTTACACTGCAACCAATGGACAGAACTTACTATCACTAATAGAAATATACATGTCACTTCTACATTTACCAATTAAACCACACATTTGGGGATCAAAATATAAATGTATTCAAATAACTTAAAACAGAAAATGGGAAAAGCATGTTTTTCGACACATGTAACAAATTAAAAGGTACCATGCCAGGAATGTACACAAAGAAAACAAAATAAAAACATGTATTCTTGACATAAATAGCCACAGCAGAATCATTAAGAACACATCAGGTGGCTTCACAACAAAAGTATAGCACCAACACTTCAAGTACAGCAGACAGTAATGGTAGCCGAAAGAGGGCAACAGGGGAACCAAACAAGACATTCAAAATGAGGGCAAATGTGGGTACCCTCTGCACGGGATTGGACACAGGAAGCTGACACACACAGCTAAATGAAAGATTTGGGAAGACATAAGGGTGGAGATTAATGCGGACACAAGTTCATTTGCGGGCACGTTTGGCCCTGGTAGGCTCCTTGCCACGTGCAGCAGCTCTTCGGCCACGGCCACGTTGGGATGGTGGCCCAGGTGTAGCAGATGCTGGTGAAGGGGGGGGATGGTATTCCCGCTCTGCCAGCAGGGAGTGCTGCTGGTGGAAATGCACCAGAAACGGATGACAATAGGGCCCTATTGCAGGAAACTAGCTCCACCATAAGCTCATTATGGTGGAGGAGGAGGTCATTTTGCCGCAGGGCTTGATCTGTCAGCACCTGCAGGCTTGCAGCTATGGACTGCTGGGCCTCAGCAATAGCCTGCAGGCTCCCAGCTATTGTCTGCTGGGTGCTGACCAAACCCTGCATGACCTCCTCGGTCCTACGCATCCGCTCTGATGCTAAGTCTCCCTGCTGGTGAATCTGCCCAAGCACCTGCACCCACCTGTGGTACTCCGGTTCGGCCGGTGGCTGCTGCACATGCCTGCCAATGGTGGCAGGTGGCACAGACTCCTCAACCTCCTCAAGAGATTCTTGACCAAGTGGTGGGGATGCTGGTGAAAGAGAAAATTACAATTACAACACATTCCAAGCAAATTAGTACCAACTACTTATGCCATGGCAAATACTTACCTTCAACAAAAGCAGCAAAGACTTCCGCTGGGGCCTCGCTATCCATGTTGCTCACCCCCGGACCTCCTCTACTGCAATGCAGCACTCGGCCATCTCCTCCAGGGGGGTGAGCTTCAGCCGGCCTGGCATGGGTCCAGCCCCAGAGGTGTGGATGTGTTCCCACCTTTTGGTCAGTTTCTTCTTGAGGTTGGTTTTGAAGTTGTGCCACCTGCAATCAAAGTTTACATATTACTACATGTCACTCCTGATGTTTGCTGTAGCACCTATTGCAATCTGCATCAGATTACAACATGTGCTTCATTACACCAAACTTACATTAAATTAAAATATAAAACCAACCCTTAGAAGATACACTCACACTCACCCTACAATAACTATCGACTAAATGACATGGCAATCATGTCTGTGGCTCCAAGAAACGTGACCGACCATTTACCAACTCCATCTAACATCTAATGTAAACATTACTGGTATTGTACTGCTCAAATGTAACACAGATGAACTTGCCTCTTCTTAACGTGCTCCGCCTCACAAACTTGTGGAGCTACCGCATTAATCTCCACAGTTATGTCCTCCCAAATCTTCCATCGCCTTGTGTGTGTCAACCTGTCCTGTGGACACTCGATCCAATCCCGTGCGTGGTGTACCAGTATGGCAAGCTCCTGCGCTTCGAATGCCATGTTTCTGCTGCTTGGTTCCTCTGTTGGCCTCTTTCGGCCACGCCCACGGCCACCTGTCGCTGTACTTGAAGTGCTACTCTGTTGGGAAGCCACCTGTTGTGTTCCCAATGATTCTGCTGAGGCAGAAGATGGGCCAGCTGCAGATTGGGCTGATGTGGATGGCCCAGCTGCCTGCTCTTCTCCCACTGGCTGGTCTGTGTTGAGGGGCACATAGGAGGTGCTGGAGTCCATGTGGGCAAACAGTTCCTGGCACTCCTGGTCTTCCTCAGATTGAGATCCAGCCATGTTTGCAACAACTTTTTGCCTTTCTATCACACCTTTAAATACTATTTCTGTAATTGGCGTACATCAGCGACACCCTGCGTTCCGTGCGGCAGCGTTCCGTGCGGCAGCATTATGTATGGCAGCGTACGCCGTGCTGTTTGTGCGGCGCATAGGCCACGCCCATAGTAGCGGCAATTCGATTGTGCAAAACCTGGCGTACCTTCAAAGTCTAATTTAGGTGAACTGTTGTAAGATTTGCTATAATGGACACCTCCAACGTTATGAAATCATAAATGCTATTTGTGAATGTTCATTAGTACTGTGCTATTGTTGAGATTGTCCTAAAAATGTAAGTAACCCAATCCATTTGGAAATCCAGGCCACAAGTCATGCAATAGTCATCACTGATGTCATGCACAACACAGCTGCGGGACTCTGTGGCCCAGAGATTCTTCAGGTACATTTTTGAATGTTGCACAGACCAACCCAATTTCAGATCAATTACACCCATCAAGGTGGAAAATTATGTTAATTTTGTGTCCTCCAAATTAAACATTAGCCAGCATGGCCTCTTAATGCCAATATCAATAGCACTACGTATTATGTTTGTGGTGTATTGGTTTAAGACCAATATTGCAGGTCACACTTAAGCTGGGTACACATATGTACAATTTAATTTTTCTTGCGACCGTTCGATCGACCGAATACACGTTCGGCCGTCCGAAACATACGACCGATCTGCGCGTACACATATGTACAATTTTACTTGCGACGTCCGATGTACTCCCGTCCAAACAATCGCAAGAAAAAGATTGTACCACCGTACACACTCTCCCGTTCTGGCTATTCGCACGATAAAAATGTACACAACATTATCATAATGGGCTGGATTTAAAAGAGCATACCAAAACGAGGCGTGATCACGGAACAAAGAATCGTTCGTGTAGTACAGTGAATAGAGCCGTGACTATTCAGATCATTGCTAGCTGTACTGGATATACGTACGTACGTTCGTTCGTCTATCGGTGCATTTGGGCCTTTTTAATCATGAGCTTGAGGAGAAGGAAGGCTCGTGCGTGCATTTTGGCTGCTATGGCCATTAGATTGCGGGCTATTAAAAAAAGAAAAAGGACCAAGAATCGGAGCTGCTGGACCAGAGACTGGCTTCTGAGGAGAGACACCTTCTCCCACATGCCATTGCTACAGGAGATACGGGAGAACAATCCTGATGATTTCAGGAATTATCTCTGTATGGATGACGCTACCTTTATGGAGCTGCTGACACTGGTTACCCCTTTAATAGAGAGAGAGGACACCTATTTCAGGAGGCCCATTTCTGCAGAGCAGAGACTGGTGGCAACGCTGCGTTACCTGGCAACAGGCAGGACCCTTGCCGACCTGAGATTCACCACCGCAATATCATCTCAAGCGCTGGGGTTGATAATACCAGACACCTGTGATGCCATCGTCCAAGTTCTTCAGGACAAATACATGAAGGTAAATATGGAAATTACATACATGTCCCCCATATGTATAGCTGTGCACATACCTGTACCCTATATGTATATCTGTACAATGCCTGTTGATTTAATCTTTTACACCAGTGGGTGGGGGGTCATTTTGATAAGGCGGGTAATAGCTTTGAGGCTGCAATGGGGGAGGGCTGATGGGTCTAAAATCAACCAAACAGATTATTAATACGCATATACTTTTATATTGCAGTTTCCATCGACCAAGGAGGAGTGGCAAAATATTGCACGTGATTTCCGTGATCTATGGAATTTCCCTAATTGTGGTGGAGCTATCGATGGCAAACACGTCAGGATCATTCCCCCTGCAAAGAGTGGATCTTTTTATTATAATTATAAGGGGTTCTTCAGCATTGTTCTAATGGCCATCGCTAATGCCCGATACGAGTTTGTATTTGTGGACATTGGGAAAAATGGTAGAGTTTCAGATGGAGGAGCCCTGGAGAATACATTTTTCCACGACCAACTGAAAAAAAATGAACTGAATCTGCCAGAGCGGACTGAAAATGAGCACGGTTTGAACTTTGTTTTTGTGGCGGATGAGGCCTTTGCATTGCACCCTAATGTCCTTAAACCCTACCCACAAAGGGCACTGAACAGGGAACGACGCATTTTTAACTATCGCCTGTCACGTGCCAGGCGAGTGGTTGAAAATGCGTTTGGGATTCTGAGTAATAAATTCAGAATTTTTCACAGTCCCATCAATCTGCGCCTAGATAAGATTGACAAAGTGGTGCTGGCCTGTTGTGTGCTGCACAACTACATGCGCAGAAAAGCGGTGCACACACAACAACTGGGGGCTACAGTGGACGAGAGCCAAGTTGTTGACGAGCCTATTGGTCTGACAGCTTTGGCAACTAATTTAAACACCAGAAATGCATCAACGCAAGCAAAGTTGTCAAGAGACGAGTACTTGAATTATTTCAATGGTGTTGGGGCTGTGGAGTGGCAGAATGACATGATTGCTTAAAAATGTACCTTTTTGTCATTGTAAATATATTGTTTTTTGGTGTGTAATAATCAATATTTTGCCAATAAAATTTGTATACTCACAGTTCCGCACAAAATGTCCTCTGCGTCTTCTTGCAGCAAGGAGGGGGAGGTGGAGGCCGAATCACGGCAAGTGAGTGGTAGTACTCAGGTGCCAGGCATTCCAGGAGGGCACAATGCCACGGCACCTGGAGTGCAGACTGTACCCAGTACTGGTGTTTATGTACTAGCAAGTAGTTGCTCCACCACACCTATTTCTATGCCAATTTCTCCTGGTACTTTGTACGTATGTATATCTGTGCCCTATAGTCACCCTGCATGGTAAATGATATTTTCACACGGACACCAACTAGATTACAGAATTTTTAATTTTTATATAAATTATTAACTTATAAACTTATAAAAAATATAACATAAATAACAAGTAAATAAATAATAAAGAAATACTTAAACATAAAAATATTTAAAACAATAATGCACTTAAATAAACTATATAAAATATTTACATATGGTGGTAAACTTGTCCCACCCCATAATCCCCTGTATCCATCGGTGGTTGGGAGGGAGATGGACTTTCCAATAAACTCTGGAAGGGGACACCAGGTGGACCTGGTGGGAGCGTATTAGCCAACGTTGCCGGTTGGTGCTGCCTTTGCCCAGTTGGTGGCTGTAAATGTTGATACTGGGGATATTGCACCGGGTGAAATACCGCTTGTTGGGGTATAGGAGCTGGGCTGATGGGTTGAAATTCAACCCTAGGCAGAGGGGTCTCATCGGTGAGACGTGTGTTCCGGGACAGAGTCCCCACACGGGCCCGGTACAGCGTCTCATAAAATATGCGCTCTACCTCCACCCTTTTAGCCGGGTCCAACTTTCGCAAATTGTCAGCTAATACACTCCCCACCCGGTCCGCATCATCCTCATCCATGCTCATCAATCTGTTGGCAGACTCCAGGATCTTGGTGGTTGCCACGTCCGCAGCATCTGGAGTCTGCCTCGGCCTTTTGCGTCCTCTTCTTGATGGCGCTTCTGCTGGAGGTTGAGCGCTTGTTTGCGGTTCAGCGCTGGTCATGGCGGTTGGTGTGGGGGTGGAGCAGAGGGCCGGTGAAGGCAGCTGTGATGCCACCTCCAGCGATGCCGAAGATTCATCCTCGGCAAATAGCGATGGCTGTAACAAAACAAGATGACAATGATGTATCACTATCGATTTTTAAGACTTCCATATATTTTTATATCTACGCAGAAGAACGCAGCCCATACACCACCATGTTGCTGCCATGGATGAAAGTGAGCTAGTTGAAGAGGCGTTATGATTGGCCTCTCTGGAAACTAATTATTTAGATACCAGACATACCAAATACTAATTTAAACACCAGAAATGCATCTATGCGTGCTAAATTAACAGGGATGAATACATGCAGTATTTTATTGGTGTTGGCGCTGTGGATTGGCAGAATGATATTATTCCGTTAATTTTAGACAACAAAAAATATTACAATAATCCGCGCCAGAAAGACTACAACAGTGTAGATACCAGGGATTACCAATGCCAACCAAAAGTTCCAAATACAAAAAATGTGGTAAATGCACTTGCGATGTCTGAATATTGATCACTGTGTTCTCAGGCGGATAACAGTATACCTCCACCACTGAGAAGAACCAGAATTAGGGCCACAGAGAAGGTCAAATTGACGATGTATAACCAAAAGGGGGGGTATCGCCCCCTGCAACTGACCTCTCTGTTGTGCCCAACAGAGAGGTCAGTTGCAGGGGGCGATACCCCCCCTTTTCATTTTACATGTTCACAATTTTTATACTGTACTTGCTGTTATATTTATCTGGTTTAAAAAAAAAAAATTAAAATAAAATACGTCTACTTACTGTGCCGCAAATGGTGTCATCAGAAAGCTCTTGGTTGCACGCGGAGGTGGAGGGGGCAGGCTGGTTCCTTGTAGTGTTGCTGACCGAATCCCTGGGCAGCTCCTGGTCCACCGTGAAGGCCAGCAGGTCGTAGTACCACAGCCTGGGCACATAGACTTGGTCTGCCCCTGCCCCAGACCGCTTTGAGGACTCCACCTTATTTAGTTCCTTTTTAAATACGGTCCTCATATTAGCGATCCGAGTCCGGACCCACTCTACATTTGCTGTGGGGTAGTAGGTCTGGCTCACCCTCACCAGCTCCTCCAGAGCAGATAGCCTCTTCTGCCGATTCGAATGGTCTTTGGATTTGGTATTCCAGAGACAATTCTGATCCCTGTAGGCCTCAATGAAGTCCTTCATAAATTCGACATTTTTTTCTGCCATGGTTGAATTTCTGTTCCAAAAAATAAAATAAAAAGGCATATTATTTTCTTGATACACAAAGCACACCATAAACCATTTAATGTACAGGTGTTCAGTCTGTGGGCCACTAGATATACTGTAGCTATAGTACAGGAGTTGAAACTCTGTGGGACATAGGATACACGGTCACTACAAGCCCCAGCATACCCATGGCCCACAGATTGAAGTCCCTGTCATAGAAAACTACACATTTTGTTTTAATACTCACCGAAATAATTGTCGATACAGTCCGGAAAATTCGCTGCGCTGCTCCGATCAATCCAACAGCAACGACGGAATATTCTTTCGTGCTGAACGTGGCTTGAAACACAGTGATTGGATGAGCACACGAATCTCCGCCCCACTCACGTGCTTCGCGTCACACAGACACGGGACATCGAGGAGCCATGTCGGAGGGTCTGGCGCCACCGCATATGGGGGAGGCCAGTACAGAACCTACAGAACCTTTGTTTTCCAATTCAGCACTGATAACAACAGATAAAGAAATCGCTGACAACAAGGAGAAAAAAGTGACGCGCGCATCCGCCATGTCATCTGCAGAGGTGGAACTGATGGTCAAAATGCTGGATAGAAGGGACTACGATTGTTCGAGAAAAACATACCCCAAGACAAATTATAGAAAAGAAATTATTATGCAGCGTGTATGCAAGGAGATAAAGGAGAAGTTTGGGAAAAGAAGGTCCAAATACCAGCTCCAAAAACGGTGGTCGGACCTGAAGCACAAGGAGCAGGCCAAGCTCAAGAAAATTCGTGGAATTATTAAAAGAAGTGAGTCCAATGCCCTAGGTAGCTTTATTAATATACTGTCATGATCCATTACATTTTGTGTGTTTTGCTGACATGTTGCTTGTTTTTACTCAGAGGAAATCCATCCCAGGAGAAGACATGAGGAAGGCAGAGACAGGGCCTCCAACCTAAAAATAAAGAAGGAGAGTACAACAGGTAAGGTTTTGTACCAGCACACCAACAGAACAACACATGTTTTATACACACAACAAGGGGTAGTAATATGTCACTTTACCTTGTCACTATAGATGATATCCAGGCTGCGCAGCCGATGGAAGGGACCGCAGAGGGCCACCAAGTGATTGCGATCACCAGCAGTGTAGATGGTGAGTGTATACTGCAAATCATCTTTATGGGATAGTGACGTATCATTTGTGGAAAGGTAAACCTTTCTTTATCTGTACTTATTATAGATATCATCGAGATTTCAGATGTCAGTGCAGAGGGGGAGAAGAACACACCATCACCTGACACGTCCAGCGACGAAAGCACAATGCAAGAAAACATGACACAAGTCCATAAATGTCTACAAGAACTAAGCGGAAAAGTCCATACCGTAGCCCAAAAAATTTCAAAAATCCAAAAAGGCGTAGCAGTAGTACACTCTTTATATGAGAAAATTTACAACGGTTTGCATTGTAAAGTAAAAAAATACAGATGGCGCCGGGCTTGTCTTTGCTGGGGATGGCGGAGGACTCGCCACCCGCCATCCCCCGCCCCGCGCCATCTGTATGTCGGAAGGGGACGCGCGTGCACGAGGTGCACGCGCGTCCCGTTCCGACGGTGCTTTTCCCCGGGTCCCCGCCGGCTTCCCCGGGTCCCCGCCGGTCCACACCGCCCCCCCGCAGCCCCCCGCAGCCCTGCCCGTCTCCCTGAAGCTGGAGACGGGCAGGACTGCACCCGCCGCGCCGCCTCGCCGCCCGGCTATTGAGACGCTCGTGCGTGGGAAACGCACGAGCGTCTCATTCAGCCAGAGCGCCAGATTGCTGGCGGATCGCCAGGGACACGGTCCTGGCGCTCCGCCAGCAATAATAAGGCCGGCGCTATCTGTAGTTTGTGTACTTTATTTAACTTTTTTTCTCCTTCTTGTTTATTTGGAGGCCAGAAGCATGGTGCATGTCGTGGCAAGCAGTCTCACGGCAGCAACGCATCCCATGTGAGCAGGCCGGGATGTTCCCATGTGATGCGTTGCTGCCGTGGGACCGCTTTCCACTACATACACCACCATGTTCAAATGTGTTTTTATGTTTTTTGGGTGGGTGGGCTTTCCTGCTAAACCTTCACACGTGGCACTTATGTCATGGCAAGCAGTCCCACGGCAGCAACGCATCACATGTGAGCAGGCCGGGATGTTCCCATGTGATGCGTTGCTGCCGTGGGACCGCTTTCCACTACATACACCACCATGTTCAAATGTGTTTTTATGTTTTTTGGGTGGGTGGGCGTTCCTGCTACACCTTAACGCAAGCACCTGTATAGAGAAAATATGTCCATTTGCACATTTAGATTTTGGCAGGTACCACAGCTGATATACTGCATGTTTTTTGGATGGGTGGGCTTTCCTGCTAAACCTTCACACGTGGCACTTATGTCATGGCAAGCAGTCCCACGGCAGCAACGCATCACATGTGAGCAGGCCGGGATGTTCCCATGTGATGCGTTGCTGCCGTGGGACCGCTTTCCACTACATACACCACCATGTTCAAATGTGTTTTTATGTTTTTTGGATGGGTGGGCTTTCCTGCTAAACCTTCACACGTGGCACTTATGTCATGGCAAGCAGTCCCACGGCAGCAACGCATCACATGTGAGCAGGCCGGGATGTTCCCATGTGATGCGTTGCTGCCGTGGGACCGCTTTCCACTACATACACCACCATGTTCAAATGTGTTTTTATGTTTTTTGGATGGGTGGGCTTTCCTGCTAAACCTTCACACGTGGCACTTATGTCATGGCAAGCAGTCCCACGGCAGCAACGCATCACATGTGAGCAGGCCGGGATGTTCCCATGTGATGCGTTGCTGCCGTGGGACCGCTTTCCACTACATACACCACCATGTTCAAATGTGTTTTTATGTTTTTTTGGGTGGGTGGGCGTTCCTGCTACACCTTAACGCAAGCACCTGTATGTGATACTCTGTTCAGGTCCGACCACCCAAATAAACAAAGTGTTCACAGTATTTTTTGTCAGTATTTCTTAATAAATGTTAAGTGTTTATGCAGAACAATGAACATCACATATCTATCTATCTATCTATCTATCTATCTATCTATCTTCTATAACTATATCTGTCAGGAATGCACACACAACGATTATTTATTTCAAAAGGAATGCACACACAACGAATATTCTTTAACAGCATGGCGCGGAAAGTACGGGGGAGAAGACTTCCTGTTGTTTACATGCTGCGCTGATGGAGGGATGACGCAGCTAGTCAACACCCACATGGGCGTGCTGCTTTTGGGAGGAATGATCGCAGGAACGGGCTGCATATCGATCGAACGTGCGTACACATGTCACTTTTCTTTCGATATGGAGCCGTCCTGTCGGAAGAATATTAAGCAGCAAAGAACCTGCGACCGACCGACCGTGGACGGCCAAGAGCGTTTTTGGCCGTTTATCGATCGCAACGAAGGGATCGGGACAGCGTACACATATATACAATCGAACGGCCGTTCGTCCGCAGATCGGAAGAACGGCCCGACGATTGTACATATGTGTACCCAGCTTTATACCTTGTGCATAGATTTGAAAATGTATTTTATGTTTCCATTATTGTAGCTGAGCTTATCATCCATGTCTGGTGAGTAGATTGAATTTCATACTTTTTTCACCATGTATGTGTGGGATGTGGGGTTGATTATTTTATTTGTAGATGTAATATTTATTATCACATATATATATATATATATATATATATATATATATATATATATATTTTGTTGGGTGTTTCTTTGTAAATATATTTGAAGTAGGAGCTAGGCAGGCAGGCAGGCAGGCAGGTGTCCAATATAATGGTGTAGTCAGGAGAACTGCTAGTATGTGTATGTGTTTTTTCTCATAAATGTACGCATACACATAAATGCATACAGTAAGTAATGCGAACTACAGCTATGCGATGCCAAGCTATAGCACGCGTTGCTTGGCGGTGCGATGTTTTCGCCGATTGTTGGGCGCATACACAATGTTCATGTCAATATGGATAATAAAGTTAATACCAAATAGTAAAGTTAACAACCAATCACAGGACATGAAGATTTTTCATGTGCCAGTGATAAAATGGCGGCATACCAGCGCGCAGCAGCCTTTAGCACTGCGGAGCTGCTGTCGCTGGTGTCCGTTATGGAGAGGAGGCTGGGGCAGGCAGGGCCCTATGTGTCCAACCGGGACAAGCGCCGGGCATACGTTGCAGCCCGGCACCGAATATACGCCCGCACAAATGTGCGGAGGACCATCGCCCAGTTGGAGAGGAGATGGTCCGACCTGCGGAGGCGCCAGCCGGAGCTTCTGCAGTCTTTGAGGCGGCGACTTCAATGCTGTAAGTATTGACGCAAAATACACATAATTGACAGTGAATGTTTGCATTTTCACATTATTAAATATTTATATTACATGAGGTCAATTGGGTGATGATGACATAGAAATGCCATATACTATATGTGTGATATATAACACATGCATAAATGTGGATATGATATGTACTTGTTATAGTAATTAGAATGTCAAATTACACTCAACCATTTTGTTTGTTTAACCCACAGTGCGGGAGAGAGCCAGACAGGCCCGTGAGGAGGCCCAGGAGGAGGGCCGTGAGGAGGGCCATGAGGAGGCCCAGGAGGAGGCCCTGGAAGAGGCCCAAGAGGAGGCCCAGGAGGTGGCCCCGAAGGTGGCCCAGGAGGTAGAAGTGGAGGGCCAGGTGGAGGTGGAGGAGGAGGAGGAGGCGGGACAGGTGGAGATGGAGGAGGGTGAGGGCCGCCATGAGGTGGAATACCTCACCTCCACTCCCCCTACACACACCCCTCCCCCTAGCCAACCTCCTCAGTCTACCTTCCCCCCCCCCGTGTACCAAGAGCAGGAGGAGCTCTCCCTACCCCTCCCAGACTTTCCACCACCTCCCAACGTGGAGGAAGCAGACATTGTGGAGCTGGCTGGCAGTGGTAAGTAGACGTAATGCATCATTACTGACTTAGGTACAGTTTGTTATGTCGCACAGCTGATTACATTTTGCTATAATATAGTAAAGACTAGTCCAAACAAATGGATAACAACACATACACTTTGTATTTTTGAAAGGTATTATGTAGGATGGATTGACCTTAGAAATTGTTTGGTGTATGGAAGCGGATTAGTGCTGCACTTTCACCTATCTGGCAATGTGACAAGGAATCATGAAGTAAGGGGTAGAGGGACTAGCCTTTTAATGTGGTATCTATCTATTCTATATATATATATATATATATATATATATATATATATATTCCAAAGACAAAAAACCTTACGGTTTCACATGTCCCATTAAGGCTTCTTACACATGATCTGGCATTTCTGAAACCTGTTGTAACTCTTCCACTCAAACGCCAAAAAGCAATGAAATTCCGATCATTAAGGCTGACGCCTTAATGGACGTGTTCCTTGTGCAATACAGATATGGTACACCATCACAGCCTGTGGGTAAGTGCAGATTCAGCACTCTCACAGAGTGAGATTGCTGTCACTCACACAATGGTGGAGCTGCTAATTCACAGATTTGTGTGCTCATTGGAATACACACATGCAGTCTATGCAACTGAATGTCTGAGCAAAAGAGAGCTGAGCGGATGGGGTAAAAGTGGTGTTGATTGGGGGAGGAGACAGTGTCATGTGGATGGGGAGGAATAGAAATTCGTAGATAATGGGAAGGCTAAGCAGCACTGATGGGGGAATAACAAAGCAGATGGGTGGAAAACAGTGGCACAGATTGGGGGAGATAAGACAGAGTGATGCGATTAGGTGGGAAACAGTGGAACAATTAAAGGTGGCCCAGATAGGAAAAAAGACCATAGCCGGGATGGTGGGTAGACAGAGGAGTGTGGATGGGTGGCAGAGCAAAGATAATGAAGGGAAAACAGGAGCACAGATGGAGAGAGGAGACAGCAGTACAGATGGAAGGAAACTGTGGCATGGATGAGGGGACAGAGCAGCCTGGATGGAGGGGGGACACAGTATCACTAATAGAGGGGAAGCCAGTGGCGCAGATAGAAGGAAACAGAGTGGCATTGATGTGGAAAGACAGTGCAGCACAGGTGGGGAATACACATTGGCGTGGATGAGGGATTACAGACTAGCATAGATAGGAGAACACACAGCAGTAAGGATTGGGGAAGACAGTGCTACATGGAGGCATATACTGTAGGAGAAGAAAGTGTAGATACATAGTAGTTGGAGTATTATAGTTTTTGCAATTATGCAAGATGTTTGTGGTATCTGCATGTGAATACTAAATGAAATGGATAGTAGGTAGTGATTGTGAGATGTTAGACCCCAGTGGTATAGTTCTAATAACTCAGTGGGATAGACAGTGTTAGATGATTGCGGGTACTTATTCGGATGAGTGCGCCACATAACTGCTCAGACCTTCAGTTGCATAGACTGCATGTGTGTATTCCAATGAGCACACAAATCTGTGAATTAGCAGCTCCACCATTGTGTGAGTGACAGCAATCTCACTCTGTGAGAGTGCTGAATCTGCACTTACCCACAGGCTGTGATGGTGTACCATATCTGTATTGCACAAGGAACACGTCCATTAAGGCGTCAGCCTTAATGATCGGAATTTCATTGCTTTTTGGCGTTTGAGTGGAAGAGTTACAACAGGTTTCAGAAATGCCAGATCATGTGTAAGAAGCCTTAATGGGACATGTGAAACCGTAAGGTTTTTTGTCTTTGGAATTTCATAGCTTTTTTTCAATTTATTTTTTTTAATTCAGAAATTTTCACTGTAAGAATAAATATTGGATTTTTAAAAATGTTTAAAAATACACACCCTTGGCAATGAGCATTACCACTGGCTACAAGCATTACAAACCCCTGGCAATGAGTATGACACCCATCCCAGAGCATGAAAGCCCTGGCAATGAAGACACCCATCTCATGAAACCCCTGGCAATGAGCATGACACCCAGTGTGTAGAAGCTATACTGTAGGGCATAATGTATCACGGGCATTGCAGTGTGGGGCATATGGTGCAGGGGACATTACTGTATGGGGCTTCATATGGTGAAAAAATGTTCTTCCTGTGGTGGCAAAGATCTGTTGATGCAGGGCCAAAAACTGGAGTGTAAGGTAGTCTTCTCTGGTGAGGCCATGCCCATTTTAATGAGACCACGCCCCTTGCTTGGGGCATAGATCAAATTACAAATGTATGGATAGGGTTAGGCTGCGAGTGTGTGTGTGTGTGTGTATGTACAGGGTTAGGCTATGGGTGTATGAATGGATAAGTTTAGGCTATGTGTGTGTATGGATAGGGTTAGGCTGCAGGTGTGTGTGTGTATGTATGGAGTGTGCGGATGGGCGTGTGTGTAGATAGGGTAGGCTACATGTGTGTGTGTGTGGATGGTGTTAGACTATGTGTATGGATACTGTTAGGCTACGTGTGAGTGTGTATGGATAGGGTTCGGGTATGTGTATGGACAGGGTTAGGCTACATGTGTGTGTGCATATATGATAGACTATGGGTGGGTATGTTTGGCTACTGTGTTGTAACCCTGCACACACACACACACACACACAGTCAATAATGCCTATCCCTAGATATACATGACACGCTGACCCTACCAGGTCAGCTGCGGGTGTGTGAGAATGTATGTATGGATAGGGTTAGGCTACATATATGTGTGTGTGTGTGCACAGGGTTAGGATACAGGGGCCAGAGTCAATGATACCTACCTATACATGACACGCTGACCCTACCAGGTTAAGGAACTTTACCAGGTTGAGGGTTCCTCCCGGGGATGGCGACCAATCTACTCCTTCTGTCGGACTTGATGGTTTCCCCTCCAGCAGCGAGTTCCAGGCAGCCGCTCCCCTCTTCCCCGATGTCCGCAGATGCTGAGCAGGAACACAGAGCCAGGCCTCCTTCTTCTGGCATGGCAGTGGTGCGGTCTCCAGACTGGATCGCCAGATTTAAGGGGAGTGTCAATGGGGTGACCAGGGCGGCAGGCTCCCTGCAGAGGGCTGCTGCACATGTGCCTCCTCCCATGGTCCTACCTGCAAAGGACCATGGGACGAGCTACACACGACTGTGCATGCGCAGCAGCCCTCCCGGACCTATTTTGGTTTTGTGCAATGATCAAATTTGTTTTTTGGTTACGATCAAATTCTGCTAAGAGAAATGTGACCTATTTTAGTCTAAAAAAAGGGAGGTAGTGAGTCACACCATACCTCTGGTGCTATATTGAATAAAACAGTTAATAGCCAAAGAAAGCCGCATATGACAACAAGCAAACCAGCTTGTAAGAAATAAAAGAAAACAATTGGAAAGCTGTCACAGCATTAGCAATTATACCTTTGATTAAAGTTAAAAACTAAATGTAATATAGGTCCCCCTGTTCAATAATAACACAAGTCTCAGTTCAATTGAAATATCAAAAATATTTTATAAACACATAATATATACAAAAATATACATAAATCACATGTAATTAATGGTAAAACAATGTAACTTAAGGTGCTGGCATCTCAATTAATTAATAGAAATGAATGTAGCAGCAGCAGACCTCACTTGAAGCTCAGGCAGGATGATGATGGAGTCGGCGGAAAACAGCTGGGTCATGATCAGAGCCCACAGCAGGTGCCCGTCGGCAGAGGAATCAGCACTTGTGCATCGCCGAGGGTGCGGGAGTAGGAGGGGGGTTTAGATGAGGTCTGACAGAGCAGGCAGTAGTAGGGAGGAAGCCGTAGCGAGGGACCAAGTTTGTGTTTATGCAGGATGGGGAGGGGAGTTCGGCGGGTGAGAAGCCCCAGAGCAGATAAAAGCTGCCGGTCACTGGTCGGCCGGGTGAGAGGTACGGGCAGGAGGTGTGGGGGGAGAAAGCCGCAAGGGCCAGTGAGACACAATGGGCCAGTGAGAGGGGGACAGTATACACATGAGGTCACTGAAGGGATGGGGGGGGACAGTGTACACATGGGGTCACTGAAGGGAAGGGGGACAGCGTACACATGGGGTCACTGAAGGGGTTATAGGCTGCGTATGGTTAGGATAATAGGCTGCCGGGGGGGGGGGGGGTGTATGGTTAGGGTCATAGGCTGTGGGGTGTGTATGGTTAGGGTTATAGGCAGCGGGGTGTGTGTGTGTGTATGGTTAGGGTTATAGGCAGTGGAGTGGGTGTATGGTTAGGGTCATAGGCTGCGGGGTGTGTATGGTTAGGGTTATAGGCAGTGGGGTGGGTGTATGGTTAGGGTCATAGGCTGCGGGTGTGCATGGTTAGGGTTATA